>NW_005054482.1:918306-1022550 GCF_000277835.1 Geospiza fortis | reverse complement strand
CCTGCTGGTTTCTGCTTCAGTTTCACATCACTGTTTTGTTTTTATGGCGCTGCAGTACTGTTTCCTGAGTTCCTCCTCCTTGGATGTCATAACTCAGTCTGGAAGGGAAAAGTCAGCCCTTCTGAGTCATAAGTACTTTCTACTTTGCCCCATGACACTTTTATTTCTGTCTGTTTTTTCTTGTTACATGTGATTGCAATTTCGTTTTCGTTCTTGTGAACACTTGGAACAAAGGGATTAGAGAGAAGCTTTTCATGGAACACCTGCTTATTAGATGGAAGCAGATGCATCATATGCCCTTTCCAGGAATCTAATAACCTAATAACAGTGCTTTTAGGGTAAGCTGTCTCACAGGTGCTTCATGTCTTGCTTGTACCATGTGCTGCTCTCTGAGACTTGAATAATTTAAGCTTATTTGTAGCTTTCTCACCTTAAGTCTGCATTTCATTAAAGAGTTTCTTTTTTTCTAGAAAGCCCTGGATTCAGGCTAGATCTGGTTGTGGGCACTATAAAAATAATTTCCAGAAATGTTTGAGTTGAGCTTTACCTTTGTATCAGCTCATGTGAAAGTATGTATTAAGCTGTGATAAGCACATATCACAGCAATTACATTTTGTGGATTACAGGTGTGTCAGAACCTTGCTGCTGGAGGTTTTGATGTGTTGCATTGTGTTCTAAACCTCTGTTGTCTCTGTATTTTTTTCATTTATTCCCAGAATTCTCTGCTTTCATTGCATTCTGTAGATTCTTCCATCTTCTTCCACATGGCCTTGATGCTTTACTGGTTATCTTATCCACATCATCACAGTCTGTTCTCTGCTCTTCATGCTCAGCTGACACTTTTGCTATGGAACTCCTGCGTTGCTCTGCTTCATTTCAGGTTATGTTTTGGGCAAGGCCTTTTAAGCTGACTCTTTAAATGGTAAAGGCATTCTGAATAAAAGAGTAAAGTGACTATTGTGTTCTTTTACTGGTGGCAGCAAACACTAGATGTTTTCTTATGACGGAATATGGAAACTGTCTACTTTGAATTATGTTATTAGAAAAGTAAGTGAACCCTTCTGCCTTTTTCAGAAGCAAGAGCTAAAGTGCTCCTGGGTGTAAATAATTATTTGTAGCAGCATGTTACAAATAGATGCTAATCAGCAGAGTTCCTAAATTAACAGTTGAGGGAGTCCAATTTCCTTGTTGCAGATTTCTTTTTATTAGTGCTAATGAAACTTGTTTTAAGGGATAATAGACCTGTGACAGAAGGTGCAATGTGCCCAGCAGTTTCTGCTCAACAGCATAACAACTCAAATTCTTAGTTTCTTTGCACCAGCACTATGAGCATATTTTTTGTAGTGTCACTATTTCTGATTACCTTAGAGCTGTATCTTTTTCATAGTACCTGTTTTTAATTTAAAGTACATTTTGGAAGCTTTCATCTAAGTATGGCAGACAAGAGACTTTTGACTTGAACAGCTCAACACAAGTCACTTCTGCAAAGTGAACTTCATACTTTTTAAAGGAATTAATTCTGGGTGTATGTTAAAAGGTATAAGAATCAGTACTTGTGTGTTGATTTGCCATCTTTAGGTGCTTGTGTCCTGCTCTTGGCTCCCCAGTAGAAGGAAGACACATACTCATTGGAGAAAGTCCAGCAAAGGTTCATGAAGGTCACAGAGGGACCTGGAGAATCTTTCATATTTGGCCTGGAAAAAAGGAGACTTGCAGGGATCTTAGATGTATAAATTCCTAAGGGGAGGGGAATTGAATATAGATATTCAGGCTCCTCTCAGAGCCCAGTGACAGACAAGGCAATGGGCACAAAATTAAATGTGGGAAGTTTCATCTCAACAAAGAAAACGCTTTTTCACCATGAGGGTGGTCAAATGCTGGAACGTGCTGCCAGACAGGTTATAAAGTCTCCAGAATTCCTGGAGATCACCCTGAGCACAGTCCTGGGCAGCTGGTTCTGCCTGGCCCTGCTTGAGCAGGGATGTCTAGAGGATTCCAGGAGGTTCCTTCCTCATCGGAACGGTTTTGTGACTGTACACGTATGGCTGGGAAGGTTATGGATGGGGACATTTGTAGTGTAAGGGGGTAATTTGTGATTTACAAGCTTTTGAAATGCATTGAAGTACTGCCTATTCAAATCCATGAAGCACTGCTCAAGCCCAGTATCTATGGTGCTAAGTGGAACGGTTTTCTTAGCTGTGCAGTGCTTAACATTGTAACAGCTACTATGAACACTGTTCAGCAGTCTTCATTATTCATCTTGAGTTATTAAAGTCATAGCTGATAGTAAGATGTGCCCATAAATTGTAAAGTCTTAATTTTGAGTCAGTCAAAGAGGCCTTGGAAGCAGCTTTATTTGAATTTTTGGTTACCCTGTCTAGATGGAAGTTATATAATTTGCTATACCTACTTCTTCAAGATTGAGTGTTTGTAACTGTTCAGCATTCCCTTTGTGCTTGTGGGGATGCAGAGCTGAGTTGCTCACTGCCCTGTGTGTGCTTTGCAGCTGTTCACTGGTGGGATCACCAATAACTCAGCATTCCCTTCCTTGCTGGGGATGCAGATTTGGGCTGCTCATGATGGGATCACCAATAACTCAGCATTCCCTTCCTTGCTGGGGATGCAGATTTGGGCTGCTCACCGTGTTGTTGGTGCTTTGCAGCTGTTCACTGATGGCATCACCAACAAGCTGATTGGCTGCTACGTGGGGGACACGAGGGACGACGTGGTGCTGGTCCGGATCTACGGGAACAAGACGGAGCTGCTGGTGGACAGGGACGAGGAGGTGAAGAGCTTCCGCGTGCTGCAGGCCCACGGCTGTGCCCCACAGCTCTACTGCACCTTCAACAACGGCCTGTGCTACGAGTTCATGCAGGGAGAGGCCCTGGATCCAGAGCACGTCTGCAATCCTGACATCTTCAGGTGAGCTTTGAAACTCTGTGAAATCTCGTTTCATTGTGTGTTTAGGAAGTTCTGCCTGGCCTGAAGGACTTGGAGTTGAGTTTGAGCAGAAAATGTGTATTTCTGTAAGGCTGTGCGAAGCTGACGTTCACACTGCCTTAGTTCTGGTATTACAGTGCTGAACAGTGATCCCTGCTGCCTCCACAGAACACTGTACTCATTAAAGGTCTGGTTATTGTGTCTGACACTTGCACATCACCATTACAGAGGTCACTGAATGTGCTGGTGTTGTAGGGGGCTTGGCTTGGTTAAAGTATTGCCAGCTGTTTCCAAGACCTTCCTTTTGTGAATAGATACCAGAAAGTTCCACTGAGAAATGATTTTTTAAACTGTTAGCAGTGAGCAGAAAGGGCTGATGTTGTAAGATTTTAGTTTTTCACATGTGCGCTGAAATGCATTTGCCTAAAAATAGCAGCTAATTTAAATCAATACTTGGAAAAATAAGCAAGAGGAGACTGTAGATGCAGGTGAAGTTTGTGTGCTGTAACTGAACTCCAATCCTTCCCCCTTCCCTTCACACGGGTAGGGATCCTAATGAACTTTGAGTCTTGAAGTGTGCTGCCCTGTGGCTGTGCTCCTCTTGTTTAAACCCTCTTTGAATTCCTGAGCTGTATTTTTTAGAATTTTTCAGTTAAATATAACATTAATTTAATTTTAATTTTTTTTAGACTCATTGCTAGACAGCTTGCTAAAATCCATACTATTCATGCACACAATGGATGGATCCCTAAATCCAATTTGTGGCTGAAAATGGGGAAATACTTCTCTCTCATACCCACAGAATTTGCAGATGAGGAAGTAAATAAAAGGTGGGTATTTCATCATGTTCTTTCCAGACTTCACATTCCTTCTGTGCAGTTTGTGTTTGTACAATATCATCAGACTTTGTGTTGCTCAGAAGGCAGACTCCAGCTTAAAAATATTCTTCATGTGACTTTGAAATCATGGACTTGCTGCATTGTAATTAAAGAATGCTCTAGCAAAGTGGTTTTTCTTCTGCAACATGAAATTCTTAAAAAACGGAGAAAACATGAATAGGTAGCTGAAAATGTAGAGGACAAAATGGCCATTGAAGTAGGTACTGTGACTAGACTAAAACTTAGTGCTGATTTCCTCAGTATAGATACATATGGTACCTACTACTGTTGTGTGTTCTTGGAGGAAGTACTGGGATGTGAACAAAAAGTGAATGAAATTCATGCAGTAACTCTTTTAATCTTTGCACCTTTAAGATGTGTGGGAGTGTATTCATGTCCTGCTCCTGATTCTTGGACTACTGTTGTGTTGACAGCACAGATAATCTTCAGAAATTTGTTTTCTGGGGAGGACAGAGGAAAACAATTGTCATAATTTGACTGCTGTTGTGCCTTGGGAAAGAATGCCCTGATGTGGGAGAGGGTCTGTGGAGCTATTGGCAGGAAGAATGTAGAGAAAAGTACTTCATTACAAATGCTTGCTATGGAACACAGAGTACTTAGTGTTAACTCTGTTTCCTTACACCTGGAAAGGTTCTTAAGGGACATTCCGAGTCCTCAAGTTCTTCAGGAAGAGATGGCCTGGATGAAGGAGAGACTGTCAAATTTAGGATCACCAGTGGTGCTCTGCCACAACGACCTGTTGTGTAAGAATATTATTTACAACAAGAAAAGAGGTAGGTGTGAGCAGTGAGGGGCTTTGTGCTGTGATTGCTGTGCTGCATCAGTGGTGGTGCTTTACTCACTTGTTGGGCTGAACTCAGTTGGAGCCTTTGACACCCAGTGTAATGGCAGTGATACCTGTGCTTAATTAGCTAATTCTCATCTGTATGCTACTGTATAGAGGAAGAAAATCAGTGTTCCTTGCTTTTCTTTAATGACCTTGTGAATTTGTTAATCCCCAGCTTGCCTGTATGCCTGGGCCGCAAAGTATGTAACTGAATGCTAATTCTGTTCTGGGTGTATGAAGCTTTTAGGAAGAAAAGAAGATCATGCAAGTATAGAAAATAACATGAAAATTGTCTCCTGCGACATTTTGTTCTTGTTTGTGATTGTGGGGAATACCCTTTGATAATGAAGTATCTTAGTGATATTAATTACTGCATTCAGTAGCTCCATTTGTGTTCTGCATGAGGTACACAGGCATCTTGAGAGATTTCTTTTGTAGATACATGCTTTGTTTGAACACTTGTAGGCAGCACACGTCTTGGTAAAAATGAATTCCAGTTTTGTTTCTATTACTATACATTTAGCTCATAGTTCATGTTATTGAGATCTGTTCAAGCTTCCATATAAACCCACAGCTCCTTGATTTTAGTGCTTTGGGGCTCGGTTACTAAGTGACTCGATCAGGAATTAAACCAAACAAGGCAAACTTGTGACGCTAAAATGGCCACTGTGCAGTAAAAATACACGATTTTCCTCCCATTTCAAATACCTGAGCTCAGCTGAATGTGACTAATCAGATTACAAGGTTTTCTCTTGGAATAAGGATGACGCATTCCTTCTAGTAGCTGCATATTTTTGTGCCAGTTGAGTAGGATTGTTGGTATGTAAGTTATGTGCCTTAACTCCTAAAGAACAAGAAGAACAAAACCAAGCTGGTGCTGGTTCTAGATGAGAGCTGGCTGTATGTGCTAACACATTTCTGCATCATGTGTGAATTCTGCATCACCATGTGAACTGAGGGAATAAACTCTTGGTGGTTTGTGTCCAAGTTTCCCTCTGAGTAACACTACCTTTGAAGGGAATTGCTTTAAGTTATATATGCCTGTATGTGTATATGCACCCCAACAATGCTAGTAACATAAACCTTGAGTTCTGTGAATTCAGTACCAAGTTTGAGAGGTTTGACTGAGTTTCAGTGATGGGCTATAGCTCTGCTTAAAAAGAGAAAGGGGGGAAAGCATGAAAGGTGTGCATAAGACCAGACTTGTGGTCTGACACACTTGGAGTTGTGATACTGTAGTACCAAAACTAAATCTCTTTTTACCGTGTGGTTTTTTTTAGTGCTCAAATTACCTTGGCTTTTAGCATTCTGGAGCAGACCCACTGAGATAAAAGTAATTTTTGTAGTCACTTTGCATAGCAGATGCATGCAACAAAAAGAAAAAGATCTGAGGAATCCCTTTAAAAACTTCCCTGTTGTGGTCGATAGGCTTGAAGCTCCGAATTGGAAAAACAAATGCTGTGTGCTTTTCTTTTTGTAAGCAGAATGGGGGAGAAACAGTGCCAGCAGTGCATCCCTTGTGAGCAGTCCTACAGTGACAAGTGTGTGAGTGTTCAGGGTTTGGAGACTGGGTGGGGAGAGGGAGGTTTGTAAGTACTTAGGCTTCGAGCAAGCTGTAAACAGCTGGGGGAAACACTTGGAAACGTGAAGTAAATATATTATTAAACTTCTGTTTGAACACTGTACGTGTACTGTGTTGTAGAACTTGTAGGAAGCTCAGCTTTAATTGTAGAGAAACATGTATAACTGGAATTGTGTTTAGCAGAGCAAAAGCTTTTCTTGGTATAAAAGACAATTGTGCAAGAGCACAAAATGTAATCTTTTAAAAGATGATCTCCACTAGGCATGGCATCAAATTGTCTGAAGGTAGTTAACATTTTTAGTGAATGCAATACTCTGACTAAATTCACTCTTCCATCTAGAAAAGGCTCTGTGTGTCCAAAAGACCTTGGTGACCCTAGACTGAAAACAAGAGAAAATGGATTTTCTAGATTAACTACCTTATTTTTATTTCATTCCTCACTCAAATCTGTGCAAAACTGGTAGTATTGTCTGGCTTTTCAGAAGCTGTCACGAAGAAAACATAATTTATTTGTTTTATTAGTGCTGTATTTATAATATGTTTTTGAATGCTTAATTTGCACATTTACTGGTTGGGGGGATGTGTGGGGATGTGTTTAAGCTACAGACTATCAGGATGTACTAGGACTTGTGTCCAATGCAGTGTGAATAGTTATGGCTTGTTCCTGAGCTTTGCCTTAGACTTGTCCTCTGCATTAAATTCACATAAAGTCTTCAGAGTTGAAAGAAAAATCATAGTCATGCCACATACTGCTTCTAAGAAAAATCAGTCTCCTGTCCTTATTTATGAGCCTGGAAGAGCATGTTGAGTGTTAACTTTATTTAATGGAGTCCTACTCATCTGATTTGAATTTGTTCCTGCTGTGGCTGAGAGAACTCTGCCTCTTGCTGTTTTGCTAATGTCCATTCTCAGTCACTCAGGATATGGAAATCTGCAAGTGGTACTTTACATAACTTATAATTATCACTGTCATCTACCCCTTGAAGTATATAGTTCAGCACTTCACATTGGTTTTATTGCAGTTTTGACATCAAGGATATTCAAAATATGCTTGAAGCTTTCTGCTGCTTATTTATAGACCTTGTGTTCTGATGCTCCTAAATTTGTTTGGTTGTTGTGGTTTTTTTTTTCCCCAGCGTGACCTGGGAATTTCCAAAAATACCTGATATTTTAAGAGTATTCAAATACTTGCTGTTCAACAAGACCCAGCATCAGAGTGTTTTTCTGTTTCTGTGTGTGCTCTTTTTGCATATATGAAAATCATCTGGCAGGGAGTTGTGTGTAGGTAGATGGATGGTTTTGTTCTGTTTATTCCCTCTGCCTGCCCAATGTTTTCTGTGGTCCTTGGTAGGAGTGTGTGGGTGCTCAGTGCTTCTGAAGATGGAGGCTTCTGGTTTTGATCTAAAGACCTGTTTTGTTTTGCAGAGCTCTTTTGGGTGTTTATGGCTAAATTTATCCTTTGGGTGGGTGAGCTGTTTGTGATTTCCAAGTGTGTTCCTAGCACAGATCCTTGACTTTGAAGCTGTGTTCCAGGGGCTCAGTGAGCAGGGTGGGACAGAACTCAGGGTGCATCCCTTGGCTCTGGTAGCTGCAGCCAAGACTTGGCAGGGGAAGTGCTTTCCCTGTGAAACCACTGGAAAGGAAAGGCAGCTGGGAACAGAGGTGTCCTACCTGCCAGACCCCTGAGGAGATCCAGCAGATGCTTTGTTGGTTGCTCGTGATCTATGTAAAGGTGCATTTCTGGGATGCAGAATACAGTGAATTCTGCATCTTCCTGTGGGTTTTGTGGGGTGTGTTGCATGTTGTCTCCCCTAGGAAATGCCTGGAAAAAAGAAATGTGTTTCAGCTTGAAATGTTCCCCACTCTTGACATGCTTATTTCTGTCAATAGCAGTAGCTTCTCCAGAGAGCTTGTTTTCAAATTTTCTCATTTCAATAAAGCACAAAGACACTTAGACCAGTGTCTCTTGCTCTCAGGAATATTGATGGGATGTACAATTTGTATATCTTTTGGAAACCTTGAAACAACAGTTACCGGCTAAGCCAGTAATGTAACCCAGAGCTTTTAGAAGTGCCTTTCTCATATGAACTGCAGTAGATCTTAAAATACACTGATTATTTAAACAATGACTGCAGACTTTCTTCTACTTTTCCTAAAGCAGGGTAGATGTATGTGTGTGTATGTACTTACATGTATAAGTACATCTATGTTGCACATTTTTGAAGCAGCAAACGTCAAAGTTTTTGCTTTCAGTTCCACAGAAAGAATTGTCCATATGTATTTTGAGCCGTTGTGCAAAAATTAATTTACAAGGTTGAGTTGTGTGAGTCTGAAATGGATCAGTGTAAATGCAAAGCTTTTTTGCTTTGAACTTTTGTCTTATCAAATGGGAGTTTGCCAGGTTTTCTCCATCTGCTGCTCAAGGGCTGGGTATGTCCTTGTTCCTGCTTTGTGAGGACAGTGCCCGGTAACAGCCCCACCCACATCTTGTTAGCTTCAATTTCTGCTTCTATGTAATATTCTTTATATCTGGAAGTAAGTTGTTTAAATGTAATTCAAAATTCATGGTGGCACCTAGGGATGTTCTAGGTGGAATCTGCTGATGAAAAATTTGAAGTATTTATGTCCATATTTTACTAGCAGACTTTCACCTGCTGTGTTTGCATTTTAGGTGAGGAAGGAAGAAAACAAACCACTCAATACAAGTGATATTAAATGTCTGGGGGGCAGAAGGGGCTCAGGAGATGCCTTGGGTAGCAGAACATTAGCCAGGGCTGGGATTTTAACTGGCTTTAGAAGAACACTTCTAACAAACCTTTTCTGTGCTAACTTGGTCAGGACATTGGTGAAACTATTTTACTTGAGGTGTACAATATTCCTAAATCTAAAGGAGGGAGTGTAGTAGGCACTTAAAATCCTTAGTCTAGGAAATACATACATAATGTACTTAATTTCAACATTGTTCCTGATTTTCTTTTTGGCCTAGAGTTTTAAGTCATGTTAAAAGAGTTTTCATTATAATGGAATGAGTGCTTTGTTAATTAAATAATGCAGGTAGTGGTAAAAAAAAATTTAGAGAAGGGAGAAGGGTGCAATGGTGAAAATTACTTATTTCAGTATAGCAGGGAGAAATGTAACATTTTACTTTCTAATGTTCTAGTGCAAACAGATCTTATGTTAACCCATTGCTTAAATTTCTGGTTTTTTGGTATTTCTTGGTTTCCATTAAAATACAAGAGTCTAGTTTTACCTGATCAATCTCATTTACATTTTGAGTGTTCTGTGTGCTGTGGACACTCTTGAGCACCTTCAATGCATTTTCCCCAGCTTCAGTGCAGGTGAACATAATTTGGAAACATTCGGGGCTGTGTTTTGCTGCTTGATCATCCCTTGTTTACACAATGCTACATAGTTTGGTAGCTTTGGCAACCTCAGTCTGATGAATCTTGAGTCTGTTCAATCCAGCGTAAAAACAGCAGTTTGGAGTAATCTTGCTTTTTAAGAGTGGTAGAGGGAACAGGAAGTATCAGCATGTTGCAATGTGTTAGTCCACTGTGGCTGCACATTTGTGTGATAAATAAACAGGACTGTTACTTTTTAGTCAGGGAGAAATTGATCTGCTATTTCTACATAAAGTTTAAAGAAAGAATGTGCTGCTGTACTTCTCATTTTGAGAGTAAGGGAGGCCCTCGTGTGGTAGAATTTAAAATTGAAATTCTCCTGCTCAGATTTGAAGCAGAGAGAATTGTAAGCTCTAAATTTAAGAGCTTTGCTGAATGAATATTTACCCTTAAATACCTCATATTGTAGAAGTCACAGCCTTACCCTGAAATGTCTGAGCGCACACAACTAGGTACAAGTGGGTTTGTGGTTTGTTTGCCCCAAAAATCTTCAAAGGACACAAAGGATCAGGGCTGGTGCTTGATTTGATGGGGACTCTGATGTTGCTGCTGTTGTCCCTCACACAGGTGATGTGCAGTTCATAGACTATGAGTACTCTGGCTACAACTACCTGGCTTATGACATTGGGAATCACTTCAATGAATTTGCAGGTAAGAATTGGGTTTCTGGGGTGAGAGTTGAGGGGTTTTACTAAAAACCCCAATAAACTCATTCTTGTTTTTGTTGGTGTATCTGGGTGCATGCTTACACCTGTCAGCTCGGGATGTGTTGCTGTCTCATTGTGCAGACCAGTTGTGCCCTTCCTTTGCAGGTCTTCTAAGCCAGGGCTGGAAACATCATGTCCTGAGTTCTGATAGATAAGTCCAGAGCACACAGCTTTCACCCTGTCCTCCTGTGAGGTGGCACAGCAGACAGCCCACTGTGCTGAGATACTGTGGCTGTCACTCTAGAGGAGCTGTGCTGACCATATCCTGTGGCACTCCACATTGCCAAAAGGCAGGATTGTGTTTGGTGGTGGTTTTCAATGTCTGCACCAAGTACTTGGCCTGTCCTAAAACAAGAAGTAAAGGCTCAGACTATGGCGTAGGGAAAAGGTGGGGTTTTAGGAGTATGGTGCTTTTAGATTAATTTATTAGCTAGTTCAAGTTTTTTACAGCAAGTGCCCATTCCCCTTACTCCATAAGGAGAAATGACCTCAAGTGTGTGCTGTACTATTTCAGAGCATGGGCCAGCAGGGAAAACCTACATAATGACCAGAGCAGATGGAAAGCACACTGTGGTGAAATGAAGAGCCTTAATCTACCAATTGCTTCACAAACAATGTTCAGTTTAGATAACTTTAAAAAGAAAGGAAAAAATCACTGTGTGTGCTTGGTAATTTGAATTGTATAGTTGGTAATTTAAACATTTGGAAAGCAAGTTAAATTAACGAGAATTCCTGAATTCACTGGGAGTGATAATGGAAGTGGACTGTGATCCAGGCTTGGGGCTCCTGGTGGACTCCTACAACCTGTGACTAAGCACCTGCAGTAGAGGAAGAAAAATAAGATAAAAATGAGTTATGGGCTCCTAATTCTGCCAGTGCCCTGTGGAGGACAGAGGCAGAGTCACTGCAAGTTCTCTTCAGACGTGGGCTCAGCGATAACTGGGGATGCATCTGGATTTGGCTTGGGATGTTGTGGCATACAAGTCTCTTTTCCTACAAAATATGTCATATCTGATCTATTTGTGAGGGTTTTTGTTTCATAAAGCAAATGCCTTTTCTTAAGCTTTTTCTCAAAGCCCAGGGTGTTGAATCCCAACATACAAGCAGACTCTTATCTGGCTGAAAACATAAATTTGTAGTGTGGAACACTCTGATTTGTATGTGGGACATTCTTGGCGCCATGTAATTTAAGGTGAGGTTAAAGTAAAAACATGGTTATGTGTTCACATCAATCTGTGCCTGTGTGTTGGGGTGGGAAGGGGCACAGAAAGGGACTACTGGTGGTAGTACTAGAGGGTTTCTCATGGTCTTTTTATGCAACATAAGGTTCTGATAGTGTTCTTGTCTTTTTCCTAGGAGTAAATGAGGTAGACTACAGCCTTTATCCCAACAGAAAATTACAGGAGCAATGGTTGAGATCTTACCTTGAGGCCTACAAAGAATATAAAGGATTTGGCACAGAAGTCAGTGAAAAAGAAGTTGAAGTTCTGTATGTCCAAGTCAATCAGTTTGCACTGGTGAGTAACAAACACTTGATTAGAATATTTTAAATGATGCAGAGAAACCTGATACTCTCTGAACAAATGCAGTTGCTATTTACTATTTTCTTGAATTTGAGTGTAGTGACATGTAAAGAACTTCCATGAGAAATAAAACTTTGCAGTTCTGTGGAAACTTGCTTCTCTGTTGCCTATTAAATATTCTCTCTAGAATATTCCTGGTGAAGGAGGCACTGCACATTCAGAAAATGAGGAGATGAGCTTTGAGTGAGGATTTCTGTTGGCCTGGCAAGTTTAAGTTGGCCATAGCTTATGGTGGGTCTTTGAATTTTTGCTTGTAGTGGTGAGAAGACAGAAGAACAAGGTAGTGCTTCATGAAGACATATAAGCTTTAAAAGCCTTTTTAAAAATAAGATAACATTCTATTAAACTAGAATATATGGATTTGATTTATTTTGTCTTTTGCAGATAAGTAGGTCACTCTAGAGTCTCCTGCTGATCTTGTTTTGCCTAGATGATGTGACAGGAAATGTTACAGCCCAAGTGCTTGTATGTTTTTTCGTCTGAAGAATAACGTTCCCAGCTATTCGTAGGAGGACTAAGGCTCAAGTAGCCACTTTGGCCTTATTTTAGTCCTCTTTCCTACTGATTCAAGCAGTCCTCTGTTACTGTAATACCCTGAGTTTTCTGGCAAAAGCTGCTGGCTGCAGTGAGGAAATAGAGTTAACAGGAAGCTGATTATTACACAAGCTTTAAAACCAACGGCTTGTGTGCTGCTGTTCTTTTAAAATGTTGGTGGTTACTGTCCAATTCAGCTGGCCCATTCCTCTAGGGTACTTGGAGCTGCAGTTTAGCAGGCTGGTGGCCTGTTTGTAAATAAATAGCAGTCTCTGGTCAGTTTCAAGCAGTGGCCATAGTCATGTTTAAGAGGATGGAGGTGTGTTTAGAGAGCAGGTCAGGACGTGCCTGTAGAATACCTGTGGTGCACAAACACCCTGTGACTCCTGTGTCAGGTCACGTGGGCAGCTTTGCTAAGGGAAAACTTGACAGAAAGTTCATGGATGTTGATGTAGGGTGATGAACTGCAGCTCTCTGGCCAAGTTACCTGAAGCAGAGGTCCAGGATTCACTTGGGCACAGATCCGTTGCTGTTTTGAGGCGTTTTCAGGTGAGTCCATGGATGTCTGCTAAATCCCTGGTCACGTGTTCCATGCAAGCTTCAGGAAGCCATTCATTAGGTAATTAGTATGAGCAGTCATCTGCTGCAGTTCAGGGTCTGTCCAGAAGTGCCTTCCACAGGACACCGTCACGCTTATGGCCATCACACGTTCATTTTGAGGTGTTTTAGCATCATGTCATTAATATGATCCCTGCTTTCAATCTGAAAGTGAGCAGAGGCCTCCAGGCTGCTTCTCTGGGCTCCTAATGGGAGTAAGTCTGGACCAGATGAGAAATAACGTGTAAATGCTGATGAAGTAGAGCTTTTCTTCAAGCATTACACCTCTCTTTGTCCAAGCCAGCAGAGAAAGTGAGTGTAATTCTACAGGTCTAAGGGTGTAATTGACAATTCAAAATGAATTTCCTGTTTGTGCTGGAGTTCAGTACATGTGGAGTAATAGAAATGGACAGCAGTAGAGGTGGTGGTTACATTTCTGTGGGGTTTTTTAGCGTGGTGTATATAGTCATACAGCAATCTGCTTAGTAGGTGACACAGTTTATAAATGGAACACTGTTTCTCTTGACAAGCAGCAGTCGGTTGCTGCTTTCAACATGGGGAGGGAGTTAGACTCCAATGGATTGCCTTGTCTGCTTGGGAGTAATTTATTCTGTAATACTACTTATAAATCTCTTTGGTAAAGAGAGATCAAATGACTTTACAAAAGGATTGGGGTTTGAGTGTTCCCTTATAGATGAAGTTTTGTCTCTGTGAGAATACGTTTACGTGTTAGATTTAAGATAAGGTTAATTTTTGCTGCTATTGTTTTTTTCTTTCAGGCTTCACACTTCTTTTGGGGATTGTGGGCTCTAATTCAAGCCAAATATTCCACCATTGATTTTGATTTTCTAGGGTAAGTGTGCTTGCTGTGTACAATCGTGGAATCCTAGAGGGTGGAAGGGACTTGTGGGGCCATTTAGTCCAACACCCCAGCTCTCAGAAACTGAGATCTGAGCAACACACCTGACCTCTGCGACCATACAGTAAAACTCTTCATTTGTAAGGGAGAACAAGGCAGTAAAAGCTGTCTGTCAGTGTTTTCTGTTGCTGAAAGCTCTCTAAATTATGTGCCCCTGGGCTAAAACACATGGTTTACAAGGCAAGGAATATAATGCTTTTGGGAATCAAGTGTTTTTTGCTGGGGAGACAAAGGCATGAAAGCCAAGGTGGTCAGTAAGGTGTGCTGTCTGTCAGGTGCAAGACCTATATTTCCAACAGTGAGAGTCAAGGATATAGTGCAAAAGAGCTTGATTACTTACTGCATGGAATATTGATCCTGGAAGTTAAGTTCTGTTTCAGGTAGATACGTGTCTTTGGCCTTTTTAAAATGGTCTTTCCTGGCAGCAAGCAGAGGAATTAATTTCTCCATTGGGGCCGAGCAAGGTGATAGGGTTCATGATTTTCCGTGGCAGGAGGCGCCGCCGAGGGTTTGTGGCTGTCCGGTGTCATTTGTGTGGGTGAGGCCGGCGTGGGCCCCGATGGGCTGCAGTACCGGCAGTGGCCGCTGGAGGGCGGGAAGACCCCGGCCGCAACCCGGCCGCTTGTGAGACTGGCGCCTCTGTGTGACCGTGGGGATCCGAAACGGCTGCGGCACTGCGCCTGGGGACAGTCCTGTAACAACAGCCACACACTAAACCTCTGCCCCTGAGCACCCTGCAGCTGCAGCCCTGCTGCGAGCTGCGATTGGCGGCTGGTGGAGAAGAATATATTCTGTAGAATGTATTCTATAATATCATTGCTCTGTTCCTCATTTCTTCCTTTGGCAGCTGCTAAGGGTCAGTTTTGGAAACAGGGTGCTGGAGTCAGTGGAATTTGACTAGTCCTACTTAGCATGGCTGTTGTCATGTGAAGTGTTAGCACTTCCTAACCTGGAATGTCTCTCTCCCTTTGACCAGGTATGCAATCGTTCGGTTTAACCAGTATTTCAAAATGAAACTGGAGGTCATGGCGTTAACTCTTCCTGAGTAACGAAGAGGAGGACTCTTACCAAGTGGATAGACAACCCCTGAATCTTTTCTCAGAACAGATACTGGAAAAAAAGCTAAACATTTGTTGAAGTGCTGTAATGCTCACTTGGTGGTTCTTGCTTTATAAATAATGCCTCTAGACAGTCCTTCCATGTTAAATTTATTATGAAGAACATACGTACTGCTGTTGATATAAAACGGTTTAGAAACTTGCTAAATCTATAAAAAGTTGTAGAAATGGCAATTTAATCCTTCTTTGTAATTTAACATATGTTGTATGTGAATTATTTATTATACCTTTAACATGATTCCGTTGCTGCTTTCATCAGTTTGTGTTAAAGTTGGGTGCAGACAGAAAAGTTGTTCCAAAGGATTCGTTTAACAACTTACTTTATTGAAGTTGCCTTCACTTGTGCTGAAGAAGACATGTCAGAGACAATTGTTCCTTTAGAGGCCTGTGAGCAAAGGAGTGACACAGACTTGTGAGATCTCTAGTGTGGTGTAGCTGCGGAGACCGGTTAGGATGATCTTTATTTCCCCCCCTTTTTTTAAAGGTAGCTTTCCACAGGATGGTACTTTTGTTTTGCACAAGAATCAAGCAGCTTGTTGAAATGATAAATAACATTTTGATTTTTTTTCTGGCCTGGATTGGGCTGTAGAAATGTTGAAGTTCTGTGGCCACAAGGTTCTCTGAGGATATCGTTGGGCGGACAGCCTGCCATCCCCAACTTCCCGGGAAAGCTGCTTGTTTATTATGTGTACTCTTAGAATCAAAGCACCACTATTCCAAATCTCTCCTCCTTTTTGCAACTTGATCCTGGATTTGAACTCTGCTGTCTGTATCTGTTGTGCTCCAGTGGCAGAACGGACTGTTGGACCCGAGATGGGAGAGCAGAGCCCCTGTGGCACTGGGAGCAAGACACAGGTTCACAGCTCCTGTATCGATGGCAACTTTCTGCTTTGTCCCCTTCTGACCTTGGACTCTTAACTGCCTGGCCCTGTAGTTGTGCAGATTCTGGTATGTCTGGTGGTTCTTTTTTGTTTTCTGTCAGCAAATTGCTTTTGAAAGCCTCCGGTATGAAGGACTTTATGGGAAAGTGTATGACTTTGGCAGTGAGGCTTTGATCATCTCACACATTTTATTTCTTAAAGCTATTATACCAAGAATGGTCTGGATTACAAAATGTTAACTGAAAAGAAAATGTTTACCTAACGGAACAATGCATAAGTTTGTGTGGAAAAGAGGCTTTAACTGTGAAAGGGAGGGTGGGGCTGGGGGGCAGGAGATGGGAAGGAACCCACAGCAGAAAGCTCAAGCCCAGCAATGCGGTTTGGGGCTAGGCAGACTCTGATGATACTCTGAAAAACTTTGCACTTTGGTCACACAAGTGCCCACGTGTACCAAGTCTGAGCGTGTGCACGAGCACATGCAAACACAAACTTAGCTGGGGAGTCTGTTGTACAGACTCCAGCAAAGATATTTATTCAAAACTGCTTTATGGCACACGGCAGTGTGAGTATGTGTGTATAGCACGTACACACCTACATACACGTGTGCTTTACAAAGCTTGGAGTGATTCAGGACAAAGAAAACTCATGTGAATGAAAAATCTTCACCAGTAAAGACCATTTCCAATGGTATTCTGTTGTTTTACAAAAGCACCGTTTAGAATTTTTTTTCCTCTTGTTGATATTAACCTATGAATGTTTTCATTTTATTTTTATTCAGTCAAAACCTTAAAAATCTTTATATAAATGGGACAGCTGGGAGTTTTTTTGTAACTTGAAATGAGGTAACCGTTTTCATTAGTTGGAGGCTACTATACTGGACAAACTCTCTTTGATTTGAAACAAATAGCTTAAATAGACATTTATAATTTACTTTGTAGCGGTTATCAAGGATGTTGCTAGAGCTCATGAAGGCACTGAAGTCCTTACTCCTCTGTACTTTCTCCCTATGGACTTTACTGACATTTGATGAATAATACCCTGCTGTCTTGTATTTCCTTTAAGTTCAGCAAGATGTCCTTGGAACTAAGATTGCTAAAGATTTTTGAACTCTTTGTTACTATTTTCTTCCAAGCAGTGGCTTTATTTCTGACAGTGTTGCTTTGTATTTATGAAATATTTTGAAAGAAGGCTGTGAAGTTCATTTGGTCTTGGGAAATCCAGCAGCTGACAGATCCTGTTTCCCAATGGCTGGCAAAACACATTCCCTTTTCAGGTACCAGTACTACTTAGGTTTGGAGTTGCTGTAGTTTTTGTCAGTAGCGTTTTGTTTGTACAGCTCAAGTAGCAATAACTGCAGGAGTGGAAGTTTGCTTCCGCAGAACCAAAGCTTTTCCTGAGTGCAGCTCAGTCTCATCCCTGTGGAGGGAACCCTGTGACAGCGCTTTGAAGCAGGCAGCAAACAGTCCCAGCTTTTCCTGAGCCACTTTGAAGGAGCACAGGGACTGTCCCAGGTTACAGTGGTGGACTTTGCAGTACTGGTCAAGGCTTTAAGTTTGCACGTTGGAATTCACTTCTGCACTGCTCTGCATCAGCTTTCTCTCAAGAGGAGTGCAGGTTAAATCCATTTGTGATAGCTCTGAGGAAATACTGTAAAGCATCTCCCAAAATGCAATGCCAGTTGCCTTGAGCCTTGTTCCACATCCCTTTGAGCCAGTAGCACTCGGATATCCTCGTTTCCTGAGGAATATCTGCAGATGCACTCAGTTGGAAGTAGTAATTTGCATTGCAGACGGTAAGGTAGCTTGAAACTGTGAATACAGGACATTCTGAATGTAAGTTAGGTACTAGAAAACCTGTACTTGTTTCACTTAATTTATCTTGGTCTCTGTAGTAGCAACATGAAGATACTGGAAGGAGGACAAAAAAATGACTGAGCTCTAGAAACATCCTGTAGTAGTTTTGACTGTGACTTGCCAAGAAGATACTCTGTTGCCTTTGTTAAGCTAAGGGCGTGAATGCCAAAATTAATAATTCTTGCTGTAGTTAAAGCTATATTGTAAATATAAAGAGGATCATTAATCTGGGCATTCTTGCAGAAATAGCATCAAGTCAATAGACTGTAGTGGCCTGGTTGCTTTTGTAAAGCAGAATAGTGTGATTTTTTTTCCTTCTCATTTCTGCAGTCAGATCTGGCTAATCCAGACCTAATTTCTTAGGTCACTCAAGCACTAAAGCTTTCTGAACGGTCACTAGTCTCCTGTCACATAATTTTAAATACCTTCATTGACACTTGTTGATTTGCTTTTATAGGATGTGAAACTTGCATTGACCAGGTCTGACTGTACATGTATATACAACAGTGTAAATAGCCATTTGTAAATTAGTGTGAATTGTACTCTATCTTGCATTTATGGACTTGTGTATTGCATTGTATTCTCTCCTATTTTGTAGAAATCTTGTTGTAAAGAAGAAATCTAACTCTGTGTGCGGACTTCTTTTGTTAAATTGATTTGTAACGCAGCATAATACTTTCATGTTAAGATATCCATTTATAGCCTTGGACACCCAGTGTCTTTTCCCCCCCATTAGCTTTTTTGAAGTCTTGCCCTTGGGAATGATTCTGGGAATGAAGAGATCTATACAGTACTTAGATGAAGAGAAAATCTGTTCTAATAATAGGGCAAACCATGTGCCAGAGGTGTCTGCAGTACCAGTGGGATAGGGAAAGCTGTTTAAATGGTTTCTTTAAACTTCCAAACATTTCCTGTTCATTCTTGAATGCTGTTGACTTCTAAACTAAGGGTGTTGGATTGAAGCACTCCTGAAGTGTGTGCTCCCATGGGGACACTGATTGAGGTAGCTGAGATAGAGTCCCTCAAATGCTTCTGGTGGATATAGCCTTCTAATAGGATTAGTTGCTCCCTTGTAAATGCTTATGCTGAATGCCCAAATCACTCATAGAGTTCTGTGAATTAATTTACCTCAACATTAGAACTATTGGTACCCCTTTAGAGTATTTAAAACTTATGGCTGAGATATTTTCCCTGTGTGTTCCTTCCCCCTCCTCCTTGTGCCCACAGTCCTGCTTCTTTTAGCATAAACATGAATCTAAAATCTTCCTTTCCATACTTGGCTTATCACTATTTCCTTTTGGGCTAAAATTACATTCTGCTTTGTCAGTGCATGACTTCTGACCTCATGAGAATTTTTTTTGTGTAAGAAGTCCCTTTCTGAAGAGGCCTTTAACCTTGGAAACACATATGTAACAAAGGTTAGTTTTTTCCCTGTGTTTCATCACTGTTGCCTTTCATTGTCTGTTATGAACTCCATGGTGTCCTTCAAGCTCTTAGTTTCTTCTTCTCACTGGTGTGTTGAATACCTCAGCTGGAGAATTCTGGTTTGCAAATCTTGCTCTCCACCTGACAAACTGACCTTGATGCAGGTTGTACAACCTCTCAGCCTTACCTGTGGTGACACCTGAGGTTACAAAGGTCCTGGGAAGTGAGTTTATCCAAGAAGTGCTAGTCAAGAGGAGGGATGGGCTTGGTAAATGTAAGTAGAAGGAAATCACTCACTTGGAATCTCAGGTTTGTGCTGTAGCAAGGTATTGAATATGCTTGTTTACTCTCATGGTTTAAGGACAGGAGCAAATTATAAAGGGTAAAGTTTGTTTCAGAATGAAGCTCAGATTTCTTTAAAGCCTTTAGTAGGTAACAAAAGATTTCAGATACTCTTTTGTTACTCATACCAAAAGAAATCTTAAAATTGGGTAACTTTTTGATGAAATAAAACTTTGTTCCAAACCGCAGTGACGCTGTGGTCTCTTGTTTGGGGCAGTCCCTGCTCTAGTTAGCAGAGCAGGTTGAGCACGTCTCAGTGTCTGTTTCAGGTGCTTGTGTGTTCCTTGTTTTCATGGTTTTTGTTACTTGTTGTGTGTTAAGGTTGCTGAGCTGCTGCACTTGGCAACTATCTACTGTCATCTTCCCCAGCCAGCAGGTTGTAATCATGGCACTGGAGCAGAAAGCATTTTTTCAGACCTGAAGGGAATGCAAGGCTGATGTGGAGCAGTCTTGCAGATGATTTTTCCTCCCTCTTTATGACTGTGAGTGGCAAACTGATTGTTTTCAATAGCTGTGAAAGGCAGGAAAAACCAAGCCCTTAGAGCCTGTGCAGGGTAGATGTTCTGTTAACCAGACACAGGATCTTTAGGAAGGGGGCTCTCCACAGTGAGAAATCACACCACTCCAGATGGAATGTGTTGGATTAAACCAGACTTTGTGGCTTAGAGACCCTCAGTGGGAAGGCAAATGTGTGAAATGTTTGCACAGGCTGGTTGTAAGGAGGTGCTCCATCCAAGTGAAGTGCTGAGACCATGGATAAGGCATTGTTTGATTTTCAAAATGTTTCTCTTTTTAAGTGACTTTTACAGCTGGTCTGATCTGTAGAGATTATGTAATTAGGAAACCAGTCAACTTGTGGAGAGAGGGAAGAGACTTCAAAAAATCATTTATAAAAAAGGAAGCACCTTTGTAGCTGATTAGTTTGGAATTCATTGTGGTTTGGGCTTTTCTGTGTACTTAATAGTGTGGATGCTGCTCTGCACAGAATTCTGTCATAAAGGGTTTTATTACTGTTGGGAAATGTCAGAACACTGACTGGCATGGCCCTGAAGACCACTGGGACCTTAGATGGCCAGACTTGACCAGATGACCAGAGTTTTGGTTCATGGTTTCACACTCTGATCTGCAGCCCTCTGAAGCTGTCAAGCTGCTATCACAGTTCCCTCTGCTGTGGAATTTAGTTCATGCCCTTCCCCGATGTCTTTGGTTTGGTGTTTGTAGAGAGGTGGCACAGAGGGAAACTATAAGTTACTTGAAATCTGGCAAGCAAACTTTGATGCTAAATGCTGACATAATTTCAGGTGCTGCACCAGCCTATTTCTGTGGCATTGCAATTGTGTTTTTCCTCCGTTAAGTGGTTTTGGGTTTTTTCCCCACATAGAGACCAGTGCAAAATGCAAGATGAAAGAGACCCTGAAAGAGAAATGTAAAAATACCATATAAAATGGATAAAATACAGCATGAACTGGAGAAAAAGTCTGTGTTTCTAAATTTTTGGTAGTAGTAATTCCTAAGTGTTATCAGAAAATAAGTGTCCAGCCTTCAGTGTGTGAAAGAGTTTTTATTTTGTAGCAAGTTTCCATGTACCATTTTGTATCACAGTGTGGTAGTCAATGCTGCTGTTTGTGCACAAGTGCTTTGCATAGTCTGAGCACGGAGGATGTTCCCAAAATTTGAGGTGTGGCTTCAAGTTAGAGCCCTTGGTTCTGAGCCTCTCCACTAAAACCCTCTGAACACTTGCAGACACAGGGCCACAGCATATGAGGAATATTTTCCATTTTGTGTCATTTTCTTTGTTACTGCGGATTTTTCAGTGTTCTTTTAAACACAAGTCCACTCGTGTCCTGTGAGTAAACTGAGCTCAATTTGTGAAAGAGCCTTTGTCATCCTCTAGCACTGTCATCCCCCAAAGAGTCCCCCTGCCTCTTGTGTGTTGTGGTGTTTAGGTGCATCATCTATTCATTGGAGTGAATTGTATTTCTTTTGAGCTAAATGTGATTGAAACTATTCTAAGGCCTTCTACCACTGATTAAATGAAGTAATGTACCTTTCAAAGAGATTTATATTGTGTAAATAATTTCAAAGTGCAACAATAAAGTTGGTTTCTAATGGCGCTGTTGGTATATTTTGTGATGATTTTGCTTTCCCCAGGGTTGGGAACTCTTGGTACAGAATAATGATCTCTTCAAGGGTTTTGGCAGGTGCCCATATGAATACCTCTCCATGGGATTGACAATGCAGCTGAAAATAAATATCTTGAGCCAGAATTTGCCTTGCACCAAGTTAACAATTAACAGTTTTGCATGTTCAACAGGCTTGGTCGTTGTCTGCTGAAATTTAACGTGGGAGACAGGATTTATATGGAATGTGGCTGTCAGGAGGGATCACTGCCACTGAGGAAAAGGAGGAAAGCATGCAGAGTTAGGGCTGCACTGGAGTTCAATTTATGCCTCATGAGTGCTGTTTTACCTCTGGGGGACCATTCTGTAGGCTGATCCATGATGCTGGAAATAAGCTCTGCATGCAGTGCCAGTGCGCTGGGTTGGATACTTGCTTGTGGATCAGCTGGAATGTGCTCAAGGCCGGCTGGATAGGGCTCTGAGCAGCCTGGGAGGGTAGAAAGTGTCCCTTTGTGTCCATCCAGTTGGAACTGGATGATCTAGGATGCCCTCAGACCCGCTGTGATTTCAGTTTAACAGGAGATGGTCAGAGTGTGGCTGGGTTTCTGGGATTACTGTCCCTGCTGAATTGCTGCTCAGAGCCCTGAGATGGGTGATTCTCTCCATCCACTGCTCAAACCCTCAGAGCGCCACAGGGAGGGCTCAGCTCTGGCTCATCATTGTGCACTGCTGTGGCTGCAGTGGGAAGGAGACTGTGCTGGTGAGTTAATCCAAGGTAACCTGCAATCTTGCTTTTCTTCCCTACATAAAAATCCTTCATTCACAGTTTGGCCAGAACATTCACAGTAAGCTCAGACTGAGATGGAAGTTGTCCATGGGAAGTAATGAAGAGGTTTTTTTGAGGCCACCCAGAAAATATGGTCCTGAGTAAGTAATTAATTATTCTTTAAGAACAAAATACAGACATAAAATAGAGGGGGAAACAATGGCATGTGTAGTGAGTGGACTCCAATGCCTAGGATGCTTAAATGACAGCTGTATAAAGTATGCACTCCCAGGAGTTTTCCTATTCCAAAATAGGACATTTGACCTTAATAACAATAGAAAGCTGATTTGGGTTACTCAGGATGTATATAGGATTATAGGTTAATATATTTGACGTGAATACATTGTTAATAGATACAATGATTAGATCTATATATGTTTCCTTCCCTTGTTAATATTCCCTACAACCACTAGGCAGTTTACCCTCACCCTGGTCTCTTGCTGTTTAGAATAACGTTGCTCATCTGGCTTTTAGATTTTTAGGAGTGTGAAAGGATCAATGTATAAAACTGTTGAAGTAAAAGTACTCACCTGAGGCCAAAGGTGATGTCTACTTGAAAATATTTTCTGGCTGACCAGGTGTTCTGCCATTGATGGGGGTGATTTAAAGGGCACAGACACCAGTGGAAAGAATGGTCTTATTTTACTGTCAATTTTAAGGCAGCACAGAAGTAAAATGATACATCTAATAAAACTACATGCTTGGCTTCAGCAGCAAGCAGAAGTGAGAAAGGTAATGCACCTCATCAGTGCTGTACAAGAGGAAGATTAGTGATGGAGAGAGATGGAAACATCACCAAGTGCCTAAATAAATACTCCAGCACCGTGCAGAGCCCACAGTCCCTGGGGAGCCCTTCCTGGCAATTGGGGAAATGCTGCCCAGTGCCTCCACCCAGAGGAGAGGTCTCCAGACTCACCCCAGAAGGGGCCCAGCGTTTATAGGCACAAATCAGCAATCAAAGTGGCTGGATTGTATTTTATCACAGAAACTCCTGGAGCTGATGGCACTTCCCAACAGCAGGGACCAGGGCTTGGCCAGGGCCCCGCCTTGGCTGGGAGGGGTTCCCCTAAAATGCCCCATAAAATACCCTACAGCCAAGTCTCTGCTCATGTCACTTGGGAAAGGTGCTTGCAGTGCTGCGTTTCTTGCAGGTAACTGCACAGGTTATGTGAAAGTCTCTGAAGCAGTGGGTTTGGTGTTAAACAGAGAGCTTCAGCATCTCAGTCGTGGATTTTTAGCTCAATAATGCTGGTGGTGTCAGCCACGTATTGCCCAGGGTGCATCTTGTAAGGCAGCTCTGGCTGAGGCCTGCTGCTCACCCTTGGCCTCAGCACATCCCCAGGGCCAGTTAGAAGCATGGCTTTTACTTCTCATCCCCAGGGCCAGTTAGAAGCATGGCTTTTACTTCTCATCCCCAGGGCCAGTTAGAAGCATGGCTTTTACTTCTCATCCCCAGGGCCAGTTAGAAGCATGGCTTTTACTTCTCATCCCCAGGGCCAGTTAGAAGCATGGCTTTTACTTCTCATCCCCAGGGCCAGTTAGAAGCATGGCTTTTACTTCTCATGCCTCTTTTCTGTGGATCCTTTTCCCCCTGTGCTGTGGGAAGTAAAGCAGGATGACAGACTCCAGCACTTACCCGCAGGTGGCAATGGAGCTGCAGGCTGTGTCTCGTTGTTGGAGAAGCTTTTCCAAGACAGCTCTTTTCTGTAGTGCAGCATGTCATACATTGAGTTAAACAGGAAAAGGGTATTCTTTTATCTCTCAATGAGTTGCAGCCAAGATCTGTAATTGCCTTGCTCTTAATGTTGCATAACTGTTAGCAAGACTCAAGCCAAGCATTAATGAATTTCATCAGAACTTCATTTTTTAATGAGCATCATTAATCATTAGTCATGCATGCTACAACCTACACTTCTCTAAAGTGGGGCTTTGCCAGTCCTGTGGCACTATAACAACAGCAGCATGTCCTCCCCAGATTTTATCAGTGAAGTAACAAGAAAAGACTGGAGAGAGGGAGACACACAAAACTTTTATTTGACCTTTTAAATACTTAAGCTACTCTCTGAAAGTTGTGCTGAAGCTTGAGCTTGCAAGCAGCTGCTGCTCCACTTCTCTCTGGGCTGTGGTGACACTGTGAGAGCTCTGAGGTTGCTCTGAGCTGCAGTGCTGATCCAGCCTCTGCACGTGGATTCACTGGGCTCCCCTGGCTCCTAGCACAGAATTCAGTGAAGCTTTGAAGGTAAAACTTGAAAATAAGTTTGGAAAAATGATGTCTAGGGGTCTACTGGCTGGTCTTAACTCTTCTGGACTGTGCAACAGGTTGTGCTGAGAAGCTACAGGAGGAGCAGTGGAACGGTTCCTGGCTGTCCCAGCACAGATTTAGCAGTTCTGCTAAGACCCAAAGGTGCAGTCTCTCACTGCAGCTGCTGATTAGAAGCAAGATTTCAGAGACAGATTAACCAAATAAAACGAATGAAATTGTATCTAATAATTCTACACAAGGAAAAGCTATTTTCTGTATCTTATGCACTGGACCAACAAAATGTTTTACTCTGATCTTGACCTATGTGAATGCTAATGTTTGTGGTTAAAACAGGAGTTGTCTGAGGTAGAGCTGTATAGGGGGAAGAGTAAAATCATGGAGCCACAGAATCACTGAGGTTGGAAAAGACCAAACTTAGACCATCCACCACCTTGTCCTAAACTAAACTAGAGCACTGGGTGCCAGTTATTTCTTAATTTATCACAATATTAACAATAGTATCAAGGGATATTCATATATTGAAATGTGGGATCTTCATTTGCAGGGATCAGAAAGGAGAATGTGTCTCCCTGATGGTAAGAGGAGAAAGGCAAGGGAAGATTTATGGTACAGGTAGTGGGGAAAAAGGGATTAATGGAAAGGTGCACTGACATGGGATACAGTGGAGGGTTTAAAAACAGGGACATGGCATGAAAGGGAGCAGCCAAGATGAGGGCGAGGAGATATTGAAGAGGTGACAAGCAGATGCCAGCTCTGGTTTGTGCCTCGCTCTCTGAAAGCTGAACCTTTCCCAGCGTGCTTGCTGTTAGCTGGAGTGAGCAGGGCTCGTCTCCCACTCTAACCAGTATCCACCATGTGTACCTTCAATGCAGTTACAGAAACCAGCTGGCTGGCAAATGTAATTTCCTTGCCATGGGAAACGATCTGAAATTGCAACATGTTATCCCACTGTCACATTGTTCTGCGAAGAAACACATGGCATACAATAAATTCATTTCTTCAAATAATTCCATGTTTTATTGAAATACATAATATTCAAGGCACGGATGGCAGATAAAATCTCTGACTTGCACTTCCTAGCTGTTGGCTGTATTTTTTATATAGAGCAGAAGAAGGACAAGCATCATCTATGTTACAAATGAGCTGATGTGCTTCTTGCTTTGTGTGTAAGTAAACACACACACAGGGAGAGATAAACTCTTCCACCCATGGATATAAAGTAGAAGAAGCTCAAATTCCCATTTTGCATGTAGAGAAGAAGATAATAGGAATATGAATTGCAAACCCAGTTCTGCACAGTTAGTTTTGTAGCATGAGCAAGAATTAAACACTGATATTATATCGACCAAGTTTTCATTTCTCTCCTGATGAAATGGCGCTTGCTGAGAGCGAAAGGTTTCTACAGAAATGTTCTGTTTGCTGAAAATATCCTGAGGCCTTGGGCAGTGGAGGGGGCACCAGGGAAGCTCTGATCAGGAAGGAAAGGAGGCATCCCTCTTGCATCTGTGTCTCCCTGCCACCAGGGCAGTCATTCTAGATCTGCTCTCTTTTTCTACTCCTAAAACAGAGGTTAAAAGCTCAGTCTCATTAGATTTAGTACCAAAATTTGGAGTTAGAAAGAATTTTGTGAAACCATGTCCAGGACAGTATTTTTAATCCAATCATCCACTTTCAACAACTGTTGACAGTGTTGATAATAAATTCCTGATTTTTGCCATAATTTGATTCAGTTAAAAAATCTTGGCTATCTTCAGATCACTCACCATGTTCAAATAATTGATGCGTAGACTCCCATAGATTATAAATGTAGTGGATATTTAAAAAACACTTATTCTGTTCTTTTCTGTGACTCAGGATAGACAATTTCCCCCCTTCTTCTCCTGGGCTGAACCGAAGTAACTTGTGCCTTCAGTAAAGTTTTGATGTGAAGCCATCCTGAAATGATGAGTTTATCATGTTGATAATTACTGTGTTTCTACTGTCACTAGTAAAAGAAGTTGCTTCATTTTCCCTCTGCACTTGTCTGCTTTAAATTCCTTTTTAAACTCTGTCCCTAAAGAAGCCCCAGTAACCTTTTATCCTCATTTTCCCTCATCACCTTTCAGTCTTTGATGGGCAAAATAGCAGAGGGCTCTCACTGACTTATCCTTTCCTCAGTGCTTTTTCCACTCTCCCAGTTGAAGTTGTTGGTGTCAGAGCAGGACTCCACCTTCCTGCACTGCTCTCTCTCAGTTTCTTGCTCGTTTCTCCCAGCTTTCCTTCCCTGCTCAGGTATTTACCCATTAAACCCCCTTGGTCCTGTCCTGACAAGGCAGGGCTGTTTGTGGGGCAGGGTCTGGACTTTCCTGCCTTGGAACAGCTGATGTTTGAGTTTCTCTCCCAAAGAGATCCCAGCACCCTGTGATGGCCCTGGTCCCTCTGCTGCACTCCTCAGCACCCAGAAACCTTCCAGAAGTGGGTTTGTATTTATTTCAGGATCTCAGGTCAGAATATTAAGTGGCACTGGCCCATGAACTACTCCCTTTCATCATATACTTGACTGCCAGTAATAATTCACCACTGACACCTATTTTTTGAGATCTGTGAGTTAGCCAGTTTTTAATTAGAGCTCAGCAAAACAATTCTTCTGTAAAAAGAATTCTGTTTGTCAAAGTCCAAATGTTTTGCAAGAACGTGTCAATTTTGACAAATATTTTTAACAAGGAAAAGTCAAAACATTTCATTTTTACTTTCTTGATTTATTTTAATAATATCAAAACATTTTTTTGATATAAGATAAAATTGTTTTGACTTTATCATGTTTTCATTTCATTTCTTTCTATATTAAATTATCTTTAACATGTTTCATATTAAATACACCAGCTAACACATTATAAGAGATGCTCAAATGAGATGGATAAACATTATCCAAATGAATTATTGGAAATATGTTCACTGTTCTAAATTAAACTAAAAGCAAATTTTAATCCATTACTGAATTTTGAAGTCACACGATTTTGCTCTGATTTGGAAACCTTTTCAGCTCCTCTCCACAGCCCTGAATTTTCCACAAGGTAAGTTTGCAATCTCGATCTGTTTAACACCCACTCTGTAAGTGATAAGCAGTAACAGCGGTTTAGTTATAATTAATAACATTTATCCACCAACTAAAGTGAGCTCATTTTGTCTCTTCATCATTGGAATAATATATATTTTAATGTTTTGGTTGTTCTTTTTCTTAATTTTGGCAGTTCAAGCTGTGTTCTCGCAGTTCTGCATCTTGAAGAGTCGTGGTTTAGGAGGAGGAAGCCTCTGTGCTCCCTGTCCCTGCTGCAGCCTGGCTGGGCTTTGCCCAGGACCAAGGCACGATCCCTCTGCTGAGTCCTGTGGGGCTGAGCCATCCTGACCCGAGCCAGGCTGGTGCCCAAGAGCCCCAGTGACCTCTGCTGCTGCTCACAGCTCTGCAGGGATGGCTGGGAAAGCGCCTCTGGAACAGCCTCCTGCCCCACAAGAACCTGGCAAAGCACAGTGCGGGGATGAGAGGCAATCTAGAGCCTGCCCCTTGGAGTGGTGGCTTTGGAAATGACCAAATGGACTTAGGAGCTGACTGAAGATTTTGCACTGCAGAGGAGCTGAAGGCATCTAATAAATGACTAATAAATGTGTGAGGGAAACACTTGTGTCAAGCTGTGGAGCTGTGGCTGCCCCTGGAGCCCTGGCAGTGCCCAAGGCCGGGCTGGATGGGGCTGGAGCAGCCTGGGGCAGTGGGAGGTGTCCCTGCCATGGCAGGGGTTTGGAACAAGATGAGCTTTAAGGTCCTTTCCAACACAAACTGTTCCGTGATTCCCAGCAAGTGCCTATACCTGATGGGGTGGGGGCAGCCAGCAGCTCTGGAACCCAAGTAAAGGGGGGCACAATATGGAAAGTAAGAAATTATAGCAGGGGTAAGAGAAAAATGGCCATGAAACTCCTCCCCCACCTTGTGTGTAGAAAAACAAGAGCTTGGTCGAAGTGGAAAATTTGATGAAATGGACATTCCTAGGGAAAATGTCTGTTTTCAATTCTGTATCATGCACCAAGACTGAAATCTGTTACTGTTTTGGTTTTCTTAACAAAAATATTTTCTTTAGCAAGTGTTTGATTTGTTTTTTCTTTAAAAAGAAAAATTTTATTTCCAAAGTACAGTTAAACTTTAAAACTCTTTAATAATAGCCACTAAGTATCCTGCCTGGTGAAATATTTGGCTAAAACATTGTGCATGCTATTTTCAGCTTCAGTATTTCAGCTTGTACACGTCCAAACCTTCATGGTTTGAAATTTTGGACAAAAGAAAATTTAAGAAAAAAAAATTCATTGCCTGCCATGTCAACATTTTCCATTAAAAGTAGCAAACTTTTACCTCAGCTATGGAACTGCTCTCCCTGTGTAGCAGTACCATTATACCCCAAAATATACTTTCTTTATTGTATGGTGGTGATGTTACTGGCAGTGACTAATCCCTCTAGAACTCCAAGTCCTCTCTCCATCTGCAAAGCTGAGATGTCACCTCTGAAGGAAAAATAATCTTAACCCAAGCTGCTTTTGAAATACAAAAGCTTACAGTGTTCCTAAAATTTCTGCAGGCTTAGATACTTAGATCTAAAGTACCATTTTAACTCATTAAGTGACTCCTTAATTAAATTAACAACTCCTAATCAGTAGATCGTCTGTCTCTTATTCTGAGTCATGTTCCAAGTGACAAAAAATTATTGCATTTTCTGTCATTAGCCCTGCAGAGCAACAGTAGCAATGACTGACCTGGATGCTCTTTTGCTTCAGGAAGAGAATTTTACTAAACTTTATTTATATCCCCCATGCAAATTCGATAAATCACATTTTTGATGGAGAACCCAACTTTTCTTCAAGGACCTTTAATGCCAGTGGTGCATAAGAGAGACGCTTCGCTTACAGCACTCAGACTGTAAAGAACACTGATGGAACAAGAGAAATACTGGGATTTGGATTCAGGTGCTTACAGATTCTGAGACAGGGGCTGGATTTTTGTGTTTAAGGCAGCGCATTCAGTGCTGGGAGCAGAGTACATGAGCTTAGTGACAAACTGTGCAGTTTATAAATGTACAGCACCATTTCTCTGGCTCCTCCATCTAAATGCTTTTCCAACTGCATTTCACAGAACTAGATAAAAAGATGCCTCACAAGATTTCCTGCTTACTTTGTGTCTCAGAGCAATAACTAACAAATACAAAGAAAGCAAGGAGTGAAAGAGAATTAGGAAAACATTCAACCCAAACAAAACCAGCAGTCATGTAGCAAGAGATACTGAAGAAATATAAGCCGAGAAGTGCAAGCGGGAAGCATTTAACATATGAACCTCTCTATTGCTCAGCTTTATCCTCACTGTGACATGACCAGGTGTGTGCAGTTTTCTTCTTTTCTTCAGGAGAAGGTTATCAGGAGAGTGCTGTTGAGCAGCCAGGCTTTTACAGCACGGTTCTGCTCATTGCTCCATCAGAGAAGGCCCAGCAGGCAGCCTGTGGTGACACAGTCCTCTGTCAGCTGGATTTTCAGTGCTTTGCTGTCTTCAAGCCTGTTGAACCTGTCCAAGAACAGCAAAAATCTGTGAAACAGTAATACAGAATTAATTCTAAGTAGAAAGTCTGCCAGGTGCCCCCTAAGGTCTCTGGGCAGTGCAGGAGCAGAACTGATATTTTCAGATGGACACAGAAGAGAGGAGTTACAAATCACAGAATCACAGAACGGTCTGGGTTGGCTGAGACCTTTAACATCATCTCATTCCAGCCCCCTGCCCTGGGCAGGAACACCTCCCACTAGCCCAGGTTGCTCAGAGCCCCATCCAGCCTGGCCCTGAACACTTCCAGGGATGAGGCATCCACAACTTGCCTGGGTAAGCTCTTTGAGTACCTCCCTACACTGTGAGTAAGGAATTGCTTCCTGACATCTAACCTAAATCTCTCCTCTCTTGGTTTAAAACTCTTCCCCATGTCCTATCACTACCTGCCCTTGTGAAAAGTTGCTCAGAGGACATTTTCAGCCCAGTCCATCTGAAGTGTTGATTACACCTGCATGTAAGAGCCTGCAGTTGTGAAATGTGATGAAGAGCAGGGTGCCCCTGCATACCCTGGGTGCTGTGCACAGGATCAGGGGTTTTCCAGCTTGGCCTCACCGTGCTGTCTCCTCAGTAAGTGGATTTCACACCCTTCAATGAGAACATTGATTGCATGTGCCTGAGGTAGTTAAAACCTGGTTCTATCTATATCTTCCTTCTTTCATGTCTCTAACTTTCCCAAACTTTCACCATTTGGACTGGAGTTTTCCATGCCAGCCTTGCATCCAAAGGTGATTATTTAAAGATCACTATGATCACAGAAAAGAGGGGGGTTTTATGTTTCCTTGTTTTTGAGAAGGACTAGATTACTTCTGCATTTTTTCATGGATAGCTCTGCTCCCTGGAGAAGAACACTGCATTTTGCCTCCAATCCATGCAGATTTCTCTGGATTTATCTTATTTGCAGTCGCTCACTGCTAAAGCTCATTCAGTGAGATGATGAGTTCAGTGTGCTCTAGAAGAAAATAGGACTGAAACCTGAGGCAGACTGGTTGCCACCCCCAGCCGTCTGCAGGATTTGGACAGGAATCTTCCTTCTACTTAATTTAGGATGTGACCCTGATCAAGCTTTTCAAACTAGTATTTTATTCCACTCTATAATGTAATCTTCCTCATGGAGTAGAAGAATCTCTGTATGGCTGAGCTATAAAAGGCACAGGGCACACCCTGCCCAGGGGGAGAGTGGGTGCAGACAGGAAGCTTTCCCAACAGACCCTGCAGGGTACAGCCAGCCACCCAGCTGGGTCTGGGGACACTCCAGTGACAGCAGGCTGGGCAGCTAATTTGGGAACACTGGGATGGCAGCAGTGTGCCAGAGCAGACAGCATCTTCTGCTTCCTATGAAAATCAAAAAAGGAGTGCAGGAAGGGCTCTAATGTGTCATAAAACTTTCCCCTCCCCATTGCTCAGGAATTTCTGAGCTGGAGACTTGTGGCTTTGTGTTGCACAGCCCGTAATAGATTTTCCTCCATGGATTTGTCAAACTACATTTTCAACCATATTATACTTTTGGCTTCCAGAATTATCTGTGTTTGAGCTTAATTATGTGCCACATGGAAAAGTGCTTCCTCCGCTCATTCCAGTTCTGTTGCAAGATAATTCCTTTCGTGTCCTTAGGTCTCAGATACTGAGAAGGAGCCACAAACCTCCCCCTCCAGTCCTTCACTGCAGCCCCCAGCCCATGGAAGATCAGGTTCCCTCTCCTCCAGGCTGGAGAGTCCCAGGGTGCCTCTGCTCCCCACAGAAATGCTGCTCTGAACAGGGATCCAGCTGTTGCTGCGTTATTTCTGTAAGTGCTGGGTCATTTTCATGGGTAACAAACACAACAACAGTGATGTCCTTTCTGTCCTCTCTGCCCTTCCTGCCCCATGGCTCCCTGTGCCTCATTTGCCTTTCCAGCCTCCCTGGAGCAGGAGCTCGCTGTCCCAGTGGGGCTGTGCACAGGGACACCAAACCCTTTCCTGATGATAGCTACTGACTCCCTGCCCGAGTGCAGCTCTTGCTTTTCTTGGTGTCCATGTGCTTTTCCTGGCTGCCTTATCACCCCCTCACCCAACAACTCTCCCCCAGATGACCTTTGGGTGTGTGAGGTGCTGCCCACGCCACGTGGCTGTGCTGGCTGCTGTCAGTCCCAGCCTGGGAGCTGCTCTGGGCTGCTTGGGAGCTCAGCTTGGCCGCTGCTGCCTGTCACAGGTTTCTGCTCTGTGCGCACTCAGCTTTGAGATGTGTCTCAAATGTTTCCCAAATCCCCTCGGTACCAATGAGTTCTTCCCGGTGCTGCCTCCCTCCCAGCTCTCCTCCTGCTCTGCTGAGAAGAGTTTCCCAGCTCTGTGCATTGTCCCCTTTGAAAAGCAGGGCTGTTTATTTGGTGTGCGGCTAGGCTGGAGCTGTTTCCTTTTCAGAGGCACAAATCACCAAGCTGACTTGCACTCCTTGACTGGCTGGTTAAGCTTAGCCAAGATTCAAAACTCAGCCCTGAACAGAACTGAATGTGACATTTTCTTTTCCAGCTGCTTCCCTGAGTTTAAAATGCCACACACTTGAGAAGGAGAGTCCCAAAATAGAGCTGTTTATTCTAACCCTGGACAAGACACTTTACCAACGCAGGGAAAAATGCATTATTAATAAAATTAATAAAAATCCCCTTTCCCTCTTCAAGGTGAACAGGGTGTGTGCCCTCAGGGCTGCTCGGGCAGAGGGAACAGAAGCCCTTGAGCCCTGTGTGAAGGAAATATCGTGTCTGAACTCCCTGTTTCTGTTAGGCTGCCCAAATGAAAAAATCACTGGCACTGTAAATTCACAGTAGCATATACTCCAGTTATCTTAGCCCTGGCACCATGGCTCAAAGGAAGGCACTGGGGAACTGCTGGGGCTGGGCTCAGTGCTGAAGATGTCTCTTCCAGGATGTTTGTTGTTACTACTGCCATCACATTCCTTGTGATAGGACAATGACTGTGTTGTGCTGTGGTCTCCTTTCAAACCAAGAAAAAACCAGTACCCATAGAGCTGTTTTTATTTTGGGCAACAAAAGCTTGGACATTATGGTGTTTTTGCTGAAGGAACAGTGTACAAGTTACTGAGCATCTTACAGTTCTTTAACCCTTGTGCAAAACCATACTCCCTGAAAAAATAAAATATTGGTAACAATTAATTCACTGCAGCTGGCAATGTTAAAAATCCTACTCTATGTATTAAGTTGATGGTGTGCTGCTGCTGTTGCTGGTTTCCCACATTCCAAAACAATATAACAATCTGTCTTCATGTTGAGCAAAATGATGGTGTGAGGTTGCCATGACTAGGAGTGATTGTTAATCAGATCTCCTTATTATATATAATTACCTCACTGTCTAACCAAGCAGCCACACAAAGTAGCTTAATTTTTGTTATATTTAATTCAAATCTGACAATATTGCAAACTCTCAGAACACTGCAACAAAAGGACTCGGTATTCATAAAGTAATGTGTTGCTAATTTTGTCCAGTACCTTAAAAGGTTGCTGGAACTAGGGGACCACAAAAGAATATACTGCTCTAACTGGGATTTTTATCACTTTCTAAATGACACAGTGAATGTTAGAGAAAAGCTTTGTGATAGTGCCTGAATGGGTATTGATGGTTGCTGTAGTGCTAAATGATGCATTGGCACCAAAATAGAGCCAAAGAACAAATCATCAGTGACTTTTTCAATTTTACTCTTTCAGGGAGAAAAACTCACATCAAGACTTGCAGAACCTGAATTAGCTGAAGGAAAGCTGCAGCAGACAAGCCCAGTTGTGTGCCCATGTTCTCTCACCCATCACTGCAGCAGCACAATGAGCAGGCAGCTCTAAAAAAGCACAAGAACAATTTTGTTCAGATCCCAGCTGTTCTTTTTACAAACCTGACAAGCTCTGAAGGCTGGAAAACTGCTGGAAGGAGCAAAAAACCCACCAAAAATCCAGCTCTACCTCCTCCCCCAAAAAAGCCAGCCCAAAAAACGACATGGGAAGAGGGAACTACATGGTCCTTGTGCCCAGTTTTGTACACCCAACCCACTTTTGTACACCCAGCTCTGCTGCTGATATTAAAAAGCTGCTCTTCCTCATTTTGCATGGGGACAAGCTCTTTCTTCAAAACCAGCTCCCTCTGCTATCTGCTGTCCAAACCAGACTGAGTGCAGCGCGTGTTAAACATTGCATATGATGCTCTGGCTGGCAGTAGGGGAGAGAGCCGGCAGCCTCCCTGAATACTCCATAAATATTTCTCCATTTCAGGTTAATACACTTTGGGTCTGAGAAGTGTGACTGATCTCTTCATTTGCCCTGTGCTTTAGGCACCCACAGACACCTAACCTGTGCAAACCAGATTTCAGTGGTGCATGGGACAGATCCCCAGGCTGGCCAAGTGCAGCTCTGTGGTGCAGCAGCAGCTCAGGAAGTGCAGAGTAGGTGGATCTAGATTCCTTCCAGGCAGAGAGGGTACAGGGACCTATAAACAACATCAGCTGGTGGGGGTGGACTGGCCTGAAGAGTCTGGAATTTCCTGACCCTCCAGGCCCCTTGTGTGGCAGGGCTGAGCTCAGCTCCTGCTCAAACAGCAGCTCCAGAATCTGGGGAGCACAGGATCAGCATGGAGAGGAGCTCACTGGGATGTGGGATGTGGGCTCCACCCTCCTTTCTGCATGCTGGGTGATAGCTGGATGGCTGCACGGTCCCTGCCCCTGACATGAACACCAGCAGTGACCTCATGGGCTTATTCATTCTTCTTACATCATTTGCCTTTTTCTGCTTGAAGTTTTCATTTAGTGATCCTAAATTTTAATTCTCTCAGTATTTTTTAGGTTACCCTTGGGTCTTATTATCAGCCAAAAAAAAAGGGGGGGGGAGATAAGAATAATTTTGCTTACACTGCTAGGGTAGAGATCAGTCTTTGGCAGCAAAGATGTTTGTAGTTCTACTAATAAAAATTACTTAAAAAAAGAAAAAAAGCAACCAATCAGATCTCATACAAAGTGAGAGTTCATCCTCTACATCCCCTCTCTATCCAGGTTTGTTTCCTGGCAGACCTTTGAGGGGACACCACACCTCACTGTGACATATTCAGAGGGCATATAGGGAAGGGAAGAGCCAAAAAATGTCCAACAGTCCCTATACACTACACTTTCTCAGGGAAAGAAGCAGCCCAGAGTGATGCGTCTGAAGGAGCCCAAGGAAAGCACCGATGCCATGCCTGCACTGTGGGGATGGAAATGATTACACTCAAGCAGCACAAGAGCTGCTGCCACTGCTCTGTGCAGCAGTACCTTTTGGAGAGCCCTGGAACACACCCATCAGGAATGCATGGAAATAATGTGTGGAGAGAAAGGGAAACACCTTCGTGGCACAGCTGTGACCAGGGAAAGGGGATGTAGAAGTGTCTTGCTTTATGGGGTCCCCTGTTTTAATTGCGGTCAGTTAACCAGTGTTCTCAAAGCAGGAATTAAGGGAATGTGTCAGTAAAAGTGAACGAGCACCCTGGGCAGGCCAATGAAACTTCCATCAGTAAACCACTAGAGTGGCTTCAGTAGCATGTAGCAGCTCAGAAGTGACATGCTGCACTTTTAGGAGCTGCACAGGCAATTGATAACCTGTGTACATGATACCCTGTGTAAGGTAACCATGTACCTGTGTAATTGATAGCCAGGAACATGTGAACCAACTGTGTTCATGAAGAACCACTCAGCCTTGCTTACTGGGGTCAGCACAGGGTCTGAAGCCTGGCCTTTCACACTGGCCCTGGGCTGGGAGGAAAGCACAGGTGCACCCAGTCAGTGGTGACTGGGGTGGGGCTGTGCCCAATCACCCCCAATTGGCCCCAGCTGTGCCCAATCACCCCCAATTGGCCCCAGCTGTGCAGCACAGGTGAGCAGCATTGACAGTAACGAGCAGCAGGGCACAGAAGCCTGGGCTGAGGGACAGCGAGGGCAGATGCTGCAGCCTGCTGGAGCGGGAAGATGTTACTCTGCATGTGCACACGACTGAAGCCTTCTGAAGAGGTAAGGTGTTATTCCGTTATTGTATTTTGAAGAAATATGGTATTACTGGGTTTAGGGTGGCGTTTTCTGAAGTTGGAATGGGGTTACTCTGTGTGGGCAGGTGCCTGAAGCTTTCTGAAGAGGTTTGGTGTTATTATGTTGGGGGTGAAGCCCTCTGAGGAGGTTTGGGGCTACTGTATTTGGGGAGAAGCCTCCTGAAGACATTTGGTGTTATTGTGTTTGGGGTGAAGCTTTCAGAAATTGTGTGGGGATATTCTGAGCATTGTGGCTGTCTCAACTGTGACATTTGCTGTGACACAGCTGCACCTTGAATCCTGCCTTTAGTTTGGGTGCCTCACTTGCAAGGAAGACACCTAGGTACTGGAATGTGTCCAGAGATGGGGACAGATCTGGAGCACAGGTTTTAGGAGGAGAATTTGAGTTTAGTCTGGAGAAAAGGAGCCTCAGAAGGGGCCCTTAGACTCTCTTCAGCTCCTTGAGAGGAGGCTATAAAAAGAAAGAGAGCAGGGGAGGGCAATCAGTCTCTTCTGCCAAGTAACAGGTGGAAATGATGAGAGATAATGACCTCAAATTGCACCAGGGGAGTTTTAGATTGGACATAAGGAGAAACTTCTACACTGAAATTTTGGTAAATCACTGAAACCAGCTCTCCCGGGTAGTTTTCAGAAGACATTTGGATGTGGCATTTAGGATTGTGGTGTGGTGGTGCTGGGTTAAAAGTTGGCCATGGTGACCTTAGAGGTCTTTCCAACATAAGAGACTCTGATTTGTGAGCTCAGAATGCCTGAGAAACAAGGTGTGCAGCCGTAGGAAGTGTCTTTCACTGGTTTTGTATTTTTAAGTAACTTTCTACACTGTATACTCTTGTTCAAGCACTGAAAGGAGGCTGAAGGTGACTGTGCACCATCCTGCCCACAGCCATGAAGGGGCACTGCGGGGAGGGGAAACGGAGCTCTGAGGAATGGTGGATGTTTCTCTTTCTGGTTTCCTAGCGGGTTTTTCATTGCAGCAATCTGTAACCAGCAAGTTGATTCACTAAGTAAAACAAAAACGAGTCAAAGTTCTCTGAGGGACCTGCTGTCTGTCTGTCCGCGGTGCTGCGGCTAGCGGGGGCTACCCCGCTCCTACAAGCCCTGTGCTGAGGGTGTGGGGAGCTGTGAGCAGCTCCTGCCTGCTGGGGCGGCCGTCGGGCTGCTGAGGGCTGAGAGAAGGCTCGCCGAGGCGGGGGCGATGGCCTCACCTGAGGCACAGTGTGCTGGGGCTGAGGGGCTGCACTGCCATGGGGCCCAGGTGGGAGCTGTGGCCTCACCTGAGGCACAGTGTGCTGGGGCTGAGGGGCTGCACTGCCATGGGGCCCAGGTGGGAGCTGTGGCCTCACATGAGGCGCAGTGTGCTGGGGCTGAGGGGCTGCACTGCCATGGGGCCCAGGTGGGAGCTGTGGCCTCACCTGAGGCACAGTGTGCTGGGGCTGAGGGGCTGCACTGCCATGGGGCCCAGGTGGGAGCTGTGGCCTCACCTGAGGCACAGTGTGCTGGGGCTGAGGGGCTGCAGTGCCATGGGGCAAGGCCGGGCTGGCAGCCTTGGCACCAGCTCATCCCACGGCCTTGCGCCCAGAGGAATGTGTGGCAGGAGGCTCAGGCAGCTCTTTGTGCTCCACATTTACAGAATTTACCATGTGGTGAGGGAGGAACATGCTCCTGCTGCTGGGGGCAGGCCTGTGCCACCAGCCCTATCCCTCCCTGTGCCCATGGCTTGGTCCCTCTGCTCACCTGCTGTGCTGCTCAAGCAGCAAACACATCCAACAGGCTGAGGTAGGCACTTCCTTGCCCACTCATTTATGCTGTAAATTAAAAGTGCTAGGTGAAAATGTGGACCTGATGTTTGGCTGCAATAAATCCCGGTTACGAGGGAGTGCTTTATCTGCTAGTAAGAAGTAAGAAAAGGAAAGTACCAGGTGTTAACTTCACTATAACATGTTGTATCTCCACATCATTCAGGTGTCACTTTCCCAACCTCCTTCCCCGATGAAATTGTGTAGCTGGGATGGGGATGGTGGGACATGAAGGTGCTCTGGGGCTTGGTGCAAAAGGGCCACAGTCAGACACGGAGCAGTAAATGAACTCACAATGGATTCACTCTGTAAAAGTGAAGCTGTGGAGCTGTGTATGAAAAGGTGCTGGATGAAATGAGAGTTGGCTAATGGAATCAATACAGAAATATCTGATTTTCCAGCTACTATGACAGGAAACTGTGAGGAGGGAGGGATCCTCTTGCAGACGGGAAACCCTCTGACTCCCTCAGTTATCCCCCACTTAAAAGCTATCAATTTAGAGCTGTCCTGTGTACTGCCCCGTGAATTGAACAAGCCTTTTCAGCCTTTAATTAAGGGTGACAAACTCTTTGAACATCACAGCATTCATCTGTTCATGTGTGGAAAGCCTGGTATAACAAAAGAATTTAATCAAACTACAAGCCTAATAAAGACTACATTGCCTGAACTAAATGATGTTATTGCTGCTGCAGCTCATAGTTTTACATTTAAAAAAGCGGGTCAGAGTGTTCATTCATCTTGATTAGCAATGCCAACCTAATTACTTCTGGAGGAAACAGTAATTAGCTGGAGTCTCACCTCATTAATCATGACATTCTTCTAGCAGACTATTTTTATCTCATAAATGGCTTGGATTGGAACAAGGTGTATATTTGAATTCCAGTTAATTGTACACAGCTTGCTGCATAACATTTCACATTTTTATCATTTAACTGCTTCCTTCCTGTAAACCTCTCAGCTCTTTTAGCAGGCTGCTCCTGTTAAACAAGAGGTGAATGGCCCACATAAGATAAGTCAGCCTTAATTATGGGGGTAAGGAGATGGAGGTGCGCTCCAGCAGCAGGGAGATGGAGTCCCTGCTTGCACAGGTGAAGAAAGGCATCTTTTCTCAGGCAGGAATCAGGGCACAGCTTCTATGGCACTGACACTTGGGAGAAGTCTGGGCCAAGATTTTCAATGGGAAAAAGGATTAAATACATGCTCATTATTGCTGCCAAGTTGCTGGGGATGTCTCCATGTGGGCACCTTGAAGTCAGTGCACCTGAGCTGCCAGTCACTTGTGCAGTATTGATTGTTACATGGTTTAAACATGCGTGCTGTTAGAAACTTGGTGTTGCATTTATTAAAACCAACAAGGAAGCAAGCACTTTTTTCTATTTTTTTTTTGCATGTGGGAGGTTGGTTTTTGAAAAATTGCTTTAAAAATCTTCTTAATTTTAGAAACCATGATTATTTTCTGAACTTTAAGGACTGGGAAATAGAGCCTGCAAGCCACAGTTTCAGATTCAGTTTACCAATAAAACTATTAGAGCCTAATTTTTCTAGGGAGGATGATTGTGGGTGCATTAGTCTGGGACCATCAGATGTTTGAGGTAGTAAAATAAATGTATCTTTGTGCATGTGCCTGTAAGGTATATGCCAAGTGTGTCCCTATCACTGGTCTGCTGTGAAGAAAGTTCTCCTGCATGAGGCCATGTTCTATATGTACTTTTTAAGGTTGAAATGAGGGCTTTTTTCCCTTACCTGCATTCTATCTTTTTAAGCAAAGCAGTATGTTAACATGAAACAATGAGAGAAGATTCACCAAGAAGTATAGGAAAAATAAGTTATTTTGTTTTTAACTAACAAATATTGTCTAGTTTATACTTAGCTTAGTTGTATGCAATGTTTTACATTTCCAAGGCACACGAATGTTCGCATCAGCTTTTTATTTGCTTTTAGTAAGTGACTAACTGTATTTTAGGAGTTGATCTATGTTCTGGAAATAGCTTCCCTTCTCCATAATCAGGTAAATTTACATTACTACAAATGGAAACTAGTAGCTATTTCTGAGTGCTCCTGCAAGAATATTTAGTTATTACTGCCCCACAGATTAAGCTGAAACCCAGCAGCCATTGGGGCACTTTTGGAACCTGCAAATAAGACAGCAAGTGTTCTTGTTATTCTTTGGGAAATTATTAAAATAAGAATAATTTAATAATGAAATAAATTACTCTGCATTTTTATGCAATTGCATTTAAAAAAGTTTTCTCGAAGTCCTCTTTCCTCTCTTTCAATTACAAAAAGAAAATGGAAAACACCTCAGGAGAAAACCAAGTGTCCCTAAAATTGAGCAAACACCTTTCCCTCCATCCCTTGACCTTGAAAAAAGACATTTGATGTAAGAGACAATTCTAATTCCAAAAAGATGTCAGATTACAGTTGGGTCCACACAGTGATAAAGCAGAAAGCTGCTTAACTTGCCTGGCAGAGCAGCCCTGCTTTTTTCCTCATGTGAAGGAGCTGCAGCAAAAGGGCATATTTGACTCATGCATATGCTACATGTAAGTGACTTTTGGATATCCAAGTGACTAATTTACAAGTCTGTTTCAATAACTGGAATTGTTTCTGATGGTTAACTTTATTATTAGGATCCAATATGTTTGAGGCAGCTATCTTTGATCACAGGTCCCAGTTACAGTGTTATGCTAGAGGCACTGCTTGTCAAGTGGTAGAAATGTAGGAGTTTTCCTAATGAGTATGTACTTGTAAATTAATAAAACCTTAATAAATATTTAATGGAAGTTGTAGGCTTGTTTGCTTGCCTATTAGTTGTGTAGATATCACTGATGTCTCATCATTTCAGTCATGGATCACTTCTAGAGGATTCCTCAAATCTGGAGCAAATTACTTTTCCACTTCTAATAGGCTGGAAGAAGCTCATACTGAGCTTTTGATATTTAAGTAGTACTTCTGACATCTCAAATGAATTTATAAAGAATTAATTAAGCCACTTTTGTACTTCTGATAGAGGCTGGCATTACCTGCCCAGCTTTGAGGAGGAACTGGCAGCTAAGTTGTTTAAGGACAACTCTCAAACAAATGCTGGTCTTGTGTGTAGGGCTCTGAATCGCCAAACTTGTCACTTGCTACAGGTCAAATGTCAGCATACCTGAAACCTGAGCCTTGTGAGCCGAGAGCAGGAGAGCAAGGTTCTTGTTATCAGGGCTGGTTCTCCAGCCATGAGAAGCAGGCTCAAACTTGACTCTTGCCCTCTCTACAGCAGAAATTTAACCAGAGACCCTTCAGTGCAAGGCTTGGGCTGGTGTGGTACCAAATAGAACAGAATTTGTCATCCTGATACCCCAGTGTGAAGGGAGCTGAGCCTGCTGGGTGCCTTTCACTGGGGAGGAAGGATGGCCAGGGGTTTGCTCTGTCCAGCCCTTGGCCCTGGGTGCTCTATGCCTCAGGAAATGCTCTTTTGCTCTCTGCAGCCTCTGCTCTCTGCAAAGTTGAATTTCTGTGATTTGTGGGGGCTGTGGGAAGGGCAGTGGGATAGGAAAATGCTGCTTGGTGGGTCTGACCCCTCCTGTTTGCCCCTTGCTGCTGCTGCAGGGCTGTAGGAAGCCCTTCCAAATTCTTATTTCAGTTTCCTGTAACTGATGTCCGGGTTCTCTCCTGCAAGGCCTGCTGTACAAAGCACTCCCACACACCAGAAATGTGCCAGTCACGGGCACAGGGGCTGGTTTGGGGGGTGTTGGGTCAGATTTACAAGCCTTGTGTCTGTCCAGTCCTGTTACTGCATTTCAAATGTGGGATCCTGCTCTCGGGGACTGCCAGGGTTTCATCCTATGTCTGCCTTGAAAGGGGAAAAATGTTAAACACTAAAATTCAATTGCAAACTCCATAAAATTATTCCAAATTGCTACTGCTTGGTAACCAAAAGACCAAAAACCAGTTTGTGGAGATTGAGAGACAGAATGAGCCTGCACTTTTAAATAAGAGTAAGGGACTTGAGTGGCATAACTTCTGTCTCTGTCAATACCCTCTGATAGCTCTGTCCTCCAGATAATCCTAAAATTGATTACACTGCCATATTCCTGCATGTCTTTTCTCCCACCCATGGCCATAGCTGAACAGAAAGCCAACAGAAACCAGAGCAAACTTTTGAGTAATTTAAAATACTTTTTAATATATATGTATATTTAATAGCTGTAATTATTTTGGTTTTTTTCTAGTAGTGTAAGGTGGATACTAATGGCGCTGTGGGCAATTGGTTTGTGGGGAAAAGAAAAGCATAAACCACAATGGAGACCATGGTGACCATGCACTGCAAACATGGATGTCCCCCAGGGACAACCATGCACTGACATGAAGATAATCAGACTTTCAGTGTAAGGCACCCTTCTGGAAAAGACAAGTTCTGTGGCATTTCTTCTTGCTGAGGACTAACTCGTGTCTCCTAATTTTATATTGGTTTGAAGTTATCTAACACACATCAGAAAATACGTGTAGTAAAACAGATATTTAAAAGTTTCTAACACATTTAAAAATAAAATCTAAGGCACAACCCTGTAACTGAAGGATTAAATCCTGCCCTAGCCAGTAAAAATAGATTAAAAGCATGGGAAACTATTTTAAGCACAGTGTTGGCTGTACTAGACAATTTTAGTTAGTTCTGTGTCTCAGTCTTCTCAGGGATTAGGATAGTCCAGAAGGCTGCAGTCAGTATGCCAAAAAATGGTTTTGGCAGGGGGAATAAAATATTAAAAAAATTATAGAAAGCCAATGTTTATAAATAAAATGGGACAGTAAACCTGTACCTGAAATCTGTAAGTGTGATGAAGATAAGCCTTGGAAACTGGTCACTGATAAAAAAATAGAGGAGGCTGTCAGTGACAGCCTCCAGTCCTGCTGCATGCAGTGGAAATTCTGCCACTTCCATCTTCTGGCCAGGAGTTTTTCATGTGCAGTGGGCCCCCAGCTGGCACAGGCTGCTGCAGCTCTGGAGTTTAACAATGTGGGATGGACCCAGTTTGAGGCTTTGCACCTTGTGCACTCCTTCGTATCAATATGAGCAAGCTGGATCATTCAGACTTTACAGGACAAAGGAAATAATTCAATCCTCTTGTTGCTATAATCACTTTTACTGGCTATGGAAAAAATACCAGGCTAAGCCTCAAATGTTTGTTAGACTTATTTTTCCCTTTTAGTTTCGTTAGATTGCTTACATGTGAGATTAAATTTGTGAGGGATTTGCAGGTGATCTCTGGTCCATGCTGTTGTGACAGCCTGGTCTGGAGGGGACCCTCACAGTGTGCACTTTAGGGACTGGCTCTGGTCTCATTGCCCTGGGCTTTAACAGAGCTGCAGGTGTGCCCAGAGAGTTTGCGAGGGCAGAAAAACTCATGGGTGCTGAGTTTGGGTTGTCCTGCTGAGACCAGGGCCAGAAGTAACTGAATTTTAACTCAATGCCCCCCAGAACAAACAGCAGCTTGAAGAGAGGAATTTTTCAGTTCATATTTGTGAAGTCCCAAAGAACAATTGCCATCCCTTTCTGGTGGTGCACCTTTGTTCTGGGGACTGAGGGAACAGCTCCATGTCAGGCAGAATATGTGGAGGGCATGTTGTTATACGAAAAGTTGGCAGGGAAATTCCTAGTGACCTTTTCTCCGTCTAATAATACGTCTTGGCTCAGCTTTTTCTCTGTGGAGTCATGAATATTTTCAGTTTTTCCAGGAAATGCAAAGAGGCAGGGCTTCTGCTGCTCTTGCTCTGTCTCAGATGCAAAATTTTCAATATGTCTTCTCTTGTTCTGACCTGGGAGCACCTCAGAGCCTCTGCCATACATTTGAATTTGTTGACAATGTACTGTAATCATTCTTTGCCCCAGGGGTGTGTTTGTGCTGAGACACTGAAGCTGAGGGGCCCTTCCTTAAGTGTATTTTCTGTGCAGACATAATTTGCTGACTTAAATTATTAGTGTGTTTATGCTCCTTGTGTTTGATCTTGATTATGAAAAAGTGCTCATTGTGGGCCTGGGTTGTAGATAATGCCTGGCATTGATTAAGCAGCTTAATTTAAAGAGTAATTTTAGAGTGATCTGTTAAGAGGTGTGAGAGAGGTGAGTTGGAGTGCTGTAGTGAACGCTTTTCCCTGGGATTTGGTGTGCCAGGGGATGTGCAGAGGTTGGGCACCCTCAGGCTGTTTGGTTTGGCTGGTTTTGGTTTTGTTGTCTGTGCCCACGTTTGCACCGTGAAAGCACTGGGTGAGGAGTGGGTGGGACAGGAGATCTGAAGGAAGACACCCTTTAACCAAGACCCTGGGCAGCCCTAGGGGGGCCTTGATGTTTCAGCTGTTGTGCAATATATTTATGTAATATTGGTATTTCATGGCCAGCAGCTCTGCTTTCTGCTGCAGGAAGGGCTGACTGCTCCTGCTCTCTCCTGCTGCTGCCTCTGAAAAAACGTTTTCTTCTGGCTGAGTTACTTTTGTGTCTGGTTAGCAATTCACAATCCTAGGGGTCAGCCAGCCTCCTGAGGGGAGATGGGAAATGTCGTGGCAGGACTGCTGCAGCAGGAGCAGAAATGAGGGGGAGTCCTGGCAGGCAGGGGTTTGTGCATCCTGGTGCACATCTGATATCACACAATGCTCGTGTGCAAGGCACACCTGATTTTCAGGTTTCAGTTTGAGTTTGGAGGGCCTTCAATAATCTCATTTTATGCCCATTTAAAATCCAGCTTAATTAAAATGTACAGCGTATTCCCACAATGAGTATTGTTTCTAAATAGTGTGTCTCTCTCAAATTCCCAGTATAAACAATCCTGTAAATAGGTAATTAAAGCCATCTGCTTCTTGGTAGCCTAGTTACCTTTGCAGCATCATTTACATTTCTCTCTCCTTTAACTCAGGGAATTAAACTGCCATAAATTCTTACTTTAGTGCATAAACTACTACAAAATAATGCTGATGGCCATAGAGCTTTTCAAGAAAAGACATATTCTATTGAATTTCTCTTCCAAATAAACTTCTTCACAGCCACAAAAAAAATTGTGCTGCCAGGTGATGGACATACCCACAAACTGTAATCCAGCACAAGATACTTAAAATAATGTGGTTATTGTATTCCTTCTTTCTCTGTGAAAATGGTGCTTTTTATCAAGTCATCACACCGATGTCTATGAACCTATCTTGAGCTAAAGATCTGGCTCTTGTTTTAGGCCAGAAGAGTAAAATGAAAGACAATCTTTAGAACCATTTTTGGAGGTGAATAAGAACAGAGCTCTGCCTTGTGGTGACCTCTTTGAGGTGAGAGGAGAAGCGGCTCAGGTGGCAGGGTCAGGGGTGGTGCTGTGGCTGTTCAGTGAGGATTTGGGTGCACTGAGGTCACTGCAGAGGCCAGCCTGCAGTGCCCAAGGCACCTGCTGGGACTCACAGCTTCTGAGAGAGTTGCAAATTACTTTTTCCCAGTAGCAGAGGAGCACAAATGTCTTCTGAGTCTTCTCCAAGTTATTCTGAGCTCTTGGGAACTTGTGCACATTATTTCTGTGAGAGGAGAAACACTCTTCACTTCTACTTTCTCCCTCCTAAAAACAGCAAGTTCACTGCTGATTACTCACACTTGTAAGTTCTGAATTGACATTGTAAAGTGTGGGGCAAAATATTGCAGTATTCCACCTGACTGGTATGTTTTAAAAGCAGAATCTGCTTAGAAGGGAGTAGAAGGCCTCCTGCCATCCCAAATGTAAAACCTGGTACATAGTTCTCATGGCATTGGTGGCATTTCCTGAAAGAACCCTTCACAATTTCCAAGCACAAGTAAAGGTATTTGAGCTCTTCAGCCCTGTGAATTCTTTTGGGCATCAAAGCAAGCAACGCTGTTGCAACATTTCCTATTAAGAGGGTTTTCTCTGGATGTGGGAAAGAAAAAACCAAACAAACCCACAAGAGAGTAGCCAGGTTCTGTCTGTGACCTTGGGTTTTCTTTAAAACTTGGTCTGGAGCTTGCTGGTGGAGGGAGCTGATTGTGCAGAGATGTAGCAAATAACTTACTGCCACTTTGAGTTTATTCAGGAGCTGCTCAGGGCACCTAAAACAGTGTGTGAGCATCTTTAGGAGAAGAACCCAGTGCTGCTGGTTATGGTGATTTCTGAGCATGGTGACGTGGCCAGGCAGGCTGGATATGTACAGGCTTAGTCCCAAGCTATTAAAAAATCATCTTAAAGGACCAGAAATTGGAGAAGTCAGCCTAATTATGGGATTGCTTACTTAATAGAAATAGCCTTTTAATGGGTTTGTGTGGTTGCATCACTGGGAACCGAGACACACGTCGAATATCATTGCATAACTGGACCATTAATCCAGCATAGTACAATAATAAACTACATTTGTATCTTTCAGTTATGGACAGTTGAAGGTTGAATTGTGTTTTGTTTGCTCTGCAGGTAATACAAAAGGGGCTTTTGGATTTGCATTTGAAGAGCTTGTTGATAATTTCTGGGTGTGGTGGTGTTTCTGTCCCGCACACAGTTTCTGTAAGAGCATTCTGTCCGTCAGGTATGTGGCACTGGGTTTGGAACTCTAGGAAAGAGCAGGCAGTTTCAGTGGAGGACAGATGATGGATGTGTAGTCCAGGAAATACTGCTCCTGGTGAATAGGGAGGAATTAATGTGCATTCATACATGCTTTTATATATTTTAATTTTTGTCAGGGCTGGCAGCAACTTCTTGTCATATTTAAAGCTGAGATAGCCCTGGAAATGCAACCAGGGGTTTGGTTTCCTTTAGGGGATATTGGCTGAAGTGATGCCATTTTGGGTTTTGCCTTTTTTCTTTAAGGTGTTCTGTGTTCTTCACACATATATTTGTAGCTCTATAGCCTATTGAGTTAGTGGCTGATTTTCCCAGTAATTTTCCATGTCCTTTCCCCAGGCATGAAGACAAAACAAATTCCTGGGCTCCAAGACCCTTGTGCTATCTTGGTGTCCCTGGCTGCCAGGGCTGGGAACCACTCTTGGAGATTCTCATGGACAGAGTACAGCCAGTGCCAAGGGGGCTCCAGAGAAGGGGCTTGACTGGGGGAATTCCATCCTCACTCATCCTGCTAACTGGTGCTTTATTGTCAATGACGATAATTTGCTAAATGTGTAAAAACTGTGTTCACCCCATGTGGGCCAGATTTTGTGGGCATCTTTCCATAACTGCTCCTGAAAGCCCTCAATGAAGATCCACTTTTATATCACCTCCCATACTGAACTATCTTGAGTTTCATTCCTGGGCTGGAAAAGGCAACAGGAGGAATTAGTTATTACACCACCATGAAGATGAAAATTCCTTTATAAATCCAGTCTGTTTCCTCCCCAAGAGCATTGCTGAGATGGCCACTCAGCCTCCAAGTGCTGTAAATTAGCACAGCTAATGCTCTCCAGTGAGGCCACTTTTAACGTGCATCTGCAGGAGATCTGGCTTCCTTGACTCAGTGATGCTCCCAACTTCCTTTGGATGATGCCTGTTAAAGATTCTGTTGTTTTTATAGCCTAGCCAAAGAACTTGCTTTCTTAATGATATCCACAAAAACACAGGAGCCAAGTTCTTTGTTACCTCACTGCAAATCACAGCCCTTGCATTGCTGTCAGTGAATTTTATCTGTTGTCCAGCTGTGCAGCTGAAAAGAATTTGATCCTGTTTGTCTGTAAGGTTTCCAGGGTGTGCTTCTGCAAATATTTTTGCTTTCTATCCAGTGAGCATTTCCACATCAGTTTAGTAACCTTGACTACAGTGGAGCTGTGCCTGTTTACACTCATTTGCACTAAATTTGTGCAAGGATTCTTGGTACTGTTTTATAAAAATAAATTATTAGGGTTTTTAAAATTAGAAATGGGATAAATTAAGTGGGAGCTCTGGCTTCTTTGAGGGAATTGTGTGATTAAACTCACTGGTATAAATTGTATCATCTTCTGTAGGTAAGAGAAAGAGACACTTTTTCCAACAATATTCAACATAATTTTCCACCAAGGAGACTGTAGCAGTTTGCCAGGGTTGTCACATGCCTTGATGTCTTTGAATTTCTTCCTTGGAAGCTGCTGAAATCCTTCATGCAACTGCTCCACTTGGGCAGGGTCCAGGAAGAGCTTTCTCCAGCTGCTTTGGTTTGTGATGTACTGGCTCCCAGATTGTGAGAGCACAAGGGCTAAATGTGAGCTCCAGGAGCCCTGTGCCCTGCTCCTGTCCCTCAGGGTACCCCAGAATGAGAGCACAAAGGGTAAATGTGGGCTCCAGGAGCCCTGGGCCCTGCTCCTGTGCTCCTGTCCCTCAGGGCACCCCAGAATGTGAGAGCACAAGGGCTCAATGTGGGCTCCAGGAGACCTGTGCCCTGCTCCTGTCCCTCAGGGTACCCCCAGAGCCCTGGGCTTTGGGATGTTGGTGACAGCAACACAAATGCCATGCTGCATTTATGGGACAAAGGTTTTTACTGCTTGCTTTTCCTTTCTTTTCTCCTGCCTTTGTTGTAAGGGGGGAGAAGCCCATTCCACATATCCTCCCTCACAAGCTAGAAATGAAGTGCTAAAGCTAAAATCTTGGCACTCAGGAAAACAGGAAGGAGGGAGGCTGAGGTCCAACACAGTGAGATATAAATCTTTGATGCTGCAAGACTACCCTTGCTGTTGCTTTTGGTCATATTTGTATGCTTTGAATTTTTTTCTCTTGAGCAAATTCAGGGCATTCAAGCTTTTCAGTGTGTTCTTATGGGAGATAAGCTCCTTCCTTCAATTTGATAAGAAAAACAGTGTCTTATTCCTAAGGCAGAAGTGTCAGGTAAAGAAACATGATTGAGGGCAATGAGGTTTCTGTAGGCTGGAGTGGGCTGTAGCTGCGTAGGGGGGCAGGATGTCTCCAGCACCCTGCTGGCAAAGGAGCAGGAGTTTACTGCCAGCTCCAGCATCTTCCTCCCTTCAGGTACTGCCACTCAGGTGGGCTCAGCTCTGCAGCTGCATATTGGGGTCAGGCTGGGTATCCTCCCTCCCTTTTCTGTGTCCTTCACCCTTCCCCTGCTCTGCAGTGCTGTGCCACCACTGGGTAAGGAGCTGGTTGCTGGGAGATGTTGGTGTTTGATGTTTGTGTTTGCTCCTCCCTGCATCAGAGGGCCGAGCCTGAGGCAGGGCAGGGCACTGGGAAGGCTCAGGAGGGGCTGGGCTGGCCCCCGTTTGTTCCCAGGTTTGGGATGACCCCACATTTGTTTCCAATGGTGAAAGTGGTGCTTTTTATCAAGTCATCACACTGATGTCTATGAACCTATTTTGAGCTAAAGATCTGGCTCTTGTTTTAGGCCAGAAGAGTAAAATGAAAGACAATCTTTAGAACCATTTTTGGAGGTGAATAAGAACAGAGCTCTGCCTTGTGGTGACCTCTTTGAGGTGAGAGGAGAAGCGGCTCAGGTGGCAGGGTCAGGGGTGGTGCTGTGGCTGTTCAGTGAGGATTTGGGTGCCCAGAGGCCAGCCCGCAGTGCCCAAGGCACCTGCTGGGACTCACAGGTTCTGAGAGAGTTGCAAATTACTTTTTCCCAGTAGCAGAGGAGGGAAAATGTCTTCTGAGTCTTCTCCAAGTTATTGGAGTTTCCAGGTGGGGCTGGCCCCACGTTCCCAGGAGGGGATGGCCCCCCCTTTGTTCCCAGGCTGGGATGGCCACATTCCCAGGAGGGAGGCTCACCAGGAAAGGCTCCAGAGCCCACGCGTTGGGGGCCTGCAGAGCAGCAGCCCATTGAGCCCTCCTTGTCTCACAGGGCTCTCAGATGGGCAGGGATGAGCTGGGGACAATCCCAAGGTGGGGGGTAGCATGGAGATGCTGATCTTTCTGCTCCAGAAAGCTGCACAAGGCACAAACCCTGCTCACCATTGCCCACCAAAGAAGAACCTGGAGGCACCAGGAGCTCCTGGGGTCCCTTGTACCCCCGCACCACAATGGGATGGGCTCAACAGCTGGGCACAAGCCATGCTTGCCCAGGGGCTGGATGGGTTCCTTGGCACTGCCCACACTGCTGTTTCTGTGTGTGAGAAACTGAAAGCTGTTCTGTTTCAGTTTTTCTGGTTGAAAAACCCCAACCTGTCTGTGCTGTGCTCTGATAGTGGACATTCAGGAATGGGAGATGTCATGATCACAGAGTTCCAGGCTTCCAGCCTAGCCCAGCTAAGTGTTTAGGCATTCCTTTTGCAGAAATGAATAATCCCTGCTAATTAAGAGGATTCTTAAGTGCTTTCCTGAAATGTCTTGCAGGATCAAATACTCTTTCTTCCCAGAGCTCCGTTTTTGGTTTTTTTTTCCATTTTATTCTATCATTTATGATTTAAGAACAGTGCTTGAAAAACAGCTGCTGTGAAGACTTAAAGATCTCTATAATTCACATGTTCTAAACTCAGCAATCCTAGGATACTTATGTTCTTTCACAAAGCAGGGGGAGGAAGGGACATGCAGAATCTTTAAGATGCTATTTAAAAAAAAAAGACTTCAAAGAAGAGGGAAAGATTTATCCTTTCATAGCTCAGGCAAAGTATGCCAGAGTGATGCAGATAATCAAGCATCTTCTCCACACTTTAAGAGTGCAGAATGTGATTTGCCTCCTTCAGTTACATGTAAACACTTTAAAACTTGAAAAGCTGAAGTTGTGTTTTTAGATACATCTCAGGAAAGCTTAGGAGGGCTAACCTCAATTAGTGTATACACATTATGTGTGAGCTGTTGTGCTCTCTAGTTATAATGAAATGTTTTTTTCTGACTGTATGCAGGAGGGTTCTGTATGGGATCTGTCTCTGGTTTGGTCTGTCTCCCTCACTCTTGCAAGGCAGAGCCCACAAACAATTCCATGGTGTGTCCTGGGTTCCTGAGTGCCACCTGCAGCAGCCTGGGAAGGACTGGGCAGCTCAGGCTCAGAAAAAGGGTCTGACTGAGGAGGAACAGAGTGGCTGGGTGAACTGTAGGGTTGAATAAGTCTCCCCCTCCTTTTTTTTTTTTTTAATTTTTTTTATTATTCTTCCTGAAACAGAGAGCAGCAAAATGTACTATAATCCTAGTCTTGACTGCTGAAGTCCATGGGAATTTTGCCTTTTATTTTTAAGGTGTATTTTTTTTCTCCTTTCTGTGTGCTTGTCAGACAATATTTTCTGTGAGACAAATATAGCTGCAGTTCCAAGTCTGAATACATAGCTTGTACAATGCTAAATACTTTGTTTTCTCAATTTGTAGTCATGAAAGTCTAGCTCTTGGGAATTTGAACTTCTTTGCTGAAGGTGCTCTCCCTCGTTTATTGCACCTTGGATGGGCTGCATTTTTCTCTGCTTTACTGTTGTGACCAATGGACATTTGAATATAACAGGGGAAAGAACACCAAAGCCATTTACCACCAAAGCATCCCCTACCCACCCTGTGGACTTGTTCCAGTGGGAGGCAACCAGGGACAAGGAAAAAAGACATTTTCTTGCGCCTGAAACTTCCATCACTTTGGGTTTTAGTATTTGTGTTCTTTAACTAAATGAACGATTTTACTTTTTGGTAGAATCTCACTGTGAATTTATCATTCTAATTTGCAGCACAATATTTCTTTTTTGTTCCTGACTGAAGCAGTTCAGCTCCTCTTGCCACAGTTATTTTTCTCTGTTTACAGGGTTGAATTCTTGTCTTGTAACTAATATCTCCCAAGCCCATATGGTAATAAATATGTGCTAGCTCTTCCTTTTTTCCCCTATTTTTCTTTACAAGATAAGGCCATCCCTGTCATCTTTCTGCAAACTATGCTCAAAGCACACTCTGTGCTCAAGTGTGATTATTTAAAAAAAAAATTATGAGAAGCAACACAAAGTATAGAGGACAAGCACAGGTTCTGAACATGTGAATTGGAGCCTGTTTTCCTGTTTCCATGCTGAGGGATGGTTGCATCTTAGACAGTTTAAGTGTTTTTATCATGACTTCACATTTGGTAGAAAGGCTTCAGACTTATGAACTGCTCAGGGTCTTATGAATACTGATTTGTATGCTTATTTATACAAACATTTCAGTGTGTAGAGGCAGCATGTACCACTCAAAGTTTTACCACCTTATGTACTTTCCTTACATTTAAAACCAATGCACATTGCTATAGGATGAAAGCCTTTTTTTGTATGGTTTTTTAGATCATTTTACACCTAGGTTATTTGGAGACCTGTCTTTTTATTTGCTCTGATTATTCACATAACCAGAACTCAGACCTCTTCCTGTAGAGTTAAGCTCAGCCCATTGCACGGTTAATTTCAGCTGTTAGCATTTTTTTCCCCACTCACTTTTTGTTTTGCATGTTGCACCTTCAGACTCTAGCTAAGGGATTCCAATACAATCCAAAAGCCATTTTTAAGACTGGATTAGTGATATTTCTCTGCACAGGGAGTCTTGGGAGCAGGCATTTTGGACCTGTTCTAGATTTTCAACTAGCTGAGGATGCATCTCAGCACAGTTCTGTGCCAGTTGTGCAAAAAGGACTGTAAATTGCAAGGCTGAAAACCTGACTGGATGCCTCTCCCTGGCACTTTGTAGCTCTGTTTGCTGAAGTTGATCCATTTTTGCTTTCACACCAACACTGCTTTTCTTCCCTGTGTTTAGAAGAGCTCTGGAGCAGTGGTGGGGCTGCTGTGAGCTGAGTGAGGCTGTTGTTCCCAGCCAGGTATTTGCAATGTTCCCTTGTCCCAGTGCTTGCTGACAGGACTGTTCTGGGGCTGGGATTTCTGCCTTTCCGTGGTGTGACTGGTTGCCAGCAAACGAGCACCATATGCTGTGTTTAGTTTAATAAAGTCTTTGGTGTGTTATCCATGTCATTATTCCTTCCGTAGCAGATTTGTAATGTGAAATTATATCAGGAAATGGGGGGAACTGGGGAGTCATGGAGATGGCAGAGCTTTTCACCAGCAGAGAAAGCCTTGGCTTTTTGTCCTTTCAGCTTTCTTTAGGTGACAACAGAGAGCAAATCTTGTGTGTTCTGACTACTTGCAGACCCAGGAAAAAAAAAATCCATTAGCAAGGATATATGACTGGAGTACATTAAAAAAATTATTTTAGCTGGAGGTAGGTGTAGCCAGTAGTGAGCTTTTTCTTCTTGGCCTGACTCTAAAGGTGGAGTCCTGTACGTAACATTTTCTGGCCTTATAGGTAAAACCTCCTTGTTTCATGTTTGTCTTAATCATGGATAATGTTCAGCTCCCTGGCTTGCAAAAATGTTATGCAAAACATTTCCTGTTTTCTAACCAGCTCTAGTTCTGAGCTTGGAGAAAGCTTTTGGCACTCCTCACCAGAGGAATTCAAACAGCTTCCCAGCATGCTTTTATGACCTGCTTAATACACAGGGACTTGGAAGCAAAAGTGGATGTAAACCAGGTTTTAGGGAACAGGCTTTACATCTTTTTTTTTTTTCCTGCTTATTTTGCCTGAATTTCAACAATTGATTTGCTTTCCAGAGTTTGTCACTGCCTAAATCTTGCATTAAGTACTGATGGTGGTAGCAAACTCTCAATTTGATTTCAAGCAGCTCTTTTCAGGCATCTTCCGTCTGGTTTCAGAAAATTAGAGACATCCACCTGCAAGACTTTTCAAAACTAAGGCACTGCAGGAATTGGAGCTCTGCAATGTGTGTGTATGTGATACCTTGTATGCTCTTGAGTTTGTTCTCTGTCGCTATAAAGCTATTTTTGTGATAAGTAATTCCACTCCTACTTGAACAAGAAGTGCAGAAAACCTCAGTCTCGTGAGGAACCAAGATTTGCAGTATTTGTGTTGGTTTTTTGGAGAGAGCAGATGCTGGGAACATGCTTTGTTGAGCTTTTAGATGCCTATTTAGGAATGAAGGAGCCTTCATGGCAGGTCCTGGGCAGCAGTCCATTCATCCCTGGATTGTACCGTGTCAGGGTAGGAATTTAGGAATCTCAGTGACATTTGCAGGAGCTCCCAAAGAGCCAATTGTTGGGCAGTCCTGCCCATCACAGACCACGTTTCCTCTTGCTTGCTTGTGAGTGATGGCTGCAGAAGCCACGAGGCTTTGCTTGCTCTCTCTGGTTTCACACCAGTGTCTCTGTAGCCCTGGTGGCAGGGTGCTCTGCAGAAATACCAGGTGTTTGCTTTTCCTTGCTTTGCTCTCTGGGTGCTGTGCCACAGCAGCCCCAGCATGTGACACTTGCTGATGTGACTCCCTGAGGTGTGCTGAACCAGAGGGGAGTTGTGAGGCTGCACTTGTCGTTCACAAGGCCAGAGAAAAGAAACTATTGAAAGCTTTCTAGGGTAAGTGTGACTGACTCCCAGGATGGAATTAGGATGTGCAAACAGCCAGATCATCCTAGGCTGAGAATGAAGCCAAAGGTAGCATGAGCTACAGTGAGTGCAGAGCAGGTTCTGCAGCTGTGCTCCAGCTGATCCCAGCTTATTCCCTTTGTGCATCTCCTAAATTCATAACACAGCTGACCTGCCAAGCCCCAGTGACAGCTGGAACTGATGCATGGCTCCTGAAAGTGGTTTGAAAAGAGAAGGCTGCCCAGCGTTGTGGTGGGCCAGAGGAGCTGGGTGTGTGCAGGGGAACAGGGGAGCAGCGACAGGGCAGGAAGGGGCTGTGGCAGTGAGTCCCTGCCAGCTCCCTCCTGTGCCCCTGCAGGGGCCCTGGGCTTCGTGTGCCTGCAGTCAGAGCTCCTGGACAGCTCAAAGGGGTCTGGTGTGTTCCACTTCGCCCTTCACTGCTGCTGAATGTGGCCCCTTGGACCCTGCTAAGAGCTGTGGTCAGTGGGATGGCTGCTCCCCCTGTCCTCCAGCAGCCGGGGTGCCCTGCATGGCACGTGGGGTGTGACAGAGCTCTGTGCCCTGTGGTGCCTCAAACAGGGAACGTGGGCGATGCCTTTCCCCACCTCTGCCACATCAATTGCTAAAACGTGCTGTGACAGCCCTCCCCAGGCTTGTGAGCACACTGAGGACAGTGTTGTGACCTCTCTGCAGCAGGCTATTGCCACTCCATCCCATTTTAATCTACATCAGCTTGGTCTGTGACTTTAGTGGTGTACTGTTAGGCTGGGACTCTCCTAAAACAGCCTGTACTTTCACTCAGAAAGCCCAGCAAAGGCAGGGATCTGCTCCCAAGCCTCCTGAACACAGATTATTCCCCTGAGCCCTGCCAGAGCAGTGGCAGAGGTTCCCAAGGACAGCCAGGCAGTGACCTTGGGCACCAGGCCAAACCCAGCTTTTAGGTGTTGGTGCTGGAGTGGCAAACATGATGGATTGTGAAGGATCAATGAAGGGAGCAGAGAGAAAAAAAGTTCTCATGACTGGTATGGGCTGAAGTTTTGAGCCAATTGTAAAAACAATTCATGAAAACGTGGCAAAGAGGGGTTGTCATTCTTGGGAACAACTTCCAGCACTGTGTGAGCAGCTGTAAACAAACCTGGGAAGTCAGAGCAGAGAGATGCTCTTTGAGAGCGATGTGACCACGAGGAGTGCACTAGAAATCTTAATCCATGTCAGAAATTATAATGCATACCTCTGCCAGGCAAGCAATCTCTGGGACCTCTTTTGAATGCTGTATGAGAAAAATCATAAATCAGCAGTGTTGGTGTAAAAACATTGCATTCCAGAGAGGAGATCCTTTAAATTACAGAGCATGGACTTTTCCTCTCTTGCCCTTTGAACCTGAAACATTGGTATCCATAGTGCGTTTAGTGTCTTCCTATTGTAAAATTCTCTTGGTGGAGTGTGAGAAGGGTTTTTTTGGGGTTTTTTTTCCCCTTCCAGTAGCCCCCCCCATTCCCTCCCAAAAAACTTTGCGTTGTTGGATGCTAAAAGACCTGGCGGTTACAACGAACATCCCTGTGTAAGATTTGTTATAAAGTTGCAGAAACAGGCAATATTTCAAACTGCTCTGAGATTTAAATATTAAAACTCTTATCTTGTGTAGATTCCTGCTAAGAATACTGGGATATGCCTCTGTACTGGAATATGCATTATGTTTTAATCTTTGATGGAGTATTTTTGGTTAGTAGAATGTTGATATTTTTAGAGGTCATTGTAAGTCTGCTGTAAAAGTGTTGTGCTGGAATTTAAATGTAAATTTGGGGGCTGGCAGTCAAGTGACTGTCAGGCAGCTGCCTATTTCAGGCCCCTTGGAAATCCCACTTGTTTTACCTTTTATTTTTCATACAGCTCCCTATATATGGGTAAGATTTACTTAATTTCAGCTTTGTAGCATCCAGTTGAAGGAGTAATCTGGATTCTCTCTGTAGTTAATGGAAAGAGATAAGCACCTCCAGGCAGTGCCTTATCTCAGGAAGGTGAGATAAATCTGCTTTTGGAGATGGGTATCCATTCCTATTGACAGCAGAGGATCCTGGAGAGGCAGCTCAGCCTGGATGCCTGTCTTTAGGTGCCTGGAGTTAGGCAGGATGTTTGCTCCTTATCCCAGGTGGGTTTGAATCAGGGTTTGCAGCTGTGGACTACAGCAAGGGAAGCAGTTCCTCCAACACAATGCCTTGTCATGCCAGTGAGGTTTGGGTGTTTCCAGAAGTGGGCTGGGGGGCCAGGAACAGCAGCTCCCAGCAGGAGTGCGAGGATGTTCCCATGGCTGGGAATGTCTGCTCTCAGTTCCTTTAAAATTTCCAGATACCGTTTTGTAGTCACAGGAAATAGAAAAATAATTGAAAACCAGGAGTTGATAAGAACTGCTCCTTCATTTTTACTGACATGAAACCAAGAACGTGGAAACGACAGAGACCTTTCCTCCTGCTGCATCCAATAATAACGCTTTTTTACTCCTCTGTACATGATTTTAGTGGATCCTGAAAACAGAACCTTAAAGGTGTGGGTTTTGTGGGAGCATCTGAAAAGTAAAAGAATACTTTACCATGGAAGAGTTTAGGAAGGCTAAATCTCAGACCTTTAGAACGTGAATTCCCCAAACCAATATAACATGAAAGCCCATCTTCACACTAAATAAATGTCGATTATAAAGATACCAAAGTGTGCATTAGGAGATGAGTAAATTTGTCAGTAACTGTAACAGACCAACAAATATCCAATGTGACTGGCAAAAGGAAAATATAAAAAAAGTCTTCCTCTATTCCAAATTTCAAGATTACAATAGTAGTAGCATACTTCCCGAGATCACTTTCTGTTATTACCTTATTGATGTTGATGTGTGCACGATGAGCTAGCTACATTTCTGTTCTGCACTCCCTGTGTGCCTCGAGGAGATAACCCAGCGTTCACAGGGAAGCTGAAAGCAGCAGCAATGGGTGGAAACACCACAAGATGTCACTGCTAACCTGGCAAAACGGCTGCTGCTGCCGAGCTGCCAGACAGCATGCTATTAATTTATAATAAAAGGTATCTGACAGCTTTATTCTGATGAATTATGGGAATCCAAAGCACAATTCCAAGTCTTTGGTTTATAAATTGTCATTGATTTTAATGTTCTTTGTAAAGTTGTGGCACGCAACAAATTTTCCTGCCAAAAGCTGTTAAATAAATAGTCATCCTTTGCTCTGAGCAGTACATTGAACTTGTTAGAGTGATGAGCAGGATGAATTGATGGTTGTCCATAAACCATCTATGACAGATCGCAGAGCAGCAATTCCAGCAATTATTGAATGCATTTGTTAGAGTTGTTTTTTTAAAAATACTCCACTGAGCAGAGAGGGAGGGGCACAGGTAATGCAGGAGCAGTTTGACACTGCTCTTTGCCTGATGCCTCCTCTTGAATAACACATGCCTGGGGCTGCCCCAGGATCGCTGAGCAGCATGTTTGCCTCCCCTGAAATTATCTGATTTCCTAGCATAGGAGATCTGGCACTATGAGAATATATTTCACACCCTCTGGACATAGTTATTGTAAAGACAAGTTAATTTTCCTTTCTAAAAATTAACTACTAACTCTTGTGTTTTCTTGAAAACGTACAAAATGGTTATAATAGTTGCAATTAAACTCAAATTTATGTATTTTTGATAGCATTATCTGTAGAGACAAAGCTGTGGGAAATTTACTTTTTCTCATGCAGTGTCCTTTGTTAAACCTGACAACCACATGTAATTACCTTTGAGAGGGAAATAACCCAAACCAACAAATTGCAAACAAGCACACTTCCAAACCTTTGCCCTTTTTCTAGATGTGAAGTGAGATCAAATCCCTTTAGCAATTTAAGCAGGTAGCAAAGTGCTGGAGGAGTTTGGCCATGGAAGGACTGAAAGACTAGCTTGAAAGCAAGAATCAGGTTGCTTGTATGATACTGTTAACCAAAAATAGAAAGTGGAGGTGCTAGAAATCTTACCAGTAAGCTTGGTAAAGTTTGCAGCATTTTGGAGAGGCAGGGACAGATCCACAGATTATATAAATTGATTTAGCTCAAAGTTTGGGGAGAAAAAGTGATTTTACAGCAGCTGAACATGGGGAGCTAAGTACGTTCTGTCCTTTCACTGAAGCTGCATGTATGCACAACTGCTGTGCTTGATTAAAGAAATGATACCCTTAAACTTTGATATTTGCAGATCCCCATTTTCTAAAATCTTGGCAAGATTTCAGTTCATGTGTGTAAAATCAGAAGAAGCAAAGTTCTTGCCTCATGTTTTTGCTTTTTGCAAAAGCATAACTGAACAAGGAATTTTCTGGGTGTTACTTATTCGTGGAACTGTCATTTCCAGATATGGTACATCAACCTTAAATTTGAATATATTTTGTCTAAGAGGCTGCCACAATGTGAGCAACGTGTACTCATTTTTAAAAAGAAAGTATAATGGAAAGTTGGGAACAGAAATAAAGAAACAATTGGAAACTTTTTGTAAAGCTGGCTCCCACCGACAGCTTGTCTGGAAACATTATGGTCTGACATATAAACACTGTGTTTACTAACATTTCAAAATGCAGCCTATAATCTGTGTACACTTGTTATTTTATTAATGCTTTTTATTGCAAGTTACAGGCAAACACAAATGTTTGAGTACAGTGTGGCTTGTAGGTATGGACAGATGTTGACACACTTAAAAAGCTTTTAGTTGGATGGATTCAAAGTGTATTTAGATTTCAGTTCTGCAAAGCTGCAGAAGCGGGGGGAAAGATTTGTCAGTACACATTTCTGTACGTTTTCAGTCCATGGGAGGTTTGGGTAGGTGTGTATGGAAACTGAAGGTGGTGAGGGCTGTGTTAAAAGGTTCTTTGCCTTTTCCTGGGGGGATCCCAGCCCTGGCAGGCACTGGAAGGGCTGCAGGGCCAGGGCCCAGGCGATGCTGTGTGCTCTGGGGAAAGGGGGGTTTGCACTGACACAGAGTGCTCTGCCAGCAATTCCAGGGTTTGTATGTGAGGGTGGGATTGTGCAAACCCTCTCTGAAATCCCTGTGAGAAATCACAGCTGACCCTCCCCATTCAACATCCGCGAACTAAGCTAACAGCACCTTAAATCCTCTGCCATCTCACCCAGGTTAGCAGAACAAACAGACCCCACAAACAGGCAGGTTGGCAGTGAGTCTGGGGTCCCTGAGGAGTGCTGGATCTCATTTCACAGAGATGCAGCAGCCAGGGCACATCCCTGTGCTCATCCCCTGTGTGAATTGTTCTCGTTCCTCGCAAACTGCTGGAGCTGGGAGAATTCACTCCAGCCCGAGCTCTGGCTCCCCCAGCACAGTCACAGCTCTCTGCAAGCCTTTCAAGCTCGGGGAAAAAGGAGATAGAAATCTTTCTGTACATGCTTTCCCCTTGCATTTGGGAAAAAAGCAAAGGGAAAGAAAAAGATATGAAAGGCTCCCCTAGCCTCCCCAAAAGCTCTGAAAAAAATGGTTCGCACAATTTTTATGGGACCTCTGAGGACCTTGAATTTTTAAGTAATCTTTTTTGATGATTTTAGACAGACCATTAAGCTGAGGATAAAAGTCCCTCTGTTCAATATCTGGATACATTAAGCATTAGGCTTAAAATTTACAGCTTTCATTTTGACAAGAAAAATGGCATGTTTGGTCTCAAGTGCTACCTTGAACTGTTTTTCAACATTAAGACAGGTTGTCAGGCTGAGGGGAGGAGGTCTGGGCACCAGTGGCAGCTGCTGCTGCTCTTGCTGGGTGCACATGCAGGGATAGAGATGCAGCACTGCTGCCTGTCAAGAGCTGCAACTTGAGAATGCTTTGGCTTTATTAAAGTAAAAGGGAAATTATGCTGATCCAGGGGAAGGCAGAAAGCAAATGGGGTGTCATTTCTGACTGTAAAATGAGTGGTGCATTCAAATATTTGAAAGAATCAAAACCAGGGGAGGATGGAAAATGGAGAATCATATTTCCAAGAAAGCTTTAGGGATTAGAGTAATGAGGAGTTTGACTTCCAGCTTCCCTGGTGCTGGTTTTCCAGAATGACTTGCTCTTCTCAACATCTGAGCATCTTTTACCAAGCCAAGCAGCAACCACTTGGAATTTTGTCCTATATCTGAAAGAGAGATAGAAAAGCAGACACATTTATTGGCAGTGTCCTCAGCTGGCACCACCCAGCAAGGTGTCCTTAGGGATGTGGCAGGGAGACTTTCACTGTGTTAATTCAAGGCACAGCCAGTGTACAGCTGCTTTAATGGTATTTTGTGTGGGGAGAAACCAGCCCAGGCCATCCAGCAGTGGAGGATCACACAGGCTGTCTGCAGGCATTGCTTCTTTTGGGATTTGCCAAGGTTAGCAGTTACTTTTGGTTTGTGGGTTATTAGGACCTTGAATAATCTCATTAATTAGATGGAAGGGGCAGGGGGGTCACTGCCCCCGTGCAGGATCATGTGCCTGTCTCTGGAAAGGTGGGGAACTGCCTCAGTTGGGGAGAGTGCCCATCTCACAGCCCAGGTTTGCTGGACAACACCACAGTTCAATGACTTTGTGTTTTAGCGAGGCAAACGTCGAAGAAAGTTTGCAAAAATTTGCTTAATGGTAGTGGGTGAAGAGAACTCCAGGAAGAGATTAGCCTTTTGCTGCTTGGCTGAAGTCAGTGAGTTTAAGAGAACAAAAATTAATCCATTAGTTGGTCATCTTCCAAATTAAAGTAGAGCTGGAAAATGAAACAACTGTAGAAAAATGCCTCTGGGCTTTTCCCATGTGAGCAGAGTCAGTAACTGCTGCCAGCATCTCTGTCCTGGTAATGGTCACAAATCTTAGGGCAAAAAGCTTTGATAAGCAGTCAAAGAAAGATCTGAAGCACCTATAAAACTGCATCCTCTCTGGCTGCAGGAGGCAACTCATGATCAGGCCCTGCAAAAGCAGGAGGCATGTGACTGGTTTGCTGGCATTAGTCTGCATTCATTGTCCCTGTTATTGGTAACTGCAGGCATCTTGTGATGTATCTGATACTTGACAAGAAGGACAGCAAACAAAAGGAGTTGTTGTTTGTTTATTTGTTTCTGGTTTTTTCCTTTGGAAGCAGTAAAATATTAACTCAGTGCAAGTACACTGGGCTGTTGTCTTCACACAGTCAGGAGAGAGATGACCTACCACCACAAATACCACTCACATGTTTTTCAGAGACATGAAATAGGAAAATATCATCTCTCAAGTCACAAGAGAGCTGAGAAAGTGAGCTCTAACAGGGTCAGTTAAACAGGCTTAATTACAATGGATCTTGTGAGTACTGGCACCCTCTGGGCTGAGGCTTCTGGCCTGATCCAGCATCACACACTGGGTCAGGAGGACTTGGAAATAATTCCATGCAAAAACTGGAGTTTGATGATCAATAATTCAAAGTGAAGAACACTCTTGCTGTCTCTCTCATTGCTACAACATGACTGAAAATACCTAAATGATTTAAAGTCAGTGCTCTTGAGGAGCTGCTGCTTGGGATGGGTGAAGTGCCCTCTGAGCTGTCACTGCTTGCTTTTGAGACACAAAACTCTCAGGAAAAGGAACTGGGGTGTTTTGGCTCTGCTGCCTTTCCTTTAAGGCCCAGAAAAATTTTGGGGGAAGTAACCAGCGAAATTCTTTGTAAGCAGAGAGAAGTTAAGAAGGTGAATAGCCACCAAATGGATTTGTCAGGAGAAAAATCATGTCAAGGTGATCCAACTTCCTTTTGGGAGAGGCTGTCATGCACTGTGGGTAAAGGAAAAGCAGCAGAGGACATATCTTCACTTTCTTTAGGCTTTTGTCAGTGTCTTGTGATATTTTTGATAAATAACCTAATACTGGTGAAATTACTGTGGGTGGGGCCCAAAATCAGTTAGGAGACTGATTGTATAGAATTACCAGGGGTTTGCTGTCCAAGTAAAAGTGTGGGTTTAAGGGGTTCTGCAGGAGTCTGTCCTGGGTGCAGAGCTAGTCAGGACTTCAGATGCAATTTGGGTGACAAAAGGGAGCACACAGTGAATTGCCACGTGACATGGTGCTAGGAGGGACTGAGACACAGAAGAGCCAGATTAGAGCAGAAAGTACCCCTTGTTAAGATAGATTCAGAGCTTAGATGAAATTGAATGCAATTTAAAGGAAGAGTTACAAGTGTCACACTCAGGCTTGTTTGACCACAAGTTCAAGCTGGGGGCAAAGCCTTTGATGGAAGCTCTGTGGAGCAGCACCAGAGAGAGACAGGAGAGCAAAAGCCAAATGTAAGCCAACAATGTCATGCTCTTGTGAAAAAGGCAAATGTCATTTTGGAAAGCATCAACAGCAGTACAACTTGCATGGCCCATGACACTTTTCTGCTTTTTTTGGCATCTGTAATCCCTCAGCTTTAAGGGTGTATCTGCTTTTGTGTAGTGCAGGTCAAGAAAGATGTGGACTGGAGAAAATGCAGAGGAGAACAGGGATAGAGACCAGAGGCCCAGGAAATGTCACCTGTGAAGGGAAAGTAAATTAGTTTCCTCCTAAGATATAAAAGCAAGGGCTGGGGGATATGTGGCAATGATGTGCAGCTGCAGAAAAGCAGGGGAGGTTGTGGGAACTCCATCACTGGGTCTCAGAGGAAACATGAACATCAGGACTGACACAGGAAGATGTGAGAAAGCAGCACATCCCCTGGCAAAGGCTGGGGACCACCACGCTGGGTGGAAGCTGCACACAGACAGGAGCTCAGTCATGCCTGGTTTTGTTGAATGTTAATTTTTAGAAAACATTTGGATTGACTCATTTGAGGCTGGATGTCCTAGTTCACACAGGTAAAGCAGCAGTCATCACTGTGTAACATTGGGAAGTCAAGGGAGAGTTTATTTAATCTACATGTGTGCAGGGACTAACAACATTATTTTAGTTCTAGAAAGCAGCCTTTGGGTCTGACAGATGTGTAGCTAAAAGTTCACTTTGGAAGTTTGACTTTTATATATCTAAGCGTTGTAGAGTGGAAAATAATGCTGAGGAGTGTTGATATTATTTGCTCTGCAGTGCTGACCACAGGTGTCTGACTTATGCTTTGACTATGAGCAAAGACAGACAGATGAGGACCCCAAATCTAAAGAGGGTAATATTTAAAAAAATCCTTCTAAATTCTGTTTTCAAAAGTGATCCAGGCACTTAAGAATCTACACTCCACTGAATTCCAACTCACTTCTGCAGCCTGATGGAGATGGGTTATCACCTTGGGATGGATTTAGGCAGTGGGAATAGCTCCTGCAGTCGCTTTCATTGCAAGAGTTGTGGGAATGTTTGTATTTGCCATCCAATTCCAAACTCACATTTGCAGGAGAATAAAACCTGGGAGAGAATGGGGCAGCAGATGAGCCTGCCTGAGGGCTCTAAATCACCAAAGCAGTGGTGTAAAACAAAAACTCTGAGCAATCCATACTGCCCATCTACCTGTGCTCTGCCGTTTGGCAGTTTCACTCCAGGCACTGCAAGACAAGTGGTTCTGGCACAGAAATGCAGGGGGAGAGGCTGGGAGAGACTTTGAGCTCCTCAGGTGTTTCACAGGGCAGGGGAGCCTGCAGAGCTCCTCAGGTGGTTCACAGGGCAGGGGAGCCTGCAGAGAAAGCCAGGGGAAAAGCAGCAGAAATGGCAAACTCTAAAAAAAGTGAGGTAGGCAGGACAGGAAAATGCTAAGCGCTGAAGGATCAGGATTTCTAGCTGTGGATCTCCATCACAAAATCTTCTCCACACTGAAAAGGGCAGAGAAGGGCAAGAGGTTCTAAGTGAGAATGGACATAGAAGGCAGCATCAGAAATACAGTGACAGGAAGGAAATGGGAAGCTGAGATTTGACCTAGAGTGGATTGTGTGGACATGGAACAGAAATTCCAGCAAATGGAAAAGCAGGAGCAGGGAACTTGGAAGAAGAAGGGGAGTTCTTGGGGAAGTCAGGAGGAGAGGAACTCAGGGCTGAAAAATTAGTATTAGAAACATGTAAGTCAAAATGATTGACACATAATTCAGTGAAATGGTCAATTCCTATCTGCCTTCACTGAGGTTTAAATGTGTCTTTGCATGTGTTTGTAAGAGCCCTTCCTGCATACTGTCACTGTTGTCTCTGCATTTGATGAACTGAACTGCTGTGAGTTTTGTGAAATCTGACCAACACCAAATTACTGGAGCCAGAAGATAAATACCTGTCTCCCTTCAGAAACAGGCCAGCTTGTCAGACCCTTGTTACAGCAACCAGCACAGAACCCTGCTGCTTTTTAGGAGGTGTGTTTGCAGAATGGATCTGCAGAACCCTGCACACGACAGCAGAAACAGCAGCAGACCCCTCTGTAACTTCAGTTTGAGTGGGGTCTGAGCAGAGCATTTGCTTTTCTTCATGGCTTTACTTTTTTCCTGATTCCATTGAGTGCAACCTATTTCTGCTTTGGACACAAAGCTGGGATTAGCTAGAGAAGTTTTAGTTGACTGGCCAGCAGTTCTAAATAGTAAAGAAAAACTATCTTCAAAGCAAAGTACATTTCAATAAAAAAATGAAGAAAGGGACACAAGGACTTTACTAAGGTCATGAACTAAGAGAGAGAGAAAATAGCTGCGTCAACAATAATTTATTTTTAGTTTCTACCTAAATCCAACGTACAGGAAAATGAACGATTTGTAAGCTATGCCCTCAATTATTCAGAAATCATTGCTGCAGTTTAGAGCAGCATGAGATGATGCAGGTCTCCATCTGAGTGATTGTCTGAACTCCAGGTGATTGTGTGGAAAACACACAACCATACCTATTGTAAGTAAATAAGATTTACAGTGTAATTCTCAGGGAGTAGGAAATAATGTTGTTTGTTTTATCTGTGTGTGAGCTGAGGAAATGGTGTGTTGCCCATGGTGGCCCAGCAATTGGGGCAAGAGTCCTGAATGGAAATGAATAATGGTGATTGCCCTGCAATCCTCTTCAGTCTGCCTCTCACAAATGCTGTGCAGTATCCTCAAACAAGTCCCACTTTTGAATATTTTAATGGGACTTTCAAAGAAATTTGCACGAGTTAAACATTCATAACCCAAAGAAATTAAAAGACTCTGGCAACTTTGAAATCCCAGCTCTCACTGCTGAAGCTGGCAGTTGTGCCATTCCTTTCAAGTGCTGAGGGGGAGTTTGTGGATCTGGGCACCACACCAGGCTCTCAGAGCCACGTCTCTATTTCTGCCCACTAGAGGAGGATCAGGGCTCTTTGGCATTTTTGGAGGAGACCTTTCATTAACCAACGTGTTTCATATTGCTTCAGCACTTGCACTGCAGCTTTACTTTCCTGGTTTTTTATTGGTGTTGCACCTTTAGCATTGCCCATCTCAATGCTGGAGTCACTGGGAATCTCTCTGCTGCTGCAAACAGTGACAGGGAAGAGAACAGCTTGTCCTGCAGGGGACATGTATGATGATTCAGGGTCTCTTCCAGGCCAGGTTTCAGTGGCTGCAATGCAGACTGGCACAGCTGAGTTAATTCTGTGTACAGGGGCTCATGTTCATGCACTCAGGAAGTTGAGATCCCAGCTGCCTTGTCAGCATATGGATGAATTTGTACATATATTTGTGTTTGTTTGGCTCAGTGAGGCTATCAGAGTGCTCCTTTTTGAGCAGCAGTAGTAGAGAAAGCTCAGACAAAGCAGAGCCTTTGCTTGCTGGGCCAGCAGCCCTGCCCCTGGGACAATGGTTTGCCTGGAGAAAGGCAGGGCAGAAAATAAGTTGTTCCTGTAGCAGCAGTAGAAGAGAGATGAGTGAAGGGATGATAATCCTGCAATCCAGGAAAGGTTCCTGGGTAGCCTTTTTAAAGGAATTCAAGGAATTGATCATTGGTGAGCTGGCACACGTGCTGGGTGAGGGAACCTGCTGCTGTAGATGTGTTCCTGGGAGAAAGCTCCCCTGGGAAATGGTGTGGGACAGCAGGAAGCCACAGCTGTGGACAGCCCAAAAGAGGCGCACCAAGGCTGCTCTGTGGCAAGGAGCAGCAAGCCTACCTGCAGCAGCCCCACATTTGTGTGCCTCTCCTTTTCTGTGCATGCAGCTGCTTTTTATGGCACATTTATGACTCGCCCTTCCTGGGCACTGCATCTGCAGTGATGCTCCAAAATCTTGTTTGTGAGAAATGGCCTTCTAGGCTCTGTGCTCCAAACTTATACCCTACCTGCAGCAAATGTTGCTAAACCAGGCTCTTGCTAAGGATATCCAACTATTTATACCCTCCCTGCAGCAAATGTTGCTAAACTAGGCCTCTAAGGAGCTCCAACTCCAGACAGGGAGAGAACAAGTGTTGCAGGTGGCTCACAGGTCAGCCTTGGCACCCTATTGCTTGTGTTTCATCTCTCCATTTGGCATAACTTAACTTTCTTTTCTGTTTTTCTCTTGCCTGTAAAATATTTAAGGGAGTTTTTCTCTTCAGGCAGGTTGAACACTATAATGTCTTTTCTGTTCATGGACCAGTGAGCACTCCAGCTTGTCAGTATTCAAATTACTATCAAACTCTTTAGTACCTGTCTAATTAAAACAACTTACTTGCTGATCTCTTCATGCTAAAGCAAATGAAATCCTAATAGGAAAAGCAATATATCACTTAGATCAAAAGAAAATTAGTAACTATAACATAACCACCTCTCTTCTATTTTTTTCCTTTTTCTTGAAGTGGGGGAGGAGAGTGGCAGGCGATTCCTGTTTTCAGATAAAAACATATGTTCTGTCACAACCTTCTTATTGATTCCCTGTACTAGCAAAATCCCTGCATTTACTGTAGTGAGATGGAAATTTCCATAGCTGAGGAGAAGCCTAATTCCAGGGATGGAGCATGGGGAGGGGAACAGAGATGGCAAACTGGGGGAACAGAGCACAGTGGGCAAAGGGAATGTAGCCCTAGAAAGTTTTGGGCTGAACTTAGAGCTTGTGCAGTTGCTTTGCTGACTGAAGGAGGATGCTCTGTGGAATTCCCATTCCTTTTGTTTGGTTCCATTAAACTGCCCAAGTATCCTTGGGGAAGGGGCTGTCTCAGCCTCTCTGATGCTCTTGGGTTACTGATAAAAATAGGAGAGAGAATAGCTCCTTGTTCCCAGCCCATTTGCATAGTTCTTCCTGGAGCAGAATGGTCTGTTCTTCTTCCCCCAACAAAGGCTCCATTTGTCTGGGGTACTGACTTGTTCTATGGGGCCTTCCAATCTTTTCCCTTCTTTTCCTTTTTTTTTTTCCCCTTTCCCTGACCCTTTCTCTCACTGAGCTGTAGCACACTTGCCTCTGGCTAGGAATATTAATGAGCATTTCTTTTCAAGAGCTTATGCAGATTGCACTTTGTGAATCAGCTGGCAGAGGTGCTGTCCAAGTAACTTACCCAGAATGGTGCCCAGGGGCAGATCCTGAGAGTGCCTGGCATGTCTCATTCCCCAGCCTGAGAATAAAAGGTCAAGGAGCTGACTTGCAGTCTGGGGTGCCTTGCATGGCATGGAGGGCTCAGAGAGAGCCCTTCACGCAACAAAGGTTATTTAAATAAACTCCAATGTCTCCAAAAAATGTAAATGCGCAAAAAAATGGGGAACTTAGCAGCTCAGGTGGCTCATTATTAACAGCAGGAGTCTTTTCCTTTTGTTTGTTCAGATCTGCTCCCGGTCAGAAAAGACACAGGACATTAAAAGTGTCCGAGCAGGGTTCAGTAGCAGACATGAAATTAATCTAGTTGGCCAAATGAGAGTGCATTCTTTGGTAGGAGACTCCTGACCACCCTGCACACTTTAACTGGAGATAAACAGACTTGGGCAATGTAAAAATGAAAATGTAAAAATGCTGAGCAGAGTGGCCCACGAAGGCGTGCCAGTCCTGCCTGAGAGGAGGGGTCTGGGTGACAGGACAGAGGAATGCACGCTGCTTTTTATTTGAATCCAACTGCTCTTCAATGACCTAAATCCACGTTTGTCCTCCTCTGCAGCCTCCTGCAATCTTGGCCTTGGTGCTCAGAACTTTGGTTTTTATGCTGCAGATCTTTATCCAGGTGGGTTTTGCCACCACTCCCAGCCATGGCACTGGGCTCACATCACTCAGCTTCTGGTTGACACAACCAGTCTGAAAGAACAGACACCCAATAACCTGCTGGGAAGTCTTTTATAAATGGGGCTAAATCTGGTGCTGAGTGAAGGAGCAGTTTAAATGGCCTGAGGTCATCCTTCTCACTAGGGCTCTTAGCCCTGGGAGGAGAGGTTGGCATAATTTAACTGAAAAAAAATGATAGCATTTTACTTGTAGGTGTCCAAACCATCATGACTTTACCTAAGAAATAGAGAAAAGATAATTGTTAAAATCAGTGTTCTTAAAGGATTTGTATGGTTCCTTCCATCTTGTGTCCTGGACAGGATGATGACAAAATGATGGTCACATTTTTTGCAATATTTTGGTGTTTTTAACTGTTTGTCCCACTGAAAACAGAAAAATAGATAATTTAATTCAAAGTAATTTATAGATAATTTATAGAAAATAAACTCTGTATGATGAAGCATCTCCTGCAAAATGAAGGCTGAAAGCATCAATGGGAATGTCCTGAGAATGTACAGAAACCTTTGGCAGGAGTGGACTGACACTGGCAAAATTCAAGGTTGAATTTCAGGAAATTTCACCTCACACCCTATCCTGAAGCCAACAAAAATCAAACTCCTAGTGCTCAGTGTGTAAAAGATCCCAAATCAGCCACACTGAGAAGTGGCATTATTTGGAAGGGAGCAAAGGGAGCTCTCCACACCTTTGTAGCTCAGTACTGGAAGCTGTTGCCATCCATTTAGATTGCCACTCCCCAGGCACATTCACACAAAATTACTGGGCCTGAAGCTCTTTGGGCTTGTACAGTTAAGGGGTTTTCTTTGCTTCATGGCACAAGTCCCCTGTTGCTGGTTTGACACTGGCATCCATGAAAAACTATTCAGACATTGCTGTTCACTATAGCTGAGCAGAGGAGGAGTAAAAACCCAAAAATGAAGGGCTGAAGAGTTGAGATAAAGATTAGGAGAAAACACTCTGAGGGCAAAACCAGCTCAAACTTAAAGGTATGAAGTAAATTTATTATTAAGAGTCAGAGGAGGATAATGAGGAATGAAATAGACCTTTAAACACCTTTCCCTTCCTTCCCCCCAAGGGCACAGGGGCACAGGGTGTGGAGCTTTGGCCAGTTCTGCACTCAGATCTTCCTTCAGTTCCCTCAGGGAGGGGAGTGTCCTCCTGCTGCTGCTGTGGGGTCCTTCCAGAGGCAAACTAACATAAAAACTGAGCACACCGAGGAAGAACATTGCATTGGAGCTGTAGTTGGAGATACAGCAAAAAATGTGAGCAGAATGACCAAAAGCATGGTAGGAGTTCAGTGCAGAATGAAACTTTAGGTGTCTGCTGGAGAGAGGGAGATTTAAATACCAGTAGTGAGAATGTGGAAGGAATATCCGTAATGGAACTGCCCCTTTCCACAGCTGATTTTTTCTTTCTTGTTTCACTTGAAAAACTTAATCTTTCTTGCCTGTCTCCATGATGCAGTTCTCTCAGGAAAGCAGTTTTTCACTCCTACCTCAGATTTCAGTTTGATTCAGTTGCTCATTGTGGAGCACACACAGCATCTCAACTGAGAGGCACTTTTGGAGGTGCTACAGATTTTATCTTTCAGCATAACATATCAGAATGGCATTACTCTAAACTTATTTCTTAGCATGACATAAATTTTCTGCAGCTGATTGTGACACTCGGGTCTGTGAAGTTATTGTTACTTATTTCCACTTTGCTGAAAAGCTGTGCCAGGAAAAGTGGTCACTGTGATGTCTGCTAAAATCTAGGGCTTGTGTTTTAGTTTGGTGTTCACCCTAATGCCAATTAATGTCAGGTGAATCCCACAAGTTAGAGATGGAAAATCCCCATTAGATAAAGGCAAGCCATGACTGTTCCCCCAGTCGCCAGTGAGTTCTCAAGTGCTTTGTCTCCTCTAGTTTCAATTACCTGCAGCTGAGGTGTCTCTGGGGGGGCTATTCCACAGCCTAAGGTACCCCTTGCCATTGAGAAATATTTGCTTCCATTCAGACTGAACTTTTCTGTTGCTTATTCTTATCAAATTGCCTCTACTGCACTGCTCGCTGTTGCTAAACTCTTGCCATTGCTCTCCCGTGTTTATTCTTTCCAGACTTCAGTCCATGCACACCTTGGATTCTTTGCTGTGAATTGTTGTAAGCACAACCAACCTCCCGGTTCAGGGCTGCAATCCTGAACCTTCTCTGTAATTAGGAGAGACTGTGGTCACCCCTGGGGTGGCAGGTAAAGCTGAACACCAGGTTAGGGCTAATTCTTAGCAATCTTCTTTTATGTTAATGAAGGATAAACGTTTGTGAGACATATTTCTTGATTCCTCAGATACCAGGGAAGATTAGTACTTAGGCAACTTAAAAAAAATAAATCCAGGATAAAAAGGGAAATTGGTTTTTCCAGCTTTTCTCCTGGTAAGGAGGAGCAGAAGCTGTTTTGTCCTATTTTCTTTCTTTGCATTCAGCCAAAGTTGCTATTGTTGCAAATCATGGAAAAATCAGATTTGTTCTTCTTTCATAAAGTAAACTCTAGGCATTCAACCCTAGTTGTCACCTCTTGCTATAAATGCACTTTTCCAGACCATTTCCAAGGTTTAGTTAGAGAACAAAAAAGCAAAAATGTGCACATGGGAGAGTGCAAATGCACTCTGACTGTGAAAGAAGAGCAAATGATTGTTCATTAACGTAAATATCAAAATGCAGGCACCTTTTTATAGATCTTGAGAAACTCTTATGACAAACACAGTGCTTTGTTCATGCCTATGGTTAATTTAGGAAGTTTGTTCCATGACTCTCAACAATAGCAACTTCAGGGAAATGCAAAATTCATCAAGAGCTGGAGGAAGCTCAAATAAAGTGGGTGAGTGTTGGATAAATGGCTCCACTTCTGGTCTGTGTCCTAAGCTGAAAGCCATCTCTGGCCCCTCTAGAGTTGCTTGGTTTTAGTCGCTGTGTTTCAAATTTAAAGGGCCTTAAATGATGTTCATTGGCCTGGTTTTGGATTCAGGCAGGTGTGCCTGTGTGCAGTGCTGTTACCTTCAATAATGCAGTGCAAATGGAGAAAAATCCACTTCACTGCCTGCTTGTGGTGTGCCCTTCACTGTTCCGTGTGCTGGGTGGAGGTTGGATCTGAATTCTGCACCACGAGCCTCTTGTTCCTGCAGCACCCTGGGGAATCCTGGGATAAAATGGGAATTCCGTGGCAGCTACAAATAAGTTCAGGTCCAGTTCCTTTGTACTGAATTAAATATGTACCTGAATAATACAATTGGTACAGCAAACCTTGTGGTTTACATTATCAAATAAAATTCTTAAAATGTGTTCCCTGCATTTCCAACATGCCACCAACTTTGTTTCAATAATGTATGTTTGCACTGTGAAAGCTTTCAACAGAAAAAAAACCAAGATGGTCTTGAGTTTTGTTATATTCTGTATGTGAAATGACTTGGCTCCTGGACACCTGGCACGTGTTATAAAATCAATCCCAGGATGGGCTGGTAGGAACCTCCAGGATCATCTTGTTCTAGCCCTTGTCATGGGCAGGGACACCTCCCGCTGTCCCAGGCAGCTCAGAGCCCATCCAGCCTGGCCCTGGGCACTGCCAGGGATCCAGGGGCAGCCCCAGCTGCACTGGGCACCTGTGTGCTGCACTTGTTTCTGAGGCTGTCAGTGCCCTGTGACACCTGGCACAGTGATGCCAAGCAGGTCAGGGCAGACTTTGGTCCCAGAGGTGAGCCATGCCCAGAGTCCTGCCCAGGAGAAGGGATCACACTGATCCCAGAGGTGAGCCGTGCACAGACCCCTGCCCAGGAGAAGGCAATGGCAAAGGCAATGATGTGTTCCCAGTGCAGCAGCAGAGCTGGCTGTGCTGTGCTGGCTTCAGGCACTTTGTGTGCAGCAGGGTGACACAAACCCTCCTGGACGGTTGTTCCCCCTTTGTTTTTAAAAATGGGTGTTGTGTTTCACAAGGACTTCCTCAGGGATAGTTCTAGAATATGTTTTGCAGTGGTAAATTGCAAAATTTCTAGGAATATGCTTAAAAGTTATCAAAGTATCCCTGTCCATTTCCTACTGGTACAAATACTTGGTAGGTACTGAACCTAGTGGGTGGCCACATAATTAATGAAATCTTTCCAGGACTTGGTAATGGGCTCTGTCCTTTTCTTCCTGGTTAATAAGAAAATGACTGGGCTTACAGAGAAATTCAGCTGGAGTTTTTCAGCTCTGGAGCTAAAAGCACAGTTTTAAGTCCCCCTTTCATGTGACCATGAGTTCCAATGAAACACAAAAGCAGAATATGTCACTCCAGCGATATGGTGCTTCACCTTTTATAGCATGAGACCAATGGTATTCTGCTTCTAATTCTTGTGCCAGGGCAAATGATCCATTTAGGTTTTACTGCTCTGTGTTTTCCAGTATCATAGAAAGGCAGAGATTTGGTCAGGTCAGATCCCCTTGTTCATCCTTCTGGATGTGAACAATGGTATTTATGTTGGACATGGTCCTCATGTAAAGGAATGAGCCCATTTTTCTATAATGCCATTTAAAATGTTTCTTTTATCATTAATTTTAAAATTGGGCAATGAATTCAGACAGAACCAAGCTTGGTACACTCAAACAGAGGCCAGGAAGGGAATATTATTTGGGATGTGCATCAGGGTCCATGTACAACAGTCAGGATGCCTGGGCTCCTACCCTGGTTACCCTAGGCTGCTGGCTCTGTACGTACACTTAATTTAAACAGCAGAAATCTTTCTTACTGGGGCAAAGCCATGCTTTGTCTGTGTGGGTGGAAGTTGCTGTGATCTCAGTGTGGCTGCCCATTGCCTGCATGCGCTCCATGGGAAGGGAGCTCTGGCCCAGAGTTCCACAAGTGGGTGTTGAGCAGAGCCCTGTGTAGCATTCCCCAGAGGTGACACCAGGCAGGGTCCTGGCAGGACCTGCTCACACAGATGTTGTGGGTGGTGTGGATAAACAGTAACACCTAGGCTGCCAGATGTTGTGATTCAGCCCTGGTGCTTGCCAAGCTGCAACTCATGTTCCAGCAGGGGCTACTGCTTATTTATTTCTCAGCCCACCAGAAGTTTAATTGGCTCTTTCTCCACCTATTTTGCTTTTCCCCTCTGCTCTGTCTTCCTCTCATTTACTTTTCTCCTACCTACATGAATATTAATTTTGGCCTGAAGCATGGAGAAATCCCATCAGCCGACCAGGGTACCCCAGGTACCCCAGGCCAGAGTATCCTGCTTAAGGCTTGCTGAGAGTATCCAAGTAATTCTGCATTTTCCAGCTGAGGGGTGGTGAGGGGGGCAGATGGCAGCCTCTGCCAAGAATCTCTCAGTGGTGGGTACCAGAATAAGTCAGGTAGCAGCTGCCCAGCCCAAGCTTGGGTGTGTAGTGAGCTGATTCAATATCCAAAGGAGCAGGGAGCTGTTGTGGTCTGTGAATCCTCTGCCAGGGCAGGCAGCTTACAGCTTGCAGGTATTTCTCTGCTGAGGGAGGATATCCTGAGCTCTGAGCAGTAAAACACTGTTTTCTTAGTGTTCAAAAAGAATGGCTGTTTTTTTCTTCAGGGATGTTCTTGGCATAGACCACCCCTCTTCTTTTCTTTGCTGTTTCTTGGGAGTATTGTGAAAACTATTGATAGAGTGTGCAAATTCAACACAGGAAATGTAATGTTATATAAGTGTAATTATCCTTTTATTCCAAGATGTTTTTATTTGTCCCTGCATGTTGTAGTCCTATAAAAAAAGATAAACACAATTGTATACATTGTCAAAAAGAAAAAATTCAGAGGAAGATGGTACAAAGATAAGACAGTAAAAAGAAATTGAGGAATTAGAGAACCACTAATAAAAGAAAAAATACAGATATCACTGGAAAGGCACAGAATGGGACCATTTCAGGCAGAAAAAAGTAGGAGAACTAGGCATGGAAAGAAAAGAATGGAAAATAAGATCAAAGCTGTAAAGCCATTTCTCCTCCCTTCTTTTCAGTGTCATTTCATAAGGAGTACAGGGAGAGGGGAAGTGAGGGGAAGAAGGGGGCCAGGAATCCTAGCAACCAAAATCCTGGGGATGCAAACACCTTTAAGTGTGCAGCTGCCTGCAACCAAAATCCTGGGGATGCAAACACCTTTAAGTGTGACACTGCCTGCAAAGCTCTGAGGGTCAGCTTCCTGCTCCTGGGCAGGCAGGATGTGCTCACAGCAGCACCATGGCTGTGTTTGCTTCACTTCCTGAGGTGGGAAGTTGTTTTTATGGCTGCAACATCTTTATACACAAATATGCCTATAGAATGTTGGGGAATGGAAAAGAAATTGCTTGGATGCCGTTAGTTTGAAGAAACAGCTGGAGAAGTGCAGGAGAGAGGGAAACAGTGTTTTGTACAAGTTGTTAGGGTTCTTTTTTTATACTCTATCAAGATTTCCCTTTCTTTTCTAAAATCTGTGCATTTTCTTTGACTTACATTTTTTTTCCCCCCACAATGAATATCTCCTTATTGCTTTCTTTCAAAACAGGAATCTGGACAAAGGTCACAGTAACTCCACTGAAGTCAGTGCACTTTCTCTGGTGTAAGAGATAAAATATCCTTTTCTCTTCATTGTCTTTGTCCACTTTGCCCCATTTTTTGCTGTCTCTCCCACACATGACATTCCCTATTGAACCACTTCTTCCTTGTCCTTATTTTTGATTTATTCTTTTTCTTTCTTTTTTCTTTTTTTTCCCCACCCAACACTTTCCAGTAAATATTTCTGTTCTTCTCTGCCAGTACAACTGGCCGGTTGGTTCCTTCCATTCACTGACAGGAGGGACATTTTATGGCAGAGCCCAGAGCTGGCCACAGAACAAGCCCAAAAATGAGATTATCACCTCCATCACAAGCAGCAGTGGCAGGGCAGGTGCAGTTATCTCAGGTCCTGGCTTGGCAGGAGCAGATGGAGCCAGAACTCTCCACTTTGATGCTTTTGGGCCTGTGATTTCTCCACCAGGTCACTGTTCAGGAGTGGCACAGTGACACATTGCTGTCTGTGGCTGTCCAGGAGAGGCTGGCAGGGCCAATGGACAGGGCAGTTCTTGCTTGCTTTGAGCAGGGCTGCACCTGCTCTCACGTAAATGCATCGATAGTAGCAGATTTACCTGCAAACAATTCCAGTTCAGTGTGGATGTTGGTTCACTGAGGCTAATAACAGTTCAGCAGATTGTAACAAAGAGTCATGGAAGAAGTTTCTGCAGCAATGACAAGACTGAAATCTGCTCTAAGCCTTTTAAGGTCATGTAAAGTGTGTTTTTCATATTGCTGAACCTCTCAATCTTTCAATCCGAATCCTTAAATTCCTTCTAGAATCCAGCCCCTCTTTCACCCACAACAATGCTTATGTATTTTCTAATTGCATGGAACTACTTCAGGCGTTACAGGACTCAATCCACATACCTAACACACATTGGTAGCTGGCTTACATAAATTATTGAGAGTATGGTGCAGCAGCATTTGATTATCTTGGAAAGGATGGGTGCTCCAATGAAACAGGATAGTCTTTGTCTGGAGGGCAGAAGAGTTTCAGCTTCCACAAACACAAATGTACCAAAAACTAAACCTGGGCGAGTTCCACTCTGGAACAAAGGGATGCTGTGATTAGAACCTGCCTGCTCTCCTTGTGTTCTTGCTCCCGGTGGGGAAAGGTCTGCTATAGATCACTCAGAAAATCTCAAAAAAATTATTGCCTTTGTCCTGAACCAACAGTGATGTGATAATATAACAGAGACATTTTGGGCAGCATCAGAGTCCAACAGGGCTGAGGAGAAGGCGGCAGACTGAAAAGAGATGAAACCCAGGTGTGGGCTTAGACTCAGCCATGGTTTTGTCTTGTAGCATGCTCATGGGTAAGGGTCTGTGCTTTTCACTTTCTTCTGCTCTGCGTGGCTGGGACAGAGGTGCTGTGCATGAACAATGGATCTCTTGAGGGCACAATGCCTCCCAAATCCTCCTCCTGGATCTGCAGAACCCTTTTGAGAAAACATGTAGAATTTTGGGTTCCTTTTTGATGTTCAGAATGCAGAAACAATGATGATCTAGGTAACTTCAGAGTATGCAGAATTAGGTGTTTAAACAGAAAGTGAGAAAAAGAATTATTCTGGGGGGTTTTGTGTTATTTTCCCTCCAAGATATACTTGGTTACAGGAACGGATTCTTGTCCATTAAATTGCTTGTGTGTCAGTAATCAAGTCTTGGTGTGCTTTTAACCCACTGATAATGTTCTTCATGCAGATCAAATCTCCCAAGCTGCAGTGCAGCTGATAGATATTTCCATGTACACAGTTGTTATGAGCATGATTAATGCTTGGATACAATGTTTGCATTTCCCAGTGCCATGGGTAGGATTTACAAAGCCCAGACTATCTCATGTATAGCCAAAGTCCAAATAAACTTTGGTTTCTCTGCTCCTGAAGAAGAAACTTTGACAATAGAAGAAACAATTGCTTAGAAACAGTATACACTTTCTAAAAGATGTGCTGGCCTACAGAAGAATATGTTTTAAAAGTTTACACTGTTTTTACAATGCTTTTGGTGTTTTATGCAAGCTGTCATATAATGGAAATAATGACCTCGGGGACATGTGTTTATCTTGGGTTTAGCCCACTTAAAATACATTTAGCCTTTAACTGTTCCATAGGCCAAAACCACATCAAATGGGCCAAGGATGGAATAAACACTCACACTCCTGAGGTCATTATCACTTCATTGTAGTTTTGCAGAAGAAAAGGAAAACAAGCACTGTCTCTTTGTGCTGCTTTTGGGACTCAGCATGCCCAAGTGATGGTGTATACGCTATTTTATAAATATTGTCTTTTTAGGGATGTGCTTTGCTTCTTCTTCTTACTTTTTAAAATTTTTTCCCCTGCCACTTATTAATTGTAAATTCTTCTCTGTTAATAATGTAATCTTGAAAACATTGAAAAGCTGGAATTGTAGGAATTAGAGCTGGAGTTGCCAGTGCAGTATTAATAGCTGGCATTCTCCACAAAGAGAGGCACAGATGGAAACACTTGAAGAAGAAGAATTAGCATGGAGAACCTACTCCTTTTATGAGCTGAGCCCTGGAATACTGGATGGGGTTTTGTTTGTGAACAAGAAAATGAACTTTGCACCCCAGTGCTGCAGGGCAGTTACTGACCAGTACAATGTATACAGATCAATGCTATTCCCATCACTCCAAAAAATGCTAGTGGAAAACAAACTCTGCCACCTCATTGTTAGGAAAGGCTTGCTTTTTCTCTTGACCCTATTTTTAACATGAATATCATAGCTTACCCCATCATGTTCTGACAGAGTCACTGTGGACTGCAAGTGATGGAATTTTACTCATCTTTTCAGAAGCTTTAGTTTGCTTCCTAACCTTTAGTCAGGAAGGGGGAGGAAAAAAGATTTCTCTGAAACGTTCAACTTAAAAGCAAAATGCCAAATATTTGTTCTGTTGAAGTCATCAGCAATTTTAAAAATGTATTTTATATGGTGAGGATTTCACTCTACACCCAAACAGTACTTGGGCTCCATGCTGTAAAATAGAGCTGTGGACAGCTGCAGATGTTGTGTCTGCAAAGCCACCCAGAACAAGCTGACACTTTGTGTTGGTATCACAACTTTAGCCTCAGAGGAGCTTCAAAGCCATGTAATATCTGAGAAATGATTACAAAACACCATTGGAGCTTGAAAAGCATCACAGCTTGGCATGTAGCAGAGCAAACAGCACCCAACACCAGGTTCCCACCTGCGCCCAGAAGGGTCACAGATGTGGAAGGGGGAGAAACTGGGGGGTCTGTGACTGGAAACTAATTGAAGTGTGTGGGTAGGCATCTCTTAGCCTTTCCTCCTCTGGAGCTGTGGGAATGGCTGTTTCACCTGGGGTGTGTTTGGGGCACCCCTGCTCCCCCGCTGCACCCTGAGCTGCTCTGCAGCCTCTGCCCCTGGCCTGACCACGGAGCTGGGTTTGTCCCCTCCTGGGTCTGACCCTCCCTGCCCACGTTAGGAATGGGCAGGAGAAGAGCTGTGTCCAGTTTTGGGGTGTCCAGGGGCTGGGGCAGGAGCAGAGGAGCTGGGGACTCCTGCAGAGCAGGCTGGAGCTGGGGGAGCCTTTGGAAACGTCTTCATGTGTTGGACTCATTTTCATCCCCAAAATTCAGTGTTTCTGGCAGCCCTTATTTTTAGTTTGAAGTTCTATTTAACAGTTTCTGAGATTGGGCAGTGTGGTAGTTTAGCAGCCCTTATGTGAAGGAGAGAAGGCTGCAGCTTCTGCACCACTTTTAATATTTGTTTACCATTGCAATTTTGTGGCACGCTGACGTTTAAGTGTTCTGTTTGCTGTTATTTTGACACCTTCCCTTTATTTGCGTGTTTTTAATCTGTGAAAAGAAAGCTTGGTGCTCGCTCTTTAGGATCTGGGGATTAGAGCTGACTTCTCTTTGGGAGTGGCCTGGGTGTACCTCAGACATGGGTGAGAAAACTGGGCTGGAGGTGATCAATCACTTTTTTCTGACTTTAGCTAAAGTATGTATCCAGAACTTTTCCTCCACCACTTTAAGCTTTTCTGGTCTAAAAGAGAAAGGAAAGTAAAAATTGTTATGCTTTAGTAATTAAAGGCTTTCCAAAACATGCAGAAGTTGATGAACAGTTTTGTTCTAAAATAATTGTTTTGGATTTGAGAACTCCTCTGCCTTGTCTTGACCCTGATACATTACCTATACCATGGAATATCTTCACAACAAAACATGAAACCAGAGAGCAATGCAGTCATGAATCTCAACCCAAAAGGTTAAAAGTATTTGCAAGCTACAGAGCTTGGCATGGTTTTGGTTCTGGAATTCCAAGTGAGAACAGGTCACTTCCAGAAGTGGAAAATGAGTTTCCATCATGATTCTTTAAAAACAGAAATTCAAAGTGAAATTCCAAAGTGTGAAATTCACTCAAAAAGGCACATTGAAGAAAATATTTACAGAGTTACTTGGAATGATCTGAAAGCAGAATTATGCAGGACTGTGTTTGTGAAAACAAAATCACACAGGATCTTAAGAGGCTACCAGACAGATTCCCCTAGAGGTGGTCAGAAACCCAGATAATATCTTTCATTGTTTTTTCTTTTCTCTTGATGTATCTTTTTCTGTGGAAATCATTGCTGTGTTGCTGCTCTTTGATTTCTGTGCTTTCCAGCAGCAGCTCACCTGTGGCCATCTCTGCCTTCTCCCAAAAGCAAATCTCCACAATGTTCAGGGATTATTGCAACCTGCATCTTCTGTATTTGAACAGAAGGGTGAGAAACTGCAGCGTGGCCTGGCAGGGTGGTGGCACCTCCCTGTGGGCTTGGCAAAGTGCTCATTTATGGCCTTGCACCCAGGGTTTAACCACAGCTGCAGCACCACTGGGTACAAAACCCAGTTTCACATCTCCATGCAAAGCTGGTCAGGGACAAAGTCAGGCTCTGCTCTGTGGCCTGGAACTGAAAATGCAATTTCCTCCTCTTCCCAGAGGAAGCCTCTCCTGGTGCACAGAAAGGAATGGTCCTCTGTGAAAGGAAAAGGGAAGTTGCTGTAACTTTTGTGATTTTATGAAAATGAATTTGATTGCTATGTGGCTTTCACAGAGCAGCCCACACCTTTACACCAGAATCAGCTGGCACCTTTGATCATCCTTGGGGATGTCTTGTCAAGGATTCACTGGGAATTCAGCTGGGTGGCCAGAGTAGAGCCAGCAGGATCTGGGTGGTTGATCAGTTTGCTGCTTTGAAATTTTTCCTTCCTGTATTTTAAAATATGCTGTCTCCTTACACAGAAACAGAGGATTTTTCTGATACCTCATTGAGATAGCAGATGTGGGGCTTTGTGTATTTTTGTTTTCACTGCATCTTCTTTTGATTAGCTGCCTATTTCTTGTTAAGCAATAATAGGAAAACATTTCTTCAGGGTGTTTTTCAGTTCCAGTCTTCTCTATGAAAGTAAAAGAGGGAGAATTTTGAAGGCCTGTCCTGTGGAACTGCTGTTTCTTTGATTAACATTCAAAATTCTGATGTGTTTTATCAAATTAATGTAACTTTGAAGAAAGGAAAAAGGCAGTACTGATTTTTCATAATAGATTTTAATTAGGATGAGTGTTTGAGTCTCGGGAGTCTGTCCCATGCATGTTTTCAGATCTCTCTCATCATCCCAGAATCAGAACTCTCATTACCACCCATACAGACTAACTCGTGTTCTGAAGCTATCAGAAAACACACAATGAAAGATTTCTCTTTTTAACTGCGTCCTTGTGACCCCTGCTGAGGTTTTATTGCCTTGGTTGTGGGCAAGCCTGTTGGGTACATTGGGAGAGGATCTGTGCTTGGGCACCTCTGTTCTCCCTCAGCTTCTGGCAGAACCTGTGTGGCTCTGTGGAAACTGAGCTTTCCTTGCTGTATACATCAATACCCTTATTGGGGGTAGCTTTTTTGCTGGGGATTTTCAGATCCAGAGCTTTGTAGATTTTTTTATTTTTCCCTGCAGTCCTGGTTACCAGGGCATCAGGACTGCAGAGGTTTGGTGCTGTGGTGATGACAGAGATCCCAGAGAGCCCCTAGAAGAAAACCACAGATTAACTTTTCAAGAAGGGCTTGCAGCCCTTCAGGGTTCAGCATTTCCAGTGCTCTCTCGCAGTCTCCTGAAAACACAGAGAATCAGGGGAGGGAATTGTCCATACCTGTAAATTAGCAGCTAACTCCTACTGAAAGGCCAGAGTGGGTCAGGTGAAGTGCTGCTCTTCACAGAAGGAAAAAAGGCTTTAAAAACCTTGTTCTAAGGAAAGGGAATGTGAGGACAGGAAATGGCACAAGATGTGAACCTTGAGATAAGGTTGGAAGAGGAGATAAAAAAAAAAAGGATAAAATGTCACAGGCAAAGACTGGCAATGAGAATGTCTAATCTGCATTTTGGATTTGGCAATTTTATATTAGTTGGCAGGAGAAATTAATGCATTCATTTTTTTTTCATTTCAACTGATAACTAGAAACAGGCAGTGACCACGTTGCTTTTCTTTATAAATACATTTTTCTTTCCTTCCATATATGCTGAACTGCATTGTGGTAAAAAGGTAAAGTTACATACGTGTGAACTTCCCACCATGTATTCTCATTCTGTGAGATTATCGTACTTTTATGTGACTTTCACACGTAACACTGACTTTCTGTCTGAAGATGTGGCACAGGGGGACTGGCCCTGCACAATCTGGCTGGGCCCCCAGGGAAGGTGTTCCCTCATCTCTTTGTCACAGTCTGGGCCTTTCCCCCAGTTTCTGGCAGAGCATGTCTGATATAACTGCTAGTATCTCTTATGTCATGCCTAAACTTTTGCCTTGATTAGGTGTTTCATATTTCGGGGGCGTTATGTTTATCCAGTGGCTTTGCTTGGCAAATGTCACTGCCAGGAAGATGACCATGTCACTGCTTACCCAAAGACCCACAGACCATTTACTTTTTCAGAACGTATCTGAAGGGTTTGGCTAAGCTCAGTTTGCCAGGAGAGTGCCATGAGGATCCTGCAGAGCTGGAGCTCAGGGTTAGAAGCAGCATTTTTGTGACTTCCAGTCTTTTAAAGAACCAGTTCCCAGTACCAGGAGCTTTTACTGCTCCTTGATTTACCTTCCTCTTCAGAGAGACCTTCCATTCCCTCTGCTGCCAGGGCAGCTCAAAGGGCAAAAATGGTTTTATGTCGATATTCAGCCCCTGGAGATGGAGAGGGGACAGTTGGCATACTCAAGAGCACTCGACATATTGCCAGCATTTTTGCCCATGTGGCTTTTTGACCTGTGAACCAACACAGCATTAGTTCTTCTGAAATAAAAACATCTCCATTCCAGAAAGCTCTTGGCATTGTATCTTGATTTTATTTATGTTTTTATACCAACTTGTATTTTTATACTAACTTTTACTCTTGCAGCTTGGGAATGATTTTTCATTTCATTGTAAAATATCTAAGATGCTAGATAAGTGACACATAAATATTATTGTTATGGATCTTTGTGTATTTCTGAGTGCAAACTTGAACTTGCATTTGACAAAGAACATTTTGTTCTACCCTTTTACAGTGTTTGTTGGTCTTTGCCATTTATAGAATTTTGTAAGGCCAGTTAACTCCTGGTTAGAATGCCAATATGTGCGCAGCTCAAAAGCGGTTCCTGCAGATGAGACACAAACATAGGTGAGAGGAAGAGTTGGTAGAAATCTCATGGAGTCTCCAGGTTGGTTTTTGCCAGCCAGAGCCCCACAGTTCAAGTGCCAGTTTTGTTTTGGGTGGATTTTCAAATGGAGTGCCATCAGAAGGCAGCAATTCCTTTGTGTTTTAAGGGATCAATGAGCCCCAAACCCAGCCTGGCTTTCACTTCCATCGATTTGAACAAGTTTTCAAGGTTGAATTTGCTAAAAATAGTGACAGCTTACATTACCTGGAATTAATTCACACTGCTCATTTTACTGGTAACCAGGGGAGAGATACAGGCAAGTTAATGTCCCTCTGTTTCATGGTGATTCAGTGCAAGCAGAAAACCTGTTATTTAGGAGATAATTTTAGTTTGCTGTTGAGGTTACAAGGCAGTAAATGGCTCCTTGCTGCACTCTCAGAGTTTACTCAGCTCATTTATGAGGCTATTTATTGCCCAGTGTACTTAGAACCAAGCTGAATTATCACTACAGTATCAAATCTACATTACCTCCCCTCCCTTTCATTCATCCCTTCCTTTATTTCTTTTATATCTCTTTCCCCACCAGATACAGCAAAGTGCTTGCTTCCTCTGTATTGCTTTTTCAAATAGAATCAGAGAAAATAATATTCACATTTTAGATGTTAATTGCTGATGATTTTTATTAGTTCCTTGGTTTTAATTGGTTAAAATTTTGTAGGGTTTTTTTTTTCCTTGGGGGAAAAAATGTGCTCTTGGTACAATCAGTTTTGTTAGAAGGATAATTAATTGCTCATATGCAAAGTGAAGTGGTTCACTTATTCTCTTTTGGATCACAACCAACTTGTAAAATCCTATTTGTATGAAAATTGTCCAAACTTAAGATTCCTTTATGATAGTGGAAAATATTCTTGTGACACTCCACATACCTTTGCTTTGCCTCAAGCTGGATAAACACTGCCCAAGTGTTGCAGAGTTGTGGCACTTTCTAAGTTTTACTGATACAAAAAGTTTTTTCTGTAGTTTGTAAGATTTTTTTCTAAACATTTCATGCAGTGTTATCACTTGGTAGAAGTTATCTGTGTACTTTTTTTGTGTTCCAGTTGTAGACCATAGCTTAGAAGTTCATCTCCCTTGGTGTCTCTCCTGGTACCCCACAGATTTGCTCCTTATTTAAATGCCTTTTGTGATGGGTGCCTGCCATGAACCTGACATGGCCACAGAGACCCAAAATGGAACCAGTTTGGCAGGTGCTCTGATATCCAAAATGGAACCAGTTAGGCAGGTGCTCTGGTATCCAAAGTGGAACCAGTTAGGCAGGTGCTCTGATACCCAAAATGGAACCAGTTTGGCAGGTGCTGTGGGCAGCGCTCATGCATTGAAGCAGCAGCTCTGTGAAAAATCCATCTGGGGTCAGTTATCACTAGGCCCTAACCCTTTGTTTAGGAATATTCCTGACCAGAAGAACTTCTTTGAAGGCAAAAATGTTATGTTGGCTTTTACAATTTTTTTTGTGGACACTTTCACTTGGAAAAGAAAGAGTTCTCTTCCTAAATCAGTTCCTATCTGCAAGTGATTGCTGAAGCTGTCACCTCAAAACCCTTCAGCCTGTTTTAAAGCAGTTCTTAGCTGACTTTGGTGAGGCTGGTCTTGACTTCTGCAATTTATCCCTGACACCCTGCAAGTCCTGGAAACTAATTTGTAACATTTGGTCCTTATAAAAAGTAATTTAAAAATCTTTAAAGTGATGTGTTATTTATAATTGCACATCAGGTGGAAACAAGAAGCAGGCACAGGCTTTCAGATTATATAATCCAAAAAATAGAAGCCCTTTCCAAGGGCATCTGATGATGGGGCATCAGTAGCACCTTCCCAGTTTCCAGACTTTCTGTATTGTCACTCATGGCTACAGTGGTTTTCTGTAGGGCTCATTTCCTTAGGTAAGCCCCAAGTGACTTGAATTTAGTGAATGTGTCTTTGCATTTTGCTGGTTATGACAAGTGTAATGTCAGGCAGAAGGGATTTAATGTTGAGCAGCATTGATACACCTCTGGCAGATGTTCCTAAGGTGAATATGAAATGCCAAATACTCTGTTAAAGTGCCCACAGACAAAGCCAACGTGGACTCTGTGTGTTTGTGTAAAGGAGAATAAACTGGAGGCACCCCAAGGGTGCCAGTGTGGCAGGCTATAACCCTTTATTTCAGCAGCACTGACCTGCTGGTGTCAGAGATGCACCCCACAGTGTGGAGCACACACAGCTTTAACCATCTGGAGGCATGTGTTAGCAATTACATTATCTCATTGGACTGAGATACAACTTCTGCAGTAATTCCAGCTGATGTGGAGCTCTGTTTTTTTAAGGGAAGTGAAGAAACTGCCTTGCTGATGATTCATGGAAGGAAAGAGTTGGTTCTATTTATTTGGCTTTAATCTGAAAGAGGTTAGGTTTGCATTAGATACTGGAAGAACATCCCTTGCTGTGAGGGTGTTGAGCCCCTGGGAAGGGGTTTCCCGGAGCAGCTGTGCCTGCCCCATCCCTGGGAGTGCTCCAGGCTGCATTGCATGGGCTCTGAGCACCTGGGACAGTGGAAGGTGTTCCATGGCAGGGGCTGGCATTGGTGCTCAGTGTCCCTTCAGAGCTGGGACAGTGGAAGCTGTTCCATGGCAGGGGCTGGCATTGGTGCTCAGTGTCCCTTCAGAGCTGGGACAGTGGAAGCTGTTCCATGGCAGGGGCTGGCATTGGTGCTCAGTGTCCCTTCAGAGCTGGGACAGTGGAAGCTGTTCCATGGCAGGGGCTGGGATTTCATGTTCAGTATCCCTTCAGAGCTGGGACAGTGGAAGCTGTTCCATGGCAGGGGCTGGCATTGGTGCTCAGTGTCCCTTCAGAGCTGAGGTGCTCTGACTCTCTGCAGGGTGAGGAGTTATTTCCACCACTGCTGACAGAGATTGGGCCACCCAAAGACTGAACAGGAGATGCTCTGGAGGGGAGGGCAGGGCAGCTGCTCCAGCTGCTGTTCTGGAGCTCAAACCACGGCTGTGATCAGGGACAGCACAAGTGCAAGGAGAGTTTCAATATCCAGCTGTGCCTGGGGAGGCTGCATTCCAGAACACAGCCATGGATTCTTTTTTGTCACGTCCCTGTAGTCTGTAATTAAATTTTCATTGAATGGCTGACTCTGACTATTATAATGTAATCACTTACAGCTCTTGTGTGTAATTCATTAGAACAATAATGAGTTTCAATGAACAGGCTCCCCAGCAGCGATGAACTCTGAATGATTCCTACAATAAAAATTAATTTGGGAGGGTGGCAGATGTAAGACAGATCATGGCATGCTCAAGATCTGTGCATACCTAAGTATAAATAATAAACACGCCTCAGGCAAATGTGAAATGCTGCAGCTTTTTGTGAAGTCATTGTCAGAGGAGCTTCTCTGCATTCTGGTGCTTTAAAGCAAGAGCTGCCTCATCACTCAAGCTGTTGCATTTTTTGCATTTATCATTCAATTCTCCATACCACAATTTTTTCTAGCAAGTTTTCCAGCAGCCCTGCATCCCATTCAATGGTTTATCTCCAGAATTTCAGGCAGCAGATTTGTTGATGAATCCCACAGGTTACCAGGTGGGCTGCAGTCACTCAGACCTCAGACTAAAACCAAGGTCTTTTGCTTGGGTAGATGCAAAGGAGAAAATTTCAACCAAATATCCTCAGGAGTTAAAAATACACAAAAGTTTACTGGCAGACTACAGAAAATCAAGTAACATTGGCAAAAGAATAACTACAACATAATGTCACTTATCACAGCAAAGATTCAGCCTGTTGAGCGTAGAAACCATTCAAGGTTCTATGAGAAGGGAATCAGAAGAAGAAGAGAGGGAGAAAAACTCAAGGACAGGAAAATTATAAAAAAGCAGAGCTGCCTGTTATCCTTCCTCTGGTTTTCCCAGGAGCTCTGCTCCCTGGGTTCTACATCTCCCCAAACAGAGAGCTGAGCAGCCTGCCAGCTGGGCAGGCAGCAGCCAAAAAATCCAGTAGCATATTTATATTCAGATAGTTCTACCTTGGGAACAATTTGGAATTTTCAAACCAGAGCTGTCTTTGTGGGGAAAAAAAAAGGAAAAAAAAGCTTTTGGTTTTTCAGCTTTTTCCATGTGTTGGGAGTTCCATTTTTATGCAATCTCTGTGGCTGAATTATTAACACCTTGGCAACACAAGCTTAAGAAAAGACCAAGAATTACAACTAAATGAAGAGGCAAATTTCTTCATCTGGTTATCTTTGATTTTGCATGCAAAAATGGAAACAAAGCAGTTTCCATAACAGGTTTTGCTGCAGAAAATTCTATTTGTAATGCATTTTTAAAGTCTCTCTGAAAAAACCCCAAAAGCTCAAAGATGCAGATTCCTATGTATTTTGTTTTTTCTGTGGAAAATGGGAGTTTTATACCCTGCCTTGACTTGATTCCATTGAAGTATTCACCACATAGCTGCAGCCTTGCCGTGCAGAGAGCTGCCTTTATAATGGGTGAGGAAGCCTTGGGGGGGCAGACATGGGTTGAAATAATTCAGATTTCAGACAGTTGTGTTGCATGACAGCGAGAAGACTTTCCATAGCTGTTAGCATCCTCCAACTTTCCTTTTTGAGCTTTTCTGTGGGCAAAAGGGAGAAACAAAAGTGAGACAATTATTAGTTTGCCTTCTCTCTGTGTAACCACAGCACTGTGGCTGTGTGCAGAGCAGCAAATTCCCAAAATTGTGTGTGAGTGCACAAAGTCACACGTGGGTCACTCTTTTGTGCAGGTCTGGAGCACGTTGTGTGGCCAGATGCTGGGGCAGCTGAAGTGATGCTGAAATAAAGGACTGAAGGGGAGTCAGGAGGGTGGTGAGCTCTGTTGGTAGATGTTAATTAATTAAATATTAATGGTTATCATGGACAGGAATGGCATTATCCCTCTGGGCAGAGCCTGGGTCCCTGTGCTGTCTGAGGGCTCACTGAGAACCTGGTCAGGTGTCCCTGGGCAGAGCAGAGCTCAGGAGGAGCTCAAGAACCCTGCAAGGCTGGAGGTGTTTTCAGCAATTCCCTACGTATGAAACAGATTTTTTGGGTCCGAGGGTGGAACAAGGGTCAAGCAAAAGAAATCTCATGGTTTAGTGTTAAGCGTGGAATTCAGTTTAATATTTTCTCGCTCAACACATCTTTCTTTTTCAGCAGTACACTTTGATAGTTTCCCCACACAAGGTATGATTGTTTTATGGGTTTCCCTGGGAGGGGTATGGCACTGCCACAGGGATTCTCCTGTGTGCCCGTTCCCACCACGCTCAGCGATGCAAAAGTTTCAATAATAGGGGCTCCAAATGACAGCAAATCCCTTCTGCGATTGCATCACAGCCCTGTTGTCCTACAGATGGGTCAATAGAAATCAAGTGAACATGTAAATATACTGACTTCTTTCTGTCCTTCCCCCCTTCAGTCTTCTCCTGTCTTTAGTGACTTTCTTCCTCCTTGGTCTTGCAAGCCGGCAAGAAATGAACTCTGAATTTTTGGGGTGTTCCCACGAGGGTTTATTCCACACACACTTATTGCCATGACCAAGACCTTAAAGCACACAACTTTCAGCTGCCTGGCTGGGTTTTATTGGCTGTTAAGGTGCCCAAAGCCACCAGGTCCTCAGGTGTCCCTGCAAGGGCTGAGCTTCATCCCACTGGTGCTCCCTTCAGGCTGCAGTGGAGTCAGGGGGACAAAACGCTTGCACAAAATCGATGGCCAGATGTCCAAGAAACAGCACTATTTACAACATTCCATCTCTGCAGGGTCCTGATGTGTTTGTGTGGGGCTGGACAGATGTGATCTTCATTTCAGGAAAATATTGAAGCAGATCCATAGGCCTAGGAGTTTCTGATCTATTTAGTGAAGAGAACACTGAAAGTTTTCTTAAAGGGTCAAGAAATAAGAAAAGTAACCAAAAATCTTCTTGCACTTAATTCCCATAGATATTGTAAAACAGTTGGGAACTAAAGCTCCGTTTTAGGAATTCCTTCTTTAATTTTTCTGTCAAATAGATCTTTTGATAAAGTTCAGAGAGCTTTTAAACGACTTTATTTTCCTTTCAGGTCCATGTGAGGTTTGCCTAGTGGTCAGCTTTCGAAGCTATTGCACTTCCCACTTAAAAGGGAACATAAAGATCATTACCTTGCAATTGGCACACATCAGGGTTCCCTCCTATTTTACCACCAGTTGAGATTTTAGAGGTTTTTGAGCTGTTCAGGGGTTGAAAAGAAACCCAAAGAAACCATTTTATCTAGCTGAAGATAACTGAGTTTTTCACAGGAAAGGTAAATGAAACCAATGTATTTTGCATAATGAAACAGATGACAAACTGGGCAAACTGATCTGTTAATGAGCTTCCTGTAAAGCAAGAATGCAGGAAAATGAGCAAGGAGCAGGAGAAATCACTCTGATCTTCACATTTAACAACCACTTCTAATCAAAGAGTGTTCTAGGATCTGTGAATCTTTCAGCTCCCTCGAATGGTCAGCGCTATTTGAATTAAAAAAGGTGTTGCAAGGTTAAAATGTAAACCTCATTACAAGCAACTTATTCAGGTGTGCAGTATCATTATTGGAGGGAAACTTAGTGCTGTCTGTCAGAGATGGGAACTTGCAATGCCGGGAAAGAACCACAGACAAGGAGAGGTGGGGCTGATCTGGCCACACAAAATCTGGTTCCTTCCTCCTCTGAGTGCTCGTGGACTTTGGGACAGTTCTTCATCATCCCCTTTGCCACAGGCTACTCCAAAAACAGAGCTAAAGGGTTCTGAAACGAAGGGGGCCTTGCCCACTACTCAACTTGGCTTTGATCAAGCCTGTGCCAGTGTAATTTGTAATCCTGCTCTTTGAATTCTTTGGTGGGAGCTTCACAGAGTGCTGGGGCTGCAGCCTTTGGGTGGCTGCAAGGAGGGAATGCAGGGCATCTCCTGCAAGGCAGGTACAGTAAAATCAGGGCAGCCCCAGTGTCTGGGAATGACAACCCCAGGCATTCCAGTGTCTGGGAATGACTGGCACCTGACTCCACTGGGTCAGCAGGCTGAACAATTGCTTTATTAAACTATATTACATTATACTATAACTATGCTACGAAGAATACTAAAGGAAACTGGTCACTGTCTGAGACAGCCAGGACAGGGCTTTTTCCAATTGGCCAAGGAAACAGAACAACCTCAGCAGAATCCAGCTGGCAAATCCCTTCAGGTACACAATCTTCCTAACACATTCCACAGGTGCAGAACAAAGGGAGCAGCAGGTAGAGATGAGAATTGTTCTTCTCTTCTTCTCTCTGTGCTTCTCCAGGAAAAAGCCCTGAGAGAGAGAGAGTTGTGTCTCTGTCCAGAGAATGTGAATGCCACACCAGGGTGTGCCCAGCCCTGCACAGAGAGCCCATGGAAGTTATTGATACCAGCACTGGTATTGCCAGTGCTGTGCCTGGGGAGCTCCCTGAGCTCCGTGCTGCACAAATGTGCTCTGTAAATGGCAATGTAAAAGCATTTAAACAGTCATCATCTTCCTATCCCTGTGGCGGCTAAGCATCATCTAGAAAAGAAGCTTATCAAGGTAATAAATCTAATTCTCAGCTTCCCTTAGAGGAGCTGAGGCTTGGTATCAGGAAATTTTTGATAGAGAAGTTAAATCCAAGTGCTGTTGCTGAAGACGCCAACAGTGGAGAAACTGATTTTTTGGAAATTATACGAGCCTCTAATTTTGTGGATTCCCACATTCCAGCACCAGAGCAGTTCCAGCCCCTTCACAAACCCGGAGAGGGGCTGGTGTTGGGGGCAGCCCAGGATTCCCCCTGCCCTCAGCACAGGGGTGGGAGGGCTGTTCCTGCTGGCAATGGCCATGGCTGTGTGGATCTGAACTGGAGTTAGGCTGTGTTTAGCCAGCCACATGTGGAACGTGATTTCCCATCCCTGCAACAGCACAGTCATGCTGGGGCTGTGTGTCCTGTCCTTCCTCAGATGGGAAGCATTTCCTGCTTGGATGTCTTTTAGAGTTTTAGTGTTTACTTCAGAAAGCACACAGTCAACTAAGAACATTGCAAAAAAGGTCAGCTTTTGATTTTCTTTATGTTTTGGTGGTATGGATCTTTTGATGTTGTTATGTTTTCTGGGTTTTGACTTTCTTTGGTTTCCTTTAAACTCCCCACAGAAATCAGTTGTGCTTGTTTGGGTTTTTTTCCTGGAGTGAATTTCGTGTCTGCACAGTTACATATACTCAAGTGTTCTCATTAGAGAATTATTATTTTTAGAATTATAATGCAAATTGGATCTCAGATTGGTCTGAGCCTCCAGCATAGCTGCATATTGAATGAAATGCCTCTACTCACAGGACTGCGTTTGAATGCATCTTCTGCTTTGTATGTGTTTAATTCTACACAGGGAAGACCTCCTTGCTTGAGGGTGAAAGGAAATCAATTTTTACAGGGATTCCTGCGTTAAAGACAGAGGTATCAGAGGTCATTCTTGATCCATATGCTGCCATTGCTTATTCATGGGGAATAAGGTGGTTCTTAAGTTAGAAGAGAAATTTTCCATTAGGATTTAATGCAGAGGCTCAAGATATAAAAGCCTAATGTCTTGGTGCACTCTGGGAAAGTGGGGAATTTAAGTTATTACAGAATCACAGCAAGGTCTTGGGGGCCTCTGTCACAATGATTTGGTGTCATCTGAGGTAAAATGGAAAGCAATTGTCCAGAGGAAGAACAAAAGAAATGAAACTCTAGTTACCAATCTGTGCTATTTGCACAAAGACCCAACAGAAATGGAAACTGAAGATGAAGAACTCTGTATCAGCTCATCCTTTGAACCTCAGTAGGAGTAATCATTTTTTTAAAGTCTGGATTTTTCTTTTTTTCTCTCCCATTCTTTCTTTAGATCTTCTTGTTTTGTTTTTACACTTGAAGAAAAAAAAGAATAAGAAAAAAAGCTATAACAATTCATTCCTGTCCACGGGGAATAGCACACAGGTCACAGAGCAAGGAACTGTATTACTACATTAGTGCTGAAACCCACCAAATGAATTAAATAAGTACTTGAAATGAAATAAATAAGGTACAACTTGCTACGAGGTTTCTAAAGAAGAAACCTTGCACCCAGCAGTGACTTTGAAGTTTTACTTCTTTTTTTTTTTTTTTGGATTATTGTTGCTATTCTGCGCTGATGCGCTGGCGTTCAGAGTCCGTGACCCTGCGCAGTCCCTTGGGGATGTCAGAGATCTGAGAGCCATTGTTGTGCCTGTGTTCATTAGGGATAAAGGGAAAGGGACTGATCTGAATGCAGCACTGCCAAAGCTCCCCGGATTTTGTTGTTGTTGTTGCTGCTAAGGACAGAGCAAAATAACAATCCAGAGCTGGTAAATTTCTGAACTCGGTTTTTTGCAGGGTAAAATGAAATATCTCTCCTAAAGAGGTACTTTGCTGAAAAAATTAATAACCAGCTGGATTTTGGGGGGCTGATGGTGATAATGTTAAAAACACCATATAAATGAAAAGAGCCCTGCTAAGTTATACTAGTTTTAATTGTTCTCTTACAAAAGTCCATTCCAAAACTAAAATCCTTTCAGGAAAACACAGACTGGACCTAATTGTTCTTGATGCGTGTAATGACACTCTCCAAACTGCCCTGTGAATATTCAGTGTTGCACAGTAACTTACCTGCAATAATCCTGCAGGACTGTTCTTGCCAGTTCTGCCGATTTCCTTGTGGTGCAGTTGGCCTCACAACTCCCTCCGTGTCAATAATCTTCACCAAAACTAGAGACATCCTGTGCCCCCTCTGAAGGAGGAGGGTCATCCTACATTGAGGATGTAAGCCTAGAGACATCCTGTGCCCCCTCTGAAGCATTGAGGATGTAAGTGGTGTGACAAACACGGGGAGTATGATTATCCTGGATTTATGAATGTGAGCTACAGGGACAGAGAGAGGCTCTCCCCTGCCCAGCAGTGTGTGAGAGCACCACCCACAGCCCTGGGGTGTTGAGGGATGTCTTCAGCTCTCACTGAAACAGATTTGGGCTATTTAGGTTTAGGGACAGAGAGAGATCACTGTGCCCTGGCTCCTGCCTTTGCCACGTGGGCTTGTTCAGAGCTCTGTTGGAGTGCCCTGCTTCCCAAACAAACCTCAGTCCTTTGGCTTGCAGAGTTTTCTGCTAATTAGGGGACATTTTGTTAATTTTTTGAACTGTGAGATGCATCATAAGCACTGGTATTTTTATATCTGTCTCGCTCACTGTCTCCTAATTCCTTTGGATGCACTTACTTCTTATGCTGCTCATTAAGAAAATAATCCCAATTACTCATTGTAAGGAGCTGCAGAGGAAGTGTGGGGCTCCAGCACCATTTACTTGAACAGAAGGTAGGAAACATTACCATCCATGCATTCCAGCACTTGCTAGCAAAGCACAACTAAATTTAGCAGCCAGAGATATTGATTTGATTAAAAATTGTTTTAAGACTTGTAAATGTCACTGGAACTTAGCAAAATGAACATTATTAAATCCTTCTGGTGATGGGGAAAACTAACAAAGGGATTTACAGTGGTTTCTGTAATTAATTGCTCTGTCATGATTTATATTAACTTACGGTACAACTCCATTAGCTCAGACCTGTCATCTCTGCTCAAGGAACCACCAAGTAATCACTAGCACATTAAAGAATAAATTAGTTTTTGGCTTGGAGCCTAGTTGTAGAATGTTCCATTTGTGTCTGCTGTAGACATATGTACCTAATAAAGTTGGGAAGAACGAGTTAAACTATGTATATATCAATGTCAGCTGACTGCATTTTAGAGAAGATATGATCAGCATTGTTCATTAGGCCTAATGAATCATTTAATTTCTGTTGCTTGCCTCCTGTTTTGGTGAACACCTTTGGATGAGCTATGAAGCAGGAGATGATTGAAAATAGGTGAGTCTCCTGAGATCCTCCTTCCTTCTTGTTCTGCGACCTGTGGCTGTGGTAATAACTTCATATGGTTTTTGTTAACACTTCATTACCCCAGACTTGGATAAATTATCCTCCTGCTTCTCCCCCAGTTGCAGACACACGGGTGAAGCCAAAGTCTTAGCTACTACTTACACTAGATTATGGGATTTGTGAGGTTCTATCAAATTATCTCTGCCTTTGATAGTTTGAAGATGTTTTAAGTGGTTTTTCTGTTAGTGTGTTGTGGCTTGCACAAGAAGCTGTTTTACATTTCCACATATGCTGTAATGTTCTTAGGAGCCTGCAAGCGAAGTTTTCAACCAATTTATCTTTTTTTTTCCTTTCCCCCCTGGATAAATCCTGGGTAAATGCCCTTGAGGCATATCAGCACGTGGCTGGGGAGGCAGCAGTGGCACTCTGAGCATGAGGCTGGCTGCTCCCCTGAAGTGTCATGTGCTTAAACAAGAGTTGTGGGCAGCCTGTGTGACTTGCCAACGTGCATCACGTGTAACACCTCCAAGGCTTTGTTGTGCATTTGAAGCTTTTAGTCCTTGGACAAGCTACTGAAATTAAAAATGTGTCGTTTGTTAGCTCTGTTGTTCCAAGCAGCACATTATCCCTTCCCTTTTACAACAATGGGAACCACTCTGACAGCCTTGCTAGTTTTATTGTTTCCTACTATTTATGCACATTATCCCTTCCTTTAACAACAATTGGAACCACTCTGACAGCCTTGCTTGTTTTATTGTTCCCTGCTATTTATGGGCTGCTGCAAGGGTCTCAGTTCTCCTTCCTGACCTCAGTGAGAATGTTGCCCTTGGAGCTAAAATGAGGACATGTGTGTCAAAACCCTAATGAAAAATCCAGACAGGTCCTAGCTGATCTTGTAGGTAGGAAAAATCTGAACCTGGGTTGCTCAAGAAGATCTGAGAGTGCTGCAAGCAAGCAAGAGCCAGGACAAAGGGGAATGGCTTTAAACTGAGGACAGAGATTAAACTGGAGTAGAGACTGGGAATAAATTTTTCCTTGTGATGGTGCTGGGCCCTGGCACAGCTTTCCCAGGGAAGGATGGATGCCCCATCCCTGGAAGTGTTCAAGGCCAGGCTGGATGAGGCTCTGAACATCATGGTCTAATGAAATGTGCTCCTGCCCTTGCAGGGGGTGGGAACAGGAAGGTTTTTAGCGTCCCTTCCAACACAAACCATCCTGTGACTCCATGAATGCGCACAGGAGTGGGAGATGAGTCAGCCTGGCATCCCCAGCAGAGGGATAATTTGGCCTGCAGCAAAGAGGTGGGCTGTTCAGTGGGTGTTGATGAAGTGTCCTGGACACACAGGGGATGGCTGGGGGTGATGTCTCATTGCTCCTGTCAGCTGCAGCCTGAGATGGTTACAGCTGCAGCAGGGTCAGCTGCAGAGCACACAGGCTCTGGTGTGGACATGCATTCTAAAACACAGGGTGGTTTTGCAGGTTCTGCTGGACGCTGATTGTAGGTAATTTTAAACAATGACATGTTTTACATTAATGGTAATTTCCTAGTGTCCCAGAGACAAAGTCAGAGCCATGCCTGGCACGTTCACAGAAGTGGCCAAGGCACAGATTTTTGTGAGCCCTCCATCTGTTGATGCCAGCACAAGGACAGGAAGGAGTGTGAGTTTCAAACCTCCTTTCTCTGAAGGGCTCTGTGCCACTCCCCACTGTTTGCAGTAGAGAGCTACAGTAAAACTCAAACTTTTTTTTTTAATCTGTGAGTTTACCAGATCTCTTGGCACGATGACTGCTGTGCCTTTCTTTGAATGCCACAGCACAAGCATTAGGTTCAGTGGCAAGAGACACTGTCATTTCTAGTGTCCCAGACTGCTAATCTTTAAATATTGTTGTATCAGCCAGCTCTTTTCTACACATGCCATCATGACTGGCACTGCCAATCTACTATTTATGTGGATTATGTTCAAACCATCTGTTTTAAAATAATAGTAACGATCTCTTGAATAGAAATGTGCGTGCTGACGTCAGGGACAGGGCAATGCTGGGGAAGCATTGCAAAATGGAAGCACATTAATTTGCAAATGTTCACTGGTGGAAGAGATATATATCCATTAAGTGGTCCCAGGAGGAAGAGAGAGCCAGGCCAATAACGCCCCCCTGTTATTTTGCTGGCCATAACTTGGAGCAGAGTTTGTTCCAGGGTTTAGAGACAAGCCCAGTATTATTTTTCAGTTCAGACCTAGTGGGAATTATTCAAAATGGTGCAGTTGTGATTCCAATACTCCCCCCCAAACTTGCAGAAAGTACAGATCACTATCCAAACTTTGTGGTTTGGTCTCACATTTCTTAGGCAAGTTTTCAAAATTAGCCATGAAATGAGGTAGTGCTTTTGTACAAACTTGATGGAAAATGGGAGGTAGGGAATCTCAAGAGAATATCAGTTTTCAGGAGATTTCAGTATGTCCTGAATTCCGTGGGAATAGAAAATCTGTGACAATAGCTTTTCTTTTAAAGATCAATCTAAACCTCTAGCTTTAAATCTAGGCTTCTAGACTTCTGGCTCAGACCCATCACAAAATATTTTAGCGCTTCCCTTTCTTGTGCCAGGCAAAATCAGGCGCTGTTGTCTCATTTGCATTTCCAAAGAACCCATAGCTGCAGCCTCTCCAGTGGGTGTTGAAGTGCAGAGACATACAAAACCATTTTTTTTAATATCTTATTTTACAAACCTCGGGGAATGTAATGATCTGGTTTAGGTCAGCTCTTACTTTATGTGAACATGCTCATTTCTTAAGTCAACGTGGTTCTTGGCTGTACTTTTTTCCTGCTGCAGCTTTGCTGTTTGAGTTTGAGGATGTGTTTGCCAAGGCAGAGTCTGATGTGATCACAACAAGCCAAGGGGGCACATTCTCCTGTCAGATACCTTCCATTAACACCAGAGAACTTCCCACTTTGCTGGGAGAGGGACTAAACCATGACCGTGGACTTGGTCTGGGGTAATTTATAATCTTCCAGGCTGCCTTACTAGCAAGAACCAAAAATCCCAGTGAGTTATCAATACACACACCCATGTCACCTATTGCTCTTGAAACAAGGGATTTAGGTTGGTATCTGGGATTCTGTTGCATCACTTTACTGGTTCAGAGCTCCTGGTTGGATTCTCTCCCTCTGCAGCCTTGCAGTTCCAGACTGTTACTGGTACTGACTGAACACACTGCTGAGTTCAGTGTATCCAGCAGTAGAATGTCACAGTGTGTGATATTTGCACTATCAGAAGTGCAGTTAGATGTGACTATAAAAGCTTCTGCCCCTTTCAGGAAGGGCAGTGTAGGAGCCTTTGTAAGTCAGAAGAAAAAGAACATATAATCTTATGGCTTTCACATTCATGTTTTAGTGTATGCAGGAATTGTTCTTGCAGGCAGAATAATTGATATTAATGTTGCTATTATAAGTGATTATTCTGCAATCATTGCCTTTTAAGAATGGGCTGATGATTTATGCTTTCCATACAAGCACGGATTTCTTTAAATGGAAACCAGTCAAAGTAAGTCCATCAGGTTTTGAACATATAAATTTAATCACTCATCACACAGTAATTGATAATCTCATACATAAATGTGTCATATTACCCATTCAAAGATGCAAACCACATATGCCAAAAGGAATGGAGTCCACACTTAGGGTCTAAAGGATTAATCAACATTTTAAATACATTCCTCACTGATCCTGCAGACCAATAAAATCCTTGGCCATGACCTGATACCAGGTCCTTTTCACTCTGGAGATTGCTCAATAGCAGCTTAATACTTTTGTTACATGATACGAAAATATGTTCTAGGTTATGCAAATGCTTCTTCTCTCCTACTACCAGCACTCTCATAGCCCAGAGATTATACATGATACGAAAATATGTTCTAGGTTTTGCAAATGCTTCTCATCTCCTAAGACCAGCACTCTAACAGCTCAGAGATTCAGGTGCTGCCACTTGCCCAGGGCTCTGTCTTCTCTTTCAATCCCTTCATGAAATCACATTGTGTCTCCACCTTGCTCATTTTGTTCACTAAAACAAGCTTTATTCCTGAGAATAAATAAAATCCTTGTGTAATCTCAATGCATTCCCCTTGCCATCCCCTGTCCCCTCAACAGTTTCTCCTGTTCCAGTTAACAACCAGAGACAATTTACCTCCCCTGATTAACTCAGTGGGTCTATTAAGGGTCTAGATTTGGCCTGAGGAGCTCAGCAGCTGCTCAGAGCTCAAAGCTTGGGGTCATGGTGCAGAATTTCAGGCTGGCCCTTGGCTCAGTGCAGAGCATTTTGGAGAGCAGCAGTGTTATTTATCATTACCCCAGCCCACTGCAGGGCATCAGCAGCTCTCAGGGTCCTGTAAAACTTCTTGCAGGACAGCCTGATGACCTTGCTGCTTCATCTCCTCCAGGTCCATCTTTGCTAGCTCAGGTTCTGTCTTCAGGAATTTAAATTGCTCAGTGCCAGCCTCAGACACTGCTGCCACGCTCTGCCCCTCAGCATTTCCTTGTGCTGAGTAACCTGATTTCTGCAAGTGTCACTATCTGCCAGTACCTCAGCTAGCCCTCTGCACTGAGGAGGCAGCAGCTCTGCCAAAAAGGGCTGTGAATCAAATTAGCAAAAGCAACTGGGATCAAATGCTCAGGTCCCAGCCTCTCCAAACACTGAACTAAACAGGGAACAGAAGCTGTAAATCATGCTGCTGCTCCTGACTTTGTGAAGGTATTCCTGAAGTGTTCTACCACAGCCTGCCAGATCAGATATTTTTGGACTTGATCTTGGAAAAATGAACTTAAAAAAATATTGTAGTAATCTAGGATAGAAGCCTAAAACTAAAATAACTGGGAACACTGTGGCAAGGAGGCCTTTTAATGGTGTGTTTTAAATTGCTTTATATGGATAATCTTTGGCTGGTAAAAGACAAGGGGGAAAACAGTGTGTGCACGGGCAGCAGCACCCTGGGACAGGGGAAATGGGGCTGCCTGAGCAGGATGAGCATGCAGTAAAATGAGTGAATGCAGAGTGAATTGCAGCGCTGGGAGGTTATTCCCTCCATCAGGATGTGCAGCTCTTCCTTACTGCTGTGATTAAAAGTGAACATATTTTTCATATTTTTGACTGGCAGCAGAGTGAGTGCAGTACATGCTGCAGCTTTCTCTGAGGTGTTTTGGTGTGTGCTGTCACTGGCTAACCCACCTAAAAAATTCCAGGCCAGTTTAGAAGTCGAGTGTTTACAGAATTGGTTAGCTTGGGATTTTTGTGGATTTGTCTTTTTTTTGTGTGTACCTTTCAAAATACTTGTAGGTTAAGCATGTAAACCTTTTGGCAATTTCAGAAACCCAACTCCAGGTCTCAGGGCCTGAGGTTTTGCAGCACCAAAAGCATTGCCAGCAGGGTCTGTGCCACTCCTGGGTAGGTTTCTGCCTGCCTCTGCCATCAGTGCCTGGTTCAGGGCTCACAGGGGCTCGTGGTGGCCTCTGAGCTTGGCCATGGCAGAGGTGGCAGCTCCACACCAGCCCTCCTGGTCCTGCATCTGCACCAAGCATCATCTCACTGAATGGTGTGCAGGTCACCCCTTTGCCCAGCTTCCTTGGGAAAACAATAATAATAATGCAGCTTCTGAAACCAGCTCTTGGTGTTATTTGTTGATTTTGCTCTGTGTTACAGTGGGAATGAGGGCATCCAGTGGCTCACAGTGCCTGTGCCCTTTATTGGCAGCAGCAGTTCTGGCAGGGTGTTGATCTCAGCCCCCACAAACAGCATCAGGACTCTTTTTCTCTCAAGTACCACCAAGGGCTGGTCCCTCTCTCTGTCTCCTGGCAGCAAAGACAGTTTCTGCTGTCCCCTGCCTCCTGCCAGATCAGATTTTACCCGCAGGGCTCCCTTGGCTGTGTCCCTGGGCTGGGCTATGCTGCAGCCTTGCCAGCCCCAGAGGGGAGTCTGGGCACACACAGCCTGTCTGTGTGTCTGTCCGTGTCCGTGTGACCTCAGGGGGCAGCGGGGGCTCGCTGCTCTCTGGGGCTGGCCCTGTCCCCATTGGGGCAGGCGTGGGAAGGACGGGGAGCAGAGCCAGAGGCAGAGGTGTCTCTGAGTCACCTCTGGTGTTGCCAGGCTGCTGGCCTGGCCTGGCTCAGTGCCTGCTGCTGCTGCAGGAGCTGTGCTCTGCCTCCTCCCCAGTGCCAGGGGAGCCTTGCCCTGCCCAGGTGCCACCTTGGTGCCCAGCAATGCCCTGTCCCTGGCGCCCCTCCTGGGTCGTGCTGTGTGCCTTGTCAGGAAACCCCCTGCGAGCCGTGGGAGAGCTTGGCAATGGATGCTGGAGCGGGAAATGAGAGCAGTCCGTAGGAAAGGCTGGCTGGTGCTGCTGCAGGGGTGCAGTCAGTGCAGGGAATGCTGAGCTGCAGGGCCAGGGGGCTGGCATGGCAGCGTGCTCTGGGCTGGGAGCGGTGCAGCACAACCGCAGCCTGTGAGCACCCAGGGAGCCTGGCCAGGGCCGAGCTGCACAGCCACACTGGCTGCTCCTCAGCCAAAAACGGGCACATTGGGAAAGGAAATCAAAGTAAACCAGAGCGGAAAATAAAACCAGAAAGAAAAGAAATGAGAGCAAGCTCAGTTCTGTAGGGATGGCACCTTTAGGCAGCTGTGTTATCAACGGACTGGTCCCACCAAGGGTAAAACACTGCTCAAGAACACCAGTTCTTGTTCATGAGTGCTACAGAAACACCTTCAGAGCACATATTGCATATGAATGCCAATATTTGGTCTTCTTCTGCTGATGTGAATACATAATTTTCATGTTACAAAATTGTGACGGTGGTTCCAGCAGGTGGTCACAGGAGTCTTATGTTGAAAGAAGAGACAAGGATTTGACTCCATGTTTCAGAAGGCTTGATTTATTATTTTATGATATATATTACATTAAAACTATACTAAAAGAATAGCAGAAAAGGTTTCATTTCAGAAGGCTATCAAAGCTAAAAATGGAAAAGAATGAATAACAAAAATTTGTGTCTCGGACAGAGTCTGAGCCAGCTGACTGTGATTGACCATTAATTCTAAACATCCACATGAGACCAATCACAGATGCACCTGTTGCATTCCACAGCAGCAGATAACCATTGTTTACATTTTGTCCCTGAGGCCTCTCAGCTTCTCAGGAGGAAAAAAAATCCTAAAGAAAGGCTTTTACATGAAAAGATGTCTGCGACACCAAATAGTCCCAATTAAGGACTTTTTAAAATTATCTGCAGGTTCTACACAGACTGTTGGTGCACAATGACATTATGATGTTGCATTAGACACATAAATTGCAATTGAAAATTAGAAAACATTTGTGCTAAAGTTAAAAGCCAACAACCCAGAACTATTAACAGAAAAGTTGGGATATTGATTAAAAATGAAATTGTCTAGCAGGGCTCATGTGATGTCCTAACATGAACTCTAACAGTCAAACTAAATTAATAGCTTTCAAAAAAATTTGCAGTTTTTCTTAGAAAAGGAGTCATTCGCTTAAGGACTGAAATTCCACTACAAGTGTTGGGCTGGTTTGGTTGAATAATGTTGGTATACACACAGTTTTCAGAGCAAGAGGCTGATTGTCACTTCTGCTGTTGGGCAGGTGTGCAAAATCACACAGGGTCGCCTGGAAACTACTGGGGATGGCTCCTCCTGTGTGAGAGGTTGTGGCAGAGGTAAAACTGCTCTTAATACATTGTAAAAGGGATTTTATCATAGAGTGATAGATTATGTCACAGCAGAGGGAAATCTGCCTGGCATTCCTTGCTCCTGACAAAGTTCTTGTGTGTTCTGTGCAGCAAAGACAAACCCAGACTGAAGGAGGCACCCCCCTTGCCCTCCATACTGTGTCTGGGTATGATTCACTAGATAAGGCCTGGATGGTGAAATCCCTGCTTTTTTGTTTGTTTTTCATTTAAGATGTAAGTATTTTAAGTAGCTGGTTTTGATTTATTTACATTTTTTAATTAAAAGAAAATTACAGATAAAAGATGCTATAGCAATCATCTTCCTACAAAAGCAAAATATTGCAATGTAATTAAAAGGACTCCTCAAATTGTAATTAGATTAGAAATTTGATTATGACTAGAATACTTCATCCCTGTGCACAACTGACACCTTATTGATACATAACCTTTATTGTAATTTTATTGCATTTTGGCTGAGATCTTAATCTATGGACTAAATGAGATCATCAGATTTCTCTGAAGGCTTAGGTTTAGGTGAAGAGAGCAGCATGTTGTTTTCTTCTGCATATTAGAGCAGAGTTTTGTGTTTGTGCATTTCTTCACTTGGGCTCAGCTCCTCCGGACAGAGAGAGCTGGCTCTGGGAGTTCCATAATTGCAATACTTTGCTTTCAGCTATAACAAAAAAAAAAAAAAAGGAAGAAAGGAACAAATGCCAGCTGAGACATAACGGGATGAGGTCCTTTCCCATCCAGCCTGGTCCCATTTGGCTGGCTGCCTCCTGTGGCTAAATCTGATTGTCACAACATGTCTGCATCTGCCCCACACACATTTTTCCTTCTCAGGTTGTGTCAAAGCCACTCCCTGAGAGCATCTCTGTGGATGAGCTGTTGAGAGCAGTGCCCAGTGTTGAGTAGGTCCCTCTCAGGTGGTGTTTGTCTTCTAGTTTTGCTCAGGATTTTATCCATGTTAAAGATCATTGTTCTGGTAGTGACTGAGGCAGAAATGAGGGCCCTGGATATCGGTCAGGTGTCCAGTTTGGGTAAGTGAAAACACAACATGAAAGAATATCTCTGCTAAATCAGTGAAAGAGCCAGACTGAGGATCCCAGGATCTCAGTAGCTCCAGGAGGAAAAAAAAGCTGTTCAGTAGAAGATGCTGAAGTCCTGGTGCATGTCTCTAGTTCTGCACTAAAAACTTACAATTTGTTTTAACATTCTTTTTAATCAGCTTGTGAGTTGACATTTAGTCTACTTTTATAGAAGAGTTGTGTTCATTTGAATAGAAAATACTGGAAGTGCCTATCAAAGAACACCAAGCTGCAAGCTTTGGAGTAAATATCTGTGCATATTCATCAAGCAACCAACACCATCTAAACGTGTCTGCAAAACATGAGGGGAAATGAGGGTGATTGATAGGCTGGAAATTATCAGCCTTCCTCCCCCAGCTGAGTTTGGTACAGATGAAGAGAATCTGGAGACAAAAAGCACGGCTGACCATCTGTTCAGGTCATGCCATGTTCATGGATTGGGGTTTGCTGTCATGTGGGGAGGGAGGGAGGGAGGGAGGTTCACCTGGGCAGGGTCTGGGGGGCAGCACAGCCAGGGGGACATGGAAACACAGACCCATGGGCACATGGAACCACAGAGCCCAGCCATGGGGACATGGAGACACAGGAGACATGGAGACACAGAGCCCAGCCGTGGGGACATGGAACCACAGAGCCCAGCCAGGCTCAGAGAGCTGGGATTGAGCTCCCTGGGGAGGAGAAGGATTTGGGGTGACCTCATTGCCCCCAGAGCCTGAAGGGAGCCTGCAGGACAATGGAGAGAGACTCTGGAGTGGCAGGAGAGGGGGAATGGCTTCACTGGCAGAGAGTGGGCTTGGATGGGGTGTTGGGAAACAATTCCTTGCTGTGAGGGTGCTGAGACAGAGGAACAGGCTGCCCAGGGAACTTTGGCTGCTCCGTCCCTGGCAGTGCCCAAGGCCAGGCTGGGTGGGCTCTGAGCAGCCTGGGACAGTGCAAGGTGTCCCTGCCAGGGCAGGGGGCTGGGCTGGGATCCTCTTTAGGGTCCCTTCCAACCCAGACCATTCCAGGGCTCAGTCTGGAGAGGACACAAACCAGAGCTGTCCGCATCATTGTGCACAAAAGTGGTGCTACATTGGTCACTACCTAAATCACCTTCAGTGAGCAACAATGTCAGCATGTCAAGTAGAAACTATTGGATTATATCTTTCAATTTACAGTTTAAGGTCTCCACTAACTTTCTGCTGTTATGTTGGTATTTCTTATGCCACTGACGACTCAGTCAGCATAGGGCTTTCACTTATTAAATGAAACAGAAAATTGTTAATGTCATTAACAAGCTAATACCATAATAATGCAGAAATAACTTCATTTTTTAACTTTAAATGCCTGTGGATTTAGCATTTTCTTCTTTAAATATCTTTCTTACGCTAGGTTCTAATAATTTGTATTTCTTTCTATATATCTCTCATATTCAGAGATAGTGGAAGGTAACTTCTCCATCATATCTGGATAACATCCTAATGAGTTTCTCTTACAGTGCCCCAATTCCAAGTTCCTACTCAGGCTAAACATTTAGCAACAAATACCAATTTTATTTTCTTTTTGTCCCATGGTATTTATGCAAGACTGGAACACAGTTGTCAGCAGTACATCTGACAGCATTTTATGTAGATGGGTATAGGCTGAAATATTTTTTTCA
>NW_005054482.1:892662-918266 GCF_000277835.1 Geospiza fortis | reverse complement strand
GAAACGTTTGGGGTTTTTTTTTTTAATGCCTTAAAAAGCATTTTTCCTTCTGCCTGGCACACCTGGATACTTGGCCTTACCTTGCCTCACAAATTGCTGATGAAAATGTTCTTTCGGTGATCTGTAATGCAGTGCAGAAACCAATTCCATGTAAGAGAAGTGGCTCCTTGCTCTCAGCCCAGTTCTAGTCAGCATGGTCACCACTGGGAGCAGCCTGTCCCTGGGTTTCCCTAAATGCTTTCTGGAAGCTCTTCTCAAACCTTTATTGCAATATCTTCTTCCTAATTTGAGGTAACCAACCATTTGACCTGCTGCTTTAGTAACCCTTTGGCACTGCCCTAATTAGAAGCTATTTGTGCTTTCTGTTTTCTCCCAATTGCTCAGAAATTGACCAGTGTTCCTTTAAAGAGAGAATGCACTGACCCTATTTTAGTCATGTTTCTGGCCTGCCACTTTGCTCTTTTCAAGGTAACCTTGATATTGTTACAGACACACATGATCGTTTTTTATGTGGGACTATCTACATTGGTTTGACTGTGGCCTTTGTTGCAGTAAATCACAACATTTTCTGAATTTGCCTCAGTTTGGCTGAGTTTAACTCGGTGCCATGGTTCTCTGGCTCATTGTGTTTAATGGTGCTGGATCTGGGGTGAAAATGTTACACACAAAGTTACCTCAGGAGCTAATTAGAGGGCTTTTACTCTCGCAGTTTTTATTAATGACCTGTCAACGCTGGATAGGTCATGAAATATCCTGTACATCTGCATGCTGATGATGTGACCTTCTATACAGTCAGAGCACAGATAAGGTATCAGACCTTGGCTGTTCTCGCTCGGAATTTATGGAGTGGTTTTCACCATTTAAAGATACACTTTCCTGCAGAAATAAATTGGCTGAGAACCTTAGAAAAATATAAACCACGTAATTGAGGGGCTAGTCTCTTGTACTACAAACAGACCTAGGTGAACTGCACTGGAAAATAAGATTCCCTCACCTCAGAAAATTCCTCAACCAGTGAAAAAGCCAAAGTTACCTTTTCTCCCTCCTCAAAGGGAATGCTGATAAAGCTGGAAGGATCTAAATCTAAGAATTGGTAATTGTAGCAGCAGTTGTGATGATGATCTAGAAAACAGCCAAACACATGAGTGCCAAGTTGTTTTCAAACCAGCCACATTTTAGGATTTGGGATCTTTTGGTTGTATCTGGGTGTTTGGTTGGTTGTTTTGTTTTCTTTTTAACATAGAAACCCAGAGTGACAGTATCATCAGTGTTTGGCTAATCTGTTTGCAGGAAGGCAAATGATTTGACTTCTTGTAATGTTTGCTTTGGTATTTTTTTTAGACAGTGATGTTGGAAAGATATCCTCAATAACAAAGCCAAAAGCCTTTGATTGTTAGCCTAGCCCATGGAATCTGTGTAAAGAACTATTCAATAATTACAGGTACAGGGGAATCACACACTTACTGTGTTTAAGAATCAGGCTTGGAAGTGCTAAACTCCTTCTTTGGAACTCAAGAGAAGCTGGGTCATTCTCTAAGTCTGATTGTAGATCTTGTTCATGAACAAATCATTTAACCATGCCAGGCTGATTCCTCCTCCCTGTCTTCCTTCCCCTGACAGTGTAGCTTTTCACAGGGTTGTGTGCTTGCTTCACTAGATTGCACAGAAGATTAATTAATTTTTCTCTGGAAGCATCTGAAATTGAACATGTGCATATGCTTTCCTTTACACACAGAACCTCTGGCTGCCTTTTCTGGCTAAACAATTCAGGAGACAAATTTTAACCACCCTTTCCAGTTAGACTTTATTCCAGGGACACCACAGCAGTTCTGAGATTTGTATTTAACAGCTGTTTGTGCAAGCCTGTATTGCTGATGGAGGGAACCCTTTATTTAAAAACCAATATGCCCGTTCCTAGCTACTCCTGCTTTGGGCTTGCAGGACATCACAGGTCCTCCCAGAGCTTTGGGCTTGCAGGACCTGTCCTTCAGAGAGCTTTGGGCTTGCAGGACCTGTCCTCCCAGAGGAAATGAAGCATGTAAAAGAAGTAGATTTTGCAGTAAATGTGGTTGGGTGCCTCAATGGAGCTGCTGAGGGAAGGGTGCACAGGGTTTGAGAGGTTTTAAACATCCAGACTGGGCTCTTCCCTGTCTCCAGGAGCAGAAAATGCACAAAACTGGGCAGTTTGAGCAGGATCAGGTTTAGGCAGCACTGCTGACAAGCATATATTCCTAAAACTGGAATTAAAAACCTCAGAGTGGCCAGGGCTGGAATTGATTTCAGCACAAACACTGAATTCCCACACTTAACGCTACTGAAATTCTGTGTTAATATGAAATGTAAAAAGCACAACTAAGTGAAGCAAGGATTTAGTTCTCTAGAATTTAATTGCTAAAAATGGAGGCCTAGAACTGCTTATCATGTTTGTGTGGATTACTCTCCATGAGTCAGACAAGCAGGATTTCAGCCCATGGGGGAGACATAGAAACTGTAATAACCATAAAAAGGTGTAGGACTACTTATTTATAGACATGCATATTAGAAATGCAATAAAAAGTGCCAGTACAAACTCAGTAGACAGGCTTCAAACACAAAAAATAGCCAGCTCTGAGTTGTTTCTGAATTATGGTGAGCCCTAAAGATGGCCTAAAACCAATTAGCTTTTTTTTTTTTCCCTACCTTTTTTATTTTTAAAATGACCACTGAGATCCCTTTGAAAATACATTAAAAAAAAAAAAGCTTCTAGAATTAAACCTTTTGTAGGAAGCTTCAGCCTGGAGCAAAATTTAACGGCTGGGCTATAAAGCACTGAAAACTTTCATAAAGGGGGTCCATAAAGAAGCACCAAGTGACCCTAAACCCAAGGAGGTCCAGCAGGCTGCTCTGCAATAAGCCCAGTTAATTTGCACTGAGGGGTGTGTGACATCTGAGCTCATGCTCGCTTTGCAGGGATGCAGTCAGCTCGGGCTCACTTTGAGCACCTGTGTGCAGGAGATGCAAAGGACAGAGGGACAGGTGAGAGGGTGTTAGAGATGTGAGTTAGAGCTGGTACTACATAAGGTTACAGCTTGCTGTGAGTTAGAGCTGATCCTGCACAAGGTTAACAGTTGGCTGTGAGTTAGAGCTAGTACTGAATGAGGTTAACAGCTTGCTCCAAGAGCTAATACTACACAAGGTTAACAGTTGGCTGTGAGTTAGAGCTAGTACTACATTGGCTTGTTTCTTGCTGCTGCTGCTTTACTCAGCTGCACCTTTAGCTTTGCCTTTGTGGTCGCTGTTTTTACCAGTTTAAAAGGGGAGTTGGTGTCCAGGAAAGTGACTGGGTAACAAGTGAAAGGCAAGTGGAACAGCTGAAAAGCAAGAAAAGCAATGATGTTCAGGGTTCTAGGTTGTTTCCCCCTGTCTTCACTGTGGCCATGCTACTGGAGGTGGATTGGACCTCGAGGAGGAAGCTCCTTTCTGTTCTGCCTCCTCTGACCCTGAGTGTTACTTCAGGATTTTCTTAAGGTTGGTAGAATGAATCCTGGAGGAGCCCTCCTGTTCTGAACATCTTTGCTGGAGACAAATCTTGTGTAGAAATTCCTTCATCATTCAAAGAATATATCCAGCTGCATGAGAGAAGAGAAAAACCTTTGCAGCCTCTGAACTCCAAAGCTTCCATATAGGAGTCAGATGTCATTAATGCAATTTTTATACACCAGTGTGAGCACTCTTATTATGAGAATTTACTGCTGAAATGGTGCACAAAGGCCTCTGTTCAGGTACATGGGGAATAACCTGTTGGCACTTAAGCTGATTACTCAATACATCTGACAGATTTGTCAGCATGGGTTAATTGTTGTTCAGCAGAATTGTTAACCATACAGGGCACACCTTTGAGGGAATGGTCAGAAGACAAAGCCAGAAGAAAGAACCCTGTCCCTAAATTAAGTTTATGGTTTCCTGCCTCAAAAATGTACAAATTTCTGAAGCCCTTCTGTAAGTTAAATCTTACATGTCATTACTGACTTCTGTTGCTGGCAGTTCTGCTGAAGTTAATTTATGTTAAAATTGTTACCAGGGTAGTGCTTTTTAACAGAGGTGAATGATTTTTAATGCATCTCCTCTGTGCAAGGCACAAACAGGACATTGTTTGTGTGAGCCCTGTCACCTGTAAGTGAGTGTGCCAGTGGCCCCCATTGATCAATCATTAAAGCTGAAGTTTTTATTTTTATTTCCCACATCACCGATTCTGGGGCTTTTCAGTGTCCCGAGTCAATGCAGGGGGGGTAAAACTGCATGAGACAAGTTTCCAGATTACTTCATCACTACAGAACATTACTGTCAATTTTTATAACCAGAAATAGCTGGAACAGGTCAGACAACATCTCTCTCAGTACACCTGAACTCCTGGAAATTCAAATGCTTCCCAGGACTGGACTGTAAATTCTGTAAAAAAACCCCAAAAAACCGAAAAACAAAGCCCAGGTAGCATTCTGCCTTGGTTGTCTTTCTGGGATTGTTGTGCTTTTAATTTTGCCACTTCTGTGTTGCTTTTCTCCCCCATCCTCTCCCAAGTCAGAAATCCCAGCCTTCCTAGGATCTGCAGCTCCTCATAGAGAAATGTTTGAGTTTCCTTCGGTCTTGTTTCAAACCTGCAAAGAAATGTTGAGTTCTCAAATCCTGCACTAACCAGGTTTATTTTTCACTGGCCATCCTGAACTGTTACTCTTCATAGGTAGAACACATGTTTCTCACTGCTTTGGAAACAAAAGCTGGGGTACCAAATGGTGAATCTGTGGGTAGTGCCAGTGGTGTGTGGTATCTAGCAATAACACCAGAGTCAGTGCTTCATTCTTTACCTTGTCACAGCCTTTGGATGCAGAGCTCCAGCCTCTCTCATAGGGGCTTGGCAGGAAAAGTTCAAGGCAAGACATAGGGACATACCTAAGGGAAGTGGACACAAATATTTTGGAATTGCTGGGGATCAAACAAGAGGTAGAAAATATTTGTTACTGATCAAAGCTTACAGAATTCCTTTTATTAATTGAACATTTATGTGGTCTGTGCTATGCAGTTTTCTTTGGCTGCTGAAAAAGTGAAAGTACATCAGGACAATTCCTGTTTGTATCCATTTCCTTGCAAGGAGGGACAGGTAGGAGGTTCCCACGTGCAGAGTAACCAAGGATTGGAACAGAGTGAGTGTAGTTATCCCAGACCTGCAGTTTGTGGCTGTCACACCAAGTTGCTCCTCATTCAGGGATATTTCTGTGTGAGGCCTGTCCAGCTGCCCAGGAACACCAAGAGCACCTGCACTGTTGCCTGCTGGGTGTAAGCAAAGATGATATTCCTTCCTTAATAAAGCCCTGAGCTGTGCTCCCTGAGAGCAAATGCAGATTTCTGTGTGGAGGTTCACTGGGGCTGCATAGCAGTGGGCTCTGGTCCTTATGCACTTATCCTGAGTCCAGAGTAAGTCCCAGAACAAGTTTTGTGATGGCCCATGGGAGCAAGTAATTGGTGCTTGGTAACCCTTGGTAACATTGACAACCTCAGGGACCATAAAGGATTTGTGTCTGCAATTCCCTTGTAGCACCAGAAAAGAGAAATCATTTTGTCCTGCAAACAAGATAGCAGAACCTGTCTCTGTGCTGGTTATGTCATTCTTTACCTGTACTTCCACAAGGTTTTCCCTTTTGTTTTGCTGCCACTGAAAAATACACAGCCCCAGAGCTCTGGCAGAAGGAACCTGATGAAGGTGAACATATAAGAAAAATATTGGTAGCTGCACTCTTAGCAGAGGTAATGGCCACTGACATTAATGGGAATTATGCATGTGTGGAGAGGAGTGTGGCCCCTTTACTTCCAGAGCCCTTAAGATGTTTTAGTGAGCCATGGTGGTGTTCTAAATATCATGAAGCCCAAAGGAGAGAGGGAGAACAGCCCTGGCACTGATGAGCTGGATTCATTGCTCTAACATCGATGGCTTTTCAGGAATATTTCTGTTTCTTCTCCTGTGGAAATAGTGGTGCATGCACTATTCACTGGCATGAGAGGGAAAGGCAAGGGGAGAGCACAGAAAACTCTGTGGCAAAGGAAGTAAAGAGGGACCCAGGTTTTCAGATGTCACATAGAAACACGGAACTCCATAATTCAGCATTGTACTCACACACACACACACACGTATAACTTTACACATATAATGTTTTTGTCTGCCTTTTATTCAAATTCTACTCTAGCCCTGCTTTGCACTGTGTTCTATGAAAATAATACTGATAAGCCAAAATAATAACAACTTTATGGCACGTCAGGGCTATTTTTTATTATTATTTTTTAACCTTGATCGTGTTAAAATAGTGAACATATGTATCCTTGGCCTTAATCACCTTGTCAAGTTAAAGAGTATATTCAACTTCATTTACATGACATATGATCTAATGCTGGAGAACAACAATACCATTGTGGTGCTAATTGAAAACTGAGCTGAGAGCCAGAAGAAACCACTGGGCTGATTGCTGAGGGTCCCAGGGAAAGGGATTTATTCCCTCACCTGCACTTGGTCCATAACACTAACATTGTTACCAACATCTGGGTCTAATCAGCACAGAGGCCTTGATATGCTGCTCCTGTGGCACATAAATTAAGCATTATGTTCATTTTAAAGGCCCCCTCTTTCAGTTTTTTAGGGACAAGATAGATTCATGGCTCCTCAGAGTCTAACAAAGTAGGAGCCACAAACAGGGTAAGTTACTGCCGGGTTTCTGAGGCCATACCTCCCTGGTACACGCCACTTAAATAATGGGATTTTATGCTCAGCTCTACTTTCAAAAATGTATCTGCACAGAACAGCAAAGTTCAGCTGAAAAACCGCGTTCAGGGTGGAGAGCCCTCTTTGCCAAGTCACAGGAATCAGTTTTTCTGGTGATGTCTGAGCCCCAGGGATGGCCAGGGCCAGCCCTGGTGGCTCCAGGGGAGGCGTCTGAGCCCAGCCCCAGTTTGCTGTGAAGTTCCAACACCAAAGAGCGACTGGAAATTGTACAAAGAGAGGGAAATACCTCACAGGACTGAAAGCCAGGCTGCCCAGGCCAAGGGGCAAAATTTGAATGTTCCCTGGTTGGGGACAGGCAGTGATTATTGTGGCTAATGCATCCCTTGGCCCTGTCTGTAATTATCTGACTGGCTGCCTGCCTTTGGAGCTTTGTGTGTTTTTCTGGGAACAATGGGACAGATACCCTTACTCAAGGAGGGTTTTTTCATGACATTTTTCAATGGGTACATATCTTTAATATCTGCAAGTGGTGAGTGTAATTGCATGGAGAAATTCTGTCAGAAAATCCAGAACTTGACTTCTGCTCCCACCTCTGGCACTGATCTTTTGTGGTAGCAGGCAGCTCATTTAACTACTGTCTCTCTTACCTGCTGTGCCTTTTGGGGATCAATAACGATGGAGAGAACTGTTTGCCTAAGGTTTCAAGGTGGAAAAGGGACACAGGGGCATTGTGGAGGTTTAGCATTTCACACTGACACAGGGTAATTGCATCAGATGGTAGAAATCATGGAATGGTTTGGGTTGGGATGAAGAGCCAGTCCCAAGCCCTGCAGAATGTGGGGTTCTCTCTCAGTCACTGCTGTCAGGAAGAATGGCCATTTCATGAGGAGCCTGCTCCTTGCAAAGGCTCACAATGGGCACTTTTGTAACCCCTGCAGGCTGCTGGCACAGGGAGGAATTTCCTTTCCATTGCTAATAACTCCAGGTGAATTTTCAAACTAAGGAGGCAGAACCCAGAAGTCACCAACAGAGACCTTAACAGGGTGAAACAGATTCTGTGCCCCTCCAAATACAGTTAGTGCTGTTGTAGAACCCCCTTCCACCTCTCCTGAGGAAAAGGTGCGTTATTTATGGCACGGCTGCAAATCTGTCTCCTGATATTCCATAGAAATGTGCTCTGGCCCTGGCAGCTGCCTTTGGTGGCATTGCCAGCCTGCTGCCTTTGAAGGATTTCCAGCAGCCAGAGGGGAATTTCAGCACCCAGGGCCCCCTGCCCTGCTCTCCCTGTCCCTGCCAGCTCACAGGGCTCCAGCAGGGCTCAGGGACCATGGGGTGGCATTGCCATAGCAGGGACACACAGGGTGGCATTGCCATAGCAGGGACCATGGGGTAGCATTGCCAGGGTGCTCTGTCTGTGCTGGCCTCGCCCTTGGCTCCCTGACTTCTGCACTCCCGGTGAGTGAGAAATGTGAATTTCAGCACCTGGGGTTTAACCACAGCTCCCACTGCAGGAAATCCTCCCGTGCTGCCCATGGGAGATAGCGCACAGCAGAAATGAGATTGGGGGTCCTTGGTGTCTCTGGGGATGGCTCTTTGTCTAGTGCAGCTTTTTGACTTCTCTGTATTGCTGTGGTGTTGAGAATGCCACTTTGATAAACCAAATCCCAATTTTTGTGGTAATTTTTCAGTAATTTTGTAGTTTCAAGAGGTTCTCTTGTGACAGGGTTCACAGGGGTCCCAGGATGAGGGAAGAGACGAGGATCTGACTCCATGTTTCAGAAGGCTGATTTATTATTTTATTATATATATTACATTAAAACTATACTAAAAGAATAGAAGAAAGGATTTAATCAGAAGGCTGGCTAAGAATAGAATAGGAAGGAATGATAACAAAGGTTTGTGGCTTGGACAAAGAGTCCGAGCCAGCTGGGCTATGATTGGCCCTTAATTATAAACATCCACACAAGACCAATCCCAGATCCACCTGTTGCATTCCACAGCAGCAGATAATCAACGTGTGCATTTTGTTCCTGAGGCCTCTCAGCTTCTCAGGAGGAAAACTCCTAAGGAAAGGATTTTCCATAAAAAATGTCTGTGACATTCTCTCTCGTTAGTTGATCTCGTAAATGGGAGAAGTCTGGCAAAGTGCACAAAACCAGAAAGATCAGAGTGATGCAATTTATTGTTGTGGCCACACAGAAATCTCACATTTGTATTGAATGCCGTAAAAATAGTATAAGCAAAAAAAAAAAAACCAACAACTTGTGTAACTGTTGGTCACTGTGGGGAGATCTCGGAGGCCAGGCTTGCATTTCCCGTCTGTTACAAGGGCACTGCTAAAACAGCCGTGCCTGACTTCATGGCAAACTCTGGGTGGTGAGGCAAGTAAAATCCAACAGCTGCATTGCAGAAATGGAAGGAGTAATCAGACTGAGGAGAAGCAATCTCACATCCCTTCGTGTTTTTCAGTCGAAGTGCAGATGTCACAGGCAGGAAAAAAAGGAGTTAAACTTGTGCCATTGGAACATCCACATAATTTGATTATATTTAATATATGAAATGCAAAGAATATTATCAAATACAGGTATGTTATTATTTTAATCATAATATCCTACTTCATTTTATGTCGCTCCTGCTAATGTGGTACCAGCAGATCTAATGAGCTATTTAGGGTTTTTTGCATTTCAAAGCATAACCTCCTATAAATTAGGAGATTTCTTTCATCCAGGATAACTTTGCTGAAAAACACCCAACTTTTCAGGCATTAGCATATATTTGATGTGAAAAGAATGATTGGACATATCACTACAAATGAAATTATTGCAAAATGCATCTATAAAATACAGAAAAAAATCACAAATATTACTCCAATACTTGGTCAGAACACTTGCAATGGTAATTACAGCCAAGGCCCAGTTCTGCAGCTCACACCTGCATCAGTAATTAGATAGAATAACATCAGTTATTCTCCTGATGACTGCACTGAGACATTTTTAGATTCCAGTGCAAAGAAATTTATCTTCTTCAGTGCAAAGAAAAGCAAGTGAATGAAGTTTTACAAGTAAATGTTGAGAGGTGTAAGCATAAGCCTCATTCATATATTCAAGTACATATTCAAATAGAGTTTCTGCAGGTATTTTGTCTGTTCTGAAAGTTTCATGAGAGGGATATTTCTATCTGTGTTCCATACAGATCAATGTCCTTTCTGCTTTAAAATATTGTAAATCATCCATTGTTTACCTCTATCTTATTTCATTTAATTTATATTATTAACAGTGACACTTTTTGGTGTGTTCCAACAGGTTGGTTTTTTTTAATACAGAAGATGACAAACTGCTTTAATTTGTAGCATCAGTTGTCTTCAAGATTTCTTGATTCGAAACTTCGATTCCCTAAAAAGGCCATGCACCAGCCCATGGTAGCAAACATTGCAAGTCCTTCCTGCCAGTCTGTGACCTTGCACTTTGACTTGCATCACACCCTGAATTGCCACATGAAGTGATGCTTTCTAACCATCAGCTCACAGCAGGATCCTCCTCTGAAATCTGATCTTTCCCTTCCTTTGGCCACGTAACCAATAGTGAAAATGTCTTTTCCCTTTGTGTCCTAAATTCTGTTTGTGTCCATAATGCTGCTCCTGCCCGCTGCAGCTACTCCCAGCAGTGCAGCAGGGAAAGTCCTTTTTTCCCTTGAATGTGCATATTCCTGGTGGAGCTCCGAAAGTTCCATAAATCAATAAAGTAATTGCTGCATAATGACCTATTGTTGGTGAGCGTGCCCAGAATGATGTCATTGGGGGGTAATGGAGCTACTGAATCAAAAACACGGCAGCTGTTCCCAATTTATTTGAGAGTCAGTTGGACAGAAAATTAAATAAACACACAGACAAGCAGGACAAGGGCAAGTCCTTGCACCGTTCTTACGATTGTTTTAATTCAATGGCAGGAGTCAGCAGGCAGCTGATATTGTGGCCCAGAGCTGCAGTAATTGCCTGTCTCCTCTCTCAGTCAGGCTGCACATGCTCATTTCATCATTTTAAGCATTTGTGACTCACGGTAAAAGTACCAATGAAACAAAGATGAAACTTTGTTCTTTTTTTCTCCCACCCCCCCTCCCTTGTCAGCATAGCAGGCTATGCAGGAGATGCATTAATAGACAGAAATTTTCATTTCTTCCTCCATCTGCCTCTACGGGGTCTCTACCCCTCTTTGCCTAGGATATGAAGGACGGTTTCCCTTTTTTTAATCGCTCACGCGTCCTTTGGGAAGCCCCCTGAAGTTCCATATCCGCTGGGGAGAGGAGGGACGCCACCCTGCTTCCCAGGCTCCTCTGTGCCGTGCTTTGATGTGCTCCTTTGAAGCTGCTGGCTCCAGGCTGCACTGGGGAGCAGCAAACGCGGCCCTGCAGAGTGTGTGGGGCTGGCAGTGTGTGTGAGTGTGTGCCCGGGGCACCCCCTGTGCCTCTGGGGCCCGGAGAGCGCAGGGAGCACACTGCTCCTGGTGCCCCTGCCCCTCTGGCAGCCCTGCTGTGGGGCAGAGCGTGGGGACATTGCTGGTGACTCCAGCAGGGTTGGGTTCTTTGGTACTGTAGCTTCAAAGGCTGCTTCACCTGTGGTGGCTTTAAAACAGCCAAAGTGATTTTCAGGGACACTGAAAGAAGTTTGGGTCACTGGTCAGTTATCTGACTGGTACTAAGAATTACTAGTCCATTCCTTCATAGCTGGATCCTTAATATGACAGTTTTCACATTTCTAAACCAGTGAGAGTTTTTAACATCCCTTTTTTAAAAATTTACAGATGTATTCTTTTGTGTGCGTATTTTCTGTGTGTGCATAGCCAGACCCAGTGAAGTTGATGTTTGTCTCCAAGACGGAGAAGTGCTTTTCCATATCTGTCACCAGAGATCTCCTCAGATCAGACATCTCTTTGATCATTTTAACTGTGTTTTATATGCTTCATAATTTCCTTGCTGAGCACCTTATGTTGCATGCTACTCCATAAATCAATAAATAATAGCAATAATTAAAAGGGTGTTCTGCAGTAGGGAGCTAGATGAAAAATAGGTTATTCCATTAACCTTTTACCTCTGGAGACAGGAATTTCAAATTTGTGCTAGGTCACAGGAGCAAATCAGTTGGTCTCTGGTGAGCTCCCGTCCACATCACAGAGCACTGCCTCGCTTCTCCCAGTCCCTCCTGACTGACAGCTTTGGGCTGCAAGAATTGCAGACAAACTTCTCTGTACATAACATTTATTTATTGCAGTCTATGCTTGAGATCTTCTTTGTGCCGTATTTGCTTATTTTCTTCCCAGGTTAAAATGATGTACGTTTAAACCAAGGTTTCTCTTTAGTTTAGAACTGTAGATCCTGCATGTGAGATTTCCTGTTTGCTGTCAGCCTTGCTGAGGAGCTTGTGGGCAGTCAGTGCCTGCAGTTTTGCATGAAGATCTGCTTGCAGGGGGTGGCTCCTCAGCCAGAGCTTCTCAGGAAACCCTTCAGCAGCAGCTTCACTTCCAGCTGAACCTGCAGCTGGAGAAAGGCACTCCTTTGGGGAGGAACCTGGTGAGGGGCAGCTCTGCTGCACTCTTGCAGCCCTGGTGGGGGAAAGGCATCTCAGTGTCAGCAGTTTCTGTGATACAGCCGGGCACTGGAGGCACAGAGCTGTTCTGGCAGCGCTGTGCAGGGGATCTGGCTCTTCCTCACCCTCAGGGCTCCACCACGGGCTCTGTGTGGCTGTCCTCATCCTGTCCCCAGAGCAGAAGAGCTGCTGAGGTGTTTAGGACCCGTTCCTGCTGTCCCAAACCACCCTGGTTTGAGATGTCCGTGCAGCTGCACAAACGGTGCCCAGGTCACTCTCCTGTGCCTGCAGATACAACATCCGGGGTTTGAACTGCTCCAGCAGGTTCAGGAGGAGAGGAGCAGTGCTCTGGGGGAGAGGGTGAATGGGAAACGTTCCCCTGAGCTGCTTCTCCCTTCTCTTTGGCAAAGCAGCAGAGCTCTGCAAGCAGCACTGCCCCACTCCCTGAATCCTCCTGCTCACGTGGGGCGCAGCTTTGGCTTGCCAGGACCATGGCCAGCAGATTTGGAATAAAAACAGGGATGGAGCTTCCCCAGCCTCCCTGGCAACCTGTGCCAGGGCCCAGCCACCCTCCCAGCAAACAGGAAAACAGGGATCTGGCCTCTGCTCTCCTTTTTCCTGCCCCCGGGGATCCAAAGGCCACAGCCAGGCACACAGGGATGCTGGCAGAGCCTGCTTTGGAAAAGGTGAGCTCAGCTCACATCTCTTGATGGTGACAAGGAGCCAAGAGTTTAAAGATCTTATAATATGATCTTATAATTTTATTTAAGGATCTCATAATAAAATCTTTCAATTTTATTTAAAGATCTTACAATTAGAGCTCAGAACAAACCCCCAGCTAGAGGCGAGCCCCTGGGACCTTATCCTGAGAGAAAGGCTCTGAAGCATGAGGCTGTGGCTCAGCCCTGAGCCAGGGGCAGCTCTCCTCCAGCTGTGCACATCTGGGAAAACAGCTGCCCAAGCATTAGTGCAGATGGGGCTGGGAAGGCTGGCAGGAAAAGCTGCAGTGCAGGAAGTGCATGCAGAAAGGAGCTGGAATGGAATGGGAGTGAGACCCACTTGCTGGTTTTAGCAGACATTTCCTGGAGGTCTTGAGTTTGGGATTTTTCATTTCCTTTCTTGTTCTCTGTGGTTTTTGGCTTCTTAAGATTACAGCATCTCTTCCATTGCTGTAAGGACTATACAATTTACTGTGCAAATAAACACCCTCAATCAACATGCAGCCCAGAGAGGGAACATTTCAAAAACTGATACCAAGTTATCTTTATGGTTAACTATGATGAACTCAAAATTACCATTTAAAGTCTTAAGTTAAGTGTTAAGAATAGTCAAATTTCCTCGAGAAACCATTTAAAGAGTAATGCTCTGTGTAATCACCCCACATATGATACATCATCTTGAAGTTTCAGGAACGCTTTGGTTGAAATTTTAACAGCTCTCCTTTAGAAATGCTAAACAGCAAATACTTTTTCCAGAAATACCATCCACTGTAAGCCTGTCAGACTATTACTTAGCCATTAACCTTTCTGGATGAAATTGTAATAGTGCTGTTTAAAAGAATGCTGAATATCAGAAATATTTCACTAATACATAACAGATGGAACCACAGCCAGAAATATTTGTGCTGCAAAGCAAAGCGCTAAGCAGTTCTACACTGAGAGGTCAAAGATGGGCAGGAAACAGTTTTCCCATCCCACAAAAATTTTAGTTTTCATATTTTCCTACTCTCATGAATATACAGAATACGAAAGAACCTGGAGCTTCCCATAATAAAGTTTTTCTGAGTTTTTATTTGTTTGCTTTTTAATCCAAGCACTTATCCTGCACACAGGCTGCAGATTTGTTATTTACCACACCTTTCTTGGTAGAGACATCCTGTCCTGAGAAGGCTTCAGACTGAACAGTCAATAGGTTTTCTTTTGGATCTCCATCTCCTTGACTGAAAACCACTTTCTTAATAGGTCAAAGAGTAAAAGGAAGTGTTAGAGCAGAGCTGTGACCTAAGTGAAATACAGATTCCATATGTCACATACCTTTTATAACTCTCCATCTGTGAGGAGAACTGATTTTCCCATCCTGTTTACATTGCTGATTTCACTGCTGGACTTGGGCCTGGGTGTAACCTTTCTTTTTAAATAAATGAGGTTTGGGAAAAGTTAGAGTTGCTCTTTTCCAGCAAGTTACAGGTGTGGGGAGTGGGACACTTGGAAAATTTTGGTGAAGATGTGCTTTTTATTCATCTTGTACAATAGCTATAGCTGTGGCTTCAGCTGAAGAACGTGTTTCTATAGAAGGATGGAATGTGTTTCCAAACAATGCCTTAGTTCAAAACAGTTCAGCACTTCTTGTGAAATGCAGCTACAGCTGAAAAAAGGTCATTGTGCCTTCATTTAGGAGTGAGTAGACATACTGCTGAATGGCTCTGTCATTGAGCAGGAGGGTTTGGCTGTGGGACAGAACAAGACATTGGTATGTGTACACATAATAGCACATGACATCCATATCAGGAGAAGAAGTAACTCTGATGATTTATTTTCATTAACTGTGAAGCTGTATGCTTTCAGAAAATTTTGATGTGGTGAGATGGAGGCACAAGTCTCGTGGTCAAAAGATGTTTCATCCTTTTGTTATGGATGTTTCATAAACTTCTGTTACGAGAATCTGGTGTAGCCCAGATGTGTGAACAGGGATTTCCTACCACTGGCAGTTTGCACAGAGCATCTCTCCTGACTGGCAATTGCATCTACAAATAATACATTGCCTTGAAATTTATTCGTTTCTTCTGATTTATGACCAGAGCTTTTAATTCATTAAAACATGGTTTCACAAAAATTTTTGTTCTTCTCCAGCGAGAGCTGTGTCTCTTCTGTGTCTGTTCTTCAGGAGGTGCAAATTCTACTTAGTGAGCACTGCAATGATGAAGTTAGAGGTGTTGTAGCTTCCTGTTAATGAAAGGCTTTAAATCCAGACTGACATCTTTATAAATATAACCATACATTTACACAGATCTGTGTTGAACTGCATTTGTGCCTTCCATACTTGGATTCAAGAATCACTAGATAAAATTACACAGCCTATAAAATTACACAGTTAGTTGAGTTTTCATCAATAATCCTGACATGTACCAATTCATGTTAAAGCATTTTACATTTTTACATAACCAGCTTGCCTTTATTAAGTATTTACTACTTGTGCTGTTAATTAGTGGCAAGGATGTAATCTGCTTAGTGTTGCTCTTTAAGCACTTTGTTTTCAACTTTTTTTTTTAATATGATTTTTTCAGTGACAAGAAACATTGAAAATTGCCATAGAGACTGTTCAGGATTTTAATGTAGCAGTAAGCCTGGATACAATCTTTCAATAGCTGAAAAAATGAATTATATTATTTTAGAATTTTATCTATAATTTTTAGTAATTATATTTATAATTATATTCTATATATTATATATAAATAAATATATAAAATGTATATATTAAAAATTATATTTATAATGTTAGTTTTTCCTGTCCTTTAAAACTCTAAATTCTTTCATTTCTTCAAACTAGGAAACCCAAGAAATATTATAGGTAAAGTGTTCTTAAAAGTTTACAAAAAAACCTTATTTTTGTCCAGGAAAAAATAGCTATTTGGAGACACTACTTTCCCCTGCAACATAGACAACTTTTTCAAAATGCCTTCTGATGTAGTTTTAAGTGGCATCTTGGCAGTATTTTTTCCCTTGAGCTATCTTAGGAAGACTTGTTGACTTCCACCAAGGCAAGCAGTTGACTCCTACCGAGTCAACCTGCTTAGAAAAAGCCATGGAGTGATTTTACAGCTGAAAAGCTCTTCCATGGGTGGGTTTTTCTGTGTAAGTTTTTTAAAAAAAAATATTATTTTAAATTATATTATGAGACATATGCTCTCATTTAATAATAAAAAGAGCCCGTTCTTGTAACGCGCTTTCTGCAAATAACTTATTGTTCTGCATTCTTTTGTGGAGGAGGAGAAATTTGATGGGCTGTTGGTTTGTCCAGTGTCATTGGAGAGGTGGCACTGTCACCTTTCAATCCACTGTGGCTTTTGGAAATCTATAAATGTTGGAGCTCAGGATGGAGGATGAGAAGAGAAGGAAGGGAATGTGTGTGACTGTGCCCTCAGTGTTCTTGCAGCAGGTTTCCTGTCTGTAGCTGCTCGTGCTGCTTCCCTCCTTGACTTTCTTTCTGTAAATGTACAAGTGTACCCTGCTGCAGGGAGGTTTTACGACAGTTTTCTCTTCCTCCCTAGCGAAACTTGAACAAAATGTTAGTGCAGCATGATCCATGAAATTGCCAGCACTTGCAGCCTTTTAGTCTGATGTGGTAACAGGTACAGGCGCTGCCAATTCCAACTAACTTGCATGTTTCCAGTGTTTGTGAGGACAGGGAATGCTGTGCCATGCTTTTCTCTCCCCATGGGTAAGGCCCACACCAAATCCATGCAGAAACACTTGCACTGAACCATCCTTGCATTTCTGACAGACTTTAGCTGTTCCAGACCAGCCCTGTTACCTGTGTTAATCTGCATGGTAGCCTAAGAAGGTCTGAAATTCTCGAATGTGGGTCAGTTTGAAGGCAAATTTTGTTTGTGACCCAAGAGTGAAGTGCACAATCTTCCTGGAGCGGGAAATTTACAATTTACCATTGTAAATTCCTTGTTTTCACGTACCTATATAATATATACATTAATTATAATACATATATACAATGGCAAATTTACAATTTACCATTGTAAATTCCTTCTGTTTTCATGTGCATGTATCATTTCTCTCTTGTGCTTGGAAGTGCACGCATGTACAGACACTGTAAGATTTTTAGGGTTAATAGGGCCTTGGCAATTTTAAGCCTTAGTCTTGACTGGACTTAATTGTTTTATTCTGCTTTCCTTCTGTTGCAGTTTGCTAAGTGTTTGAATTTAATTTTAAAGTGAACTTAATTTTAATTTTAAAGCTCCTTGTGATCATTCTGCATGAAGGGCACCACAGAAGTAACGCAGGAATGATTGAACTGATTGAGTGAGTATGCTCTTCCCTGCTATGTTCTCCTCTTCACTGCTACTTAAAAGGAAGAGGGATGGAGAGCTTTGTAGATGCTCTTTAGGCTGTATGTTTTTGCTGTGTGGTTTTTCTTATAATATCTGTGCTTACAGCATCAAAATAATTAACCTGTGGAGTTAAACTCAGTGCCAGGATAAAAGATTAGGTGCATTTAACCAGACACAAAAGCTTCAGGAAGTTAAAAGACAAAAGAAAGTCCCGAAACATTGCATTATTTAAGTTTTGAGCAGCATCTTCTGGGATGCAGCAGGAGTAAAACTGGAGCTGCCTGTGAAATGCAGTTAATTCTAGCACTGTGTGAGAGACAGTGGGGTGTGATTTTTAGTGATAGTTGGAGCTTGTTTAGCCTTGATGACTCAAGAGCTGCCTCCCAATCTTATGTTAATGGACACATGAAAGAAATCTATTTCATGGAAAAATGCTCTCAGTTGGCATAATAGAACAAATGCAACTTGCACTTTTATTGGTAAACGCTGCAATTTTTATCCATAAACTGTTGGACTGTTGGAATGATGCTCTCAGTATCATTAGCTCTGACTAAAATTTATGTTCAAAACATTTATGACTAAGTGAGCACCTCTGGAATTCCTCTGGAATCCTTCTGTCATCCCTCCCACTGTTGTAGGTGGTTATCTCATCTGAACGTGTAAGTGGAGCAATTCCCAGGGAGGGCTGGGGTTAGATAATGCTCACAGAGCATTGCCAAGTGAACCTTTGACCTGCCTGCTGAATCAGTAGTAGGCAAATATTTTGCTGAATAAATTATATCAATGGATCTGCAGCTGCCAAGAAGGTACATTTCCAAGTAAAACACAAAATGAACTTCTGGTTTTCTATGGTTATTAAAAACCGTGGGGTGTTTGGACATCCTACTAACAAATAGACATCCTACTAACCTGACCAAGCTCTGTTACAGGAATTATTTTTCTGCCTGTGTTCCTCTAATTTCAGCAGGGTTGTTCTCCTTGTTGTCCCGAGCCAGAGGCTCACCAGTTTGTGTGTTGGTGAGCCACTTTGAGGCCCATGCATGCCTCAAGTGCTTCCCTGTGACAAACACATTTGCCAGGTCTGGAATCCCCTGGGGCAGCCCTGGCTCTGTGCATTGCTTGTGCACTGCCTGCTTGGATTTGGGAGCTCCTGCATTGCTGGGGCTGTTGGGAAATAATTAATTGTTTTTGCAAGGCACCTATAATTTGTGATCAGCTGCAGTAGGCAATGGTTTAATACACTTAATTTTTGCTGTGTTTTGGCGTAAGGACACATATAATTGTTGTTGTTTATTTCCATGTCTTTATAGAAGTGATCGTTTGTCATGGTTAGTGTGCATTGTTGCTGCTGCTGTTACCCCATGAGTTAGGGGCCATCTTTAGGAGCAGTCACAAGTGTGACCTGCTCCATCCCTGGCGTTTCCTGCCCTGGTGATCATTTTCTGTGCTTTGGCTCTGTGTTTGCTCTCCAGCAGGCTGAACACAGCTGCACAAAGAGCTCTGAGGCCCACTTTGCTCCCCCCATCTTGGAGGAGCTAAAAAAGCAGGGTGTGGGAAGTTTTGGGCATTAGTGCAGCAGGTCTGTGACAGTGGGTAATGTTTAGTACCTGTTTTCAAATCATCCTGCCTGAATCAGACTTTTCCAAAGCCATCCCTGTTAGAAACATTGGGCTGTTGTTACACCAGAGGCTGTGTCAGGTGTAAAATGAATTCCCTCTTACCGCATTCAGACACAGTGATTTCTTTTGATGCATGACCGTATTTCCAGTGCCACAAAGGGCCCAATCCTTGCCTGGAGTGTTTAATTGCCTCAATTAGCTCCTGATGCTTCAGACTGCCACATGCATTTGATGGATTTCCTCACCTCTCCCTGTTTCACATTTGATGGATTTCCTCACCTCTCCCTCTTCCTCGCACAGACCTTGCTGCAGGAACCCACTTGGCTCCTGCACAAACCCCAGGTTTGTTCTAGGGGATGAGTCTGTGCCTGGCCAGGCTCTGAGTAACACAAACAGGATGAGGAATGTTGTACAAATGCCAGGTATGAATGCAGTAATAGCATTTCTCAAATTAACAGATCAGCAGAGTGTCAAATAGCAGGATCAGGTAACAATTGTCAGGCTCTAAGACAGCAGTGATAGTAGCTTTAAAATGGAAGTGAGTGTTATTTAATAAGCCTAACTGTCACTTCCTGACCAGCACTGAAAATTGCATTGATTTGAAGGACACTTATTTCTCAGCAATTTTTTTTATTAAAGAGAAAATAATGCTGCCTGGGAACAGCCTGGTTCTAGAAGGGTGATCAGGGACCACCCAGATACAGCTTTTAGAAGGCCCAGTTTACTGAGGAATGCTAGAATATTATCTCCTGGCATTACTGAAGAAGAAATTAGTGTCTCTGCTCTAGAGTTGTTTGTTAATTAAAATTAAAAAACAAGAAAAAATGGAAGAGAAGAAAGGAAGGATGGTAAATTAGTATTATTATATTTAAACTGTGATTCTCCATTGCCTTTGCCAAAGTCTTTTATGGAAAGTGCAGTGTTACAAATAAAATGCAGGCAGTAGAAAAAGCCACACTACCCTGAGTGCGCCCATATGGCTCATTGCAGTACAGGAAATATTCTGCTTTTATGGGAAAAAGGAACCCAGGGCACAGGAGCTGAGTGATATAAGGGGAAGGGCTTACTCCTCTGGAGGGAAATACAGCGAGAAGCAGCTGTCCAAGGAGTGAAGCTGCTGCAGATGCCTGGCCTGGGGCACTGCCAGCTTCCCTGGGCACCCTGTGCCAGGGCCTCACACCCTCACAGGGAAGGACTTTTAACCTCCATTTCTCCTTTTCAGTTTGAACCCTTCTCCTATCAGTGCAATTCTGAAGAAAATCCCCAATTCCTTTGTTTTTTAATTATTCTCACGTATCAACAACTGGTCAGGCTTGTTCCAAACATTTACCTTCGAGGTGTAAACATTTCCTGAACAAACATCCCAAGCCTCTTTTACTCCTTTAAGTGCAGCTGTGAGAAGCAGCCCAGCCGTGACAGATCCACTGTCACTGCTCACCCAGGAGCACCTGTGGGCACCTGTGCCCAGCTCCTCATTGATGCCAATTAATACCTTAGCTGGTACATTCTGCAAGGCACACATCCCTAAAACCTCAATGCCAAAGCGAAGGATCCTAATGCAAGCCAAAAAACCCAAACCAGCCCAAACTGGACCCCTCCATCCACCTCCCAGTTTGAAATATTCATTACAGAGAGCATGGGCAGAACGTGCTCCTTGCTGCAGCAGCCCCCACCATGGCTTAATCACTGCTCTGGGCAGGGTTAACCAAAAAATGGAAAAATAAAAAGAAAAAAATTCCACAGCAACAAACTTAGAGAACGTAGGAATGAGTCTCATTACGGAAGAAAGGGGAACTTGATGAAATATATTTACAGAAAAGGAAGGCGAGAGAAGGAAGAAAAGAGTACCCTACCAACTCCACTAGGGAAATAAAAGAGACTACCACCCTTATACCAACAGAAAGAGGCAGAGAATTACTAGAAAAACAACTATAAAGACATCGTAAATCAAACAGCATAGAGTTTAGAACATCAAAAACGCAGAAATTTTCATCTATTATTAATTATGATAAAAAATTCTATCTCAGAATATTTTACACAGCAGCTGTTGCCAAGAAAATCTACATCTTCTTGAGCTGAGAAACTTTAAAATCAGAAGCAAATCTTTGTGTAGCCAGTGGAGATAGCATAGATATTAACACAGTATTTCAATGTCTTATTTCCATTTTCCAGTCAATTAAAAACACAAATATGAAATACAAAAACTATTTTAATTTTATTTTGATCTTATTTAAATATTTAACTGAGCCCAAATATCCTGATGTCTATTTTGTGTGTGTCTGAATGCGTTATGAAAATCCAGTCATCTCTCTAAAATTGAGTTATGGCTGTTAATCCATGTGGATTAGTAGCTCTAAAAAGCAATTTATTTGTTGTTCTAATTCTTTCCCTTGTAGTAATTTTTTTGTGGCTGAGAGCTGCTTTTGGGCATGGAGTCAGAGTTAGGATTCACCAGCTTTGCTCCCTCTTGAGGCCTGTTGGCACTGGCTGTGGCAGCCAAACCACAGTGACCAAACTGCTGCCATTACCTTTCTGTTAACCTGTGTTTTTCAGGGAGCTGGTTCAGGGCCAGGAGCCATGGTTTGTGACTGCAATGGGTATAAATTGGGTATAAATTTGGTATAAAGGGCCCTTCATTCCTTGATGAGGGGCAGGCACTGAAGGCATGACAGAGCAGCATTTCCCCTGCTATTAAAGCTCGCTGAACCCATGGCCAGGGTGACGTGGGCAGCTCAGCAGTAAATCCACATGCCCTCATTTCTGGGTGCCTGGCCTCTCCAGGGCTGCTCAGCTTAAAGCACATCAATGGCATTGCCCCAACTCTGAGTCTCAAACCCTGCCAGGCGTGGGGCACCCCAAGCACTCTCTGCTTCCTCTCTGAAATGGGGACATATGGATTTACTGCTGAGCTGCCCACATCACCCCGACCATGGGTTCAGCGAGCTTTAATGGCAGGGGAAATGATGCTCTGCCACGCACTCAGTGCCTGCCCCTCATCAGGGAATGAAGGGCCCTTTATACCCAATTTATACCCAATTCATACCCAATTCATACCCAATTTATGCCCAATTTATGCCCAATTTATGCCCAATTTATGCCCAATTTATGCCCAATTTATGCCCAATTTATGCCCAATTTATGCCCAATTTATACCCAATTTATACCCAATTTATATCCAATCTATACCCAACTCATACCCAACTCATATCCAATTTACGCCCAATTTACGCCCAATTTACGCCCAATTTACGCCCAATTTACACCCAATTCATACCCAATTGATACCCAATTGATACCCACTTTATACCCATTGCAGTCACAAACCATGGCTCCTGTAAACAAATCACTTATTGTTTCTCTAGATAAAAGATAAGGCATACAAAAAAAAGAGTCTTAAACTTGTTAAAACAGCACGCTCTGCTTGGCGGGGTGGGGGGAGAGAATTTTCAGGGGAAACACCAGTTCCAGCAAACAGCTATAGCCAAGTCATCTCCGTGGTTAGTATTTGTCAACAGTGTAACACATTTGCATCAGTCAGGAAAGTCATCGAAGCTGTTCACTTGGAAGAATCGCAGCCTCTTGTTCTTGAAGCAGCAGTGAAATGACAACCTATAAAATGCTTGCAAAGATTTGAAAGGAAACATTTCAGGCGCTGCCTGGAAAACGTGTGACTAAGGCTGTGAGAATAATTGTGATTTTTTTCAGCTAGAGTGCCGAAACCAAAAAAGAGGGAGGAAAAAAATAAGTTAGAGTCAAACCAAATGGAACTTCGTTTTTTGTTTTTCTTGCCAAAATGGAAATCTGAAAACATTTATTTAGTGTAAAATGCAAACATACATTCCATTTCATCCAAAACAAAAATGTTCATTTTAAAGCACGAGGAGGGAAAGGAAAGGAAAGAAAGGACTGGGATCTGCCAGGTTCTCAGAGGTGACAGCTTTTTACCTCTCAGCTGCTATGGGGAATGCTGAATATTTGTGTGCGCTTGGGAAGTGACCCCCCAGCTCGCTGTGTGCCCTGGCCCAGGGACAGAAATCCAGGGTCTGCAGAGGCAAAAGGCTCCTCCTGCCCAGGGCAGCTCTGTGCCCGCAGCACAGGAGGCAGAGGCCAGCATCCCTCCCTGTGCTGGTGTTCACAGGGAAGAGGTGAGAATCTTGACTCCATGTTTCAGAAAGCTGATTTTTTATTTTATGATATATATTATATGAAAAGAAAATGACATACTAGAACTACACTAAAAGAATAGAAGAAAGGATTTCATCAGAAGGCTAAAAAGGAATAGAAGGGAATGGAATGATGACAAAATCTTGTGACTGACCAGAGAGTCTGAGCCAGCTCACTGTGATTGGCCATTAATTAGAAACAACCCCATGAGACCAATCACAGATGCACCTGTTGCATTCCACAGCAGCAGATAATCAATGTTTACATTTTGTTCCTGAGGCCTCTCAGCTTCTCAGGAGGAAAGATCCTAAGGGAAGGGTTTTTCATAAAACATGTCCATGACATCTCCCCATGTGCTGGGAGCCCCAGGATGCTGCGGGGGTGGCAGCTCAGGTGTGGCTGTCCCCTCTCCTCTCAGAGTGGGGACAGGAGTGCAGCTCCCCAGCACCTGCCCAAAAAGCCTTTTCCTCCATGGCTCCTGTTCCAGTTTTTTAGCCAACAAGCTGCCCATCTTTCTAGCTGCGGGATTTCAACCCGAGTACAAGTGTACAGTGCGTAAAGGCCGGCTGAAGGTACATGGCATCCGCTCCTCTGTACTTTTCCACAGCTCCAGTCACTTCACTGCAGGCAGCAGTCAGGCTGGTCAGACATGCCTTACCTCACTGAGGGCTCCTTATTCAGCCAGGCAAAGGGCAGCAAAAGCAGAGCAAAATAAGGCAGACAAAGAGACGGTGTCTTGTCCTACACCACACAAGAGGTCAGTTGTGCAACCAAGGACAAAACTCCAGTCTCAATCTCAGTCTAGTCCCTGGCCCAAATTACATGTCTCTATTTTTTAATTGAAAGTTAACTTTTAGAGAAGTATTTCACAGCTGAAAGAAAAAAACCTCAAAACATGGAGCACATGGCAGATCCCCAGAGAGCACTAACAGCTAATAGAACATATTTTGCAACTGTTATATTGGACTAAATTCAACTAGGAATTGATTAGCTGTTCTCTTTAGAAATAAATGGCCAACACAATTTGGCCTTTACATTTCCTAGCCCATAAATGGCTTAGGAGCTTTGAAAATTACCTTTGGGTTAGGATAACAATAAAGAAAGGAAGGATCTCTTTTTGTGGTGGAAGGAGGCGTGCAGTCTGTGTCACACCTAAGTGCCTACACACACCTGACACACAACTTGATAAATGTAAGTAAATGTTGGATTTAATTCCTTAAAGTTCAAGCTTATGGTCGCTGCTAGTGAGGCTGGAGGCTGACAGATGGGAGAGACAAAAGGGGGAATATTCCTCATGCTCTGCAGCCCCAGGCTGCCCAGGGCTGATGCTCACAATTTTCATCAGAACTCTTCTGCCCCCAGCCCTTGTGAGGCTTTTGTCCTTATCTGTGAGAAAACTTTGCGCTGCTTCCTTGGCTGTGTTGAAACCCTGATAACTTTTTTTTCTTTTTTTGGTTGATTTGTGGACGGGTGCTCTCAAAAATCCATTGTAAGGAGGCAGCTGAAAACTCTGACTCCTGACTCGTGTCAGGAGGATACAACACATTTTATCCAGAAATGCAGCTTGCACTGCAGAGCAATGTGCTTTCTGAGTAACAGCAGAGAACAGCCCCTCCCTGGTGGGTCTGAGCTGCTGAGGGATGCAGCCTTTAGGAGGGATTTCTGAGCTGCTGAGTTTCAGGCATGAGCTGGGAGGGCTGCCTCATTTACCCTCAGCCTGGAGTCAGAGCAGGGTGAGTGAGCTGCATCTCTTGAGTGATGGATGGACCAAAGGCCAGCAATTATTTCTATTCCATTCAGAGTGTGAAGAAATCATCCCTCCCATCTGTCTTTCAAACTTCTGTTGGTTTTTTGGGTTTTTTTTCAGTTCACAGGTAGCCCAGAAAATAACTGCACACTTTGTCAGAGGAGTGGAGTCAGGTTTTTGTCCTGTTATTCAGTGGTCATGGGAACCTCCATTAGGCACAAACATTTCCTGAAACTCCTACAGAAACTCCCTGTGGCATGGGCTGGTAGCATCACACTGCCTCAGACCATGATGTTCCACATTGTGTCCCACACTTTTGGAAACCAAGCCCTGCTGCATTAAAAAAATAAAATAAATTCTTTTGCTAGATGCCCATGTGGTTAAATACACACCCATTGTGAAGCACTCATGTTCTGTGACCATTGGGAGCTCCCCATGCCCCACGAGGGGACGTGTCTAGACTTTAGGAAACAATCATCTCTTGTGACTCATCTGCTTAAACCTCTTTTCAGTATTTCCCATCATACACTCAACCACTTTCTGTATATTTTTGCTTGGCATTAAACATAATCGAATAAATGGTAATTTTAGATTGGTTAATTGATGAAAACTTCAGTGCTTTGAGTGGCTTTCAGGAGGCATCTGAAACCCTCTTAGTGGTCTAGGAAAGACTGGAAATTGGGTTCTGC
>NW_005054482.1:888156-892619 GCF_000277835.1 Geospiza fortis | reverse complement strand
GAAATTTAAAAAACTGTTTGCTAATTCCTCCCACCTACACAGTAATGCAAGTTTCTTCATCCTCCTTTCTTTCGTACCTTCTTAGCAGTGAGGCAGAGGGTGAATGTATGGAAAAAGAAGGTAAGAAAATCTGGAGAGGGGGAAAATTTGAGACAGAAATACAAAAATACTGCCGAGAAGGCTTTGGTATTTCAAATCTGGCCTGACCAGCAATCATTAGAAATGTCAGGCATCAGTCTGTTCATGCAAAATTTCCCACTCAGTGTGAAGAGGAGGGAGCTTTGCAGGACTGAAGAGCCCTGGAACAGGTCCTGTCCCTCCTCACTGTGGAATTTGGTCACTGCTGGTGCTGAAGGAGGCAGAGCTCAACCCAGAGCCTGCTCCACCTTCTTGATGGCAAACCAAAACCTTTTATGACCTCTTTGTTGTGCAAAAAGGAACGTTTGGAGTGGGTTTCACAGCACATGCAAAGTTTCAGTAGAATACATGAGAGTCCAGTTAAATGATGAGTCTTTTAGCACAACAGCATTTCTACTGTGCAAAACAGCATTTTGGACCAAAGTCTGCGTCTTCCTGCAAGTGCTGCTGGTTTAATTCATCAGCTCTGGCTTTATCCTTAGTATTTGACAGTTTCCAGTCATGCCTGCAGACTGGGAGGGCAGAGATGGAGTCCACACAGTTTGCCTGGCCAGTTGCTCCAGTGGCTGTTTGCTTCACCTTGAAAAAGTTCTTCCTCAAATCTGCCTGAAATTTCCCAGGTTCTGCCCTGTGACCAGGGACTGTCTTCCTAGCAAAGCTGGGAAAACTCTGGGTAACCTTTTAAATGTCTGGAATGATGAAAATGGCTGCAGCAAAAATAAGACAAGTGCCTCCTACCTAATGAATCCTGCATACAAAATAAAGTGAAAATCTTTGCCATCAGCAGCAAAGCTTCTGCTGGACTCAGGATGGTGGAAATTTTGTTCAGTCCCACTTATGGCAAACCTAGGTTTGTTTTCAGATTGTTTAGTTCCTGAAGCATCACAGTTGTGATAAAAATGGGCTCAGTTCTAACTTTATATTTTGAGCCTATTTCTTCACCAGTGCGCGTATGGAAATGAGTGCAGAAAATGAGAAAGAAGATGTTGTGAAGTTGAATGCCCTGAGCAGATGAGAGCTGCTAGCAAATGCTGGGTGTCTAGAAAGAAGGGGTTTTGTTATGAAGTCTGTGCCAGAGAATGGTGGTGCCTCTTGCCATCACAAAGGTACATTTCCTTACTGTAACCCCTTCTAGAGTAGCTCTTGTTTCATTATCACAAATGCCCTAACTGTGCAGGAATAGTTTCATGCAAAGGGTAGGAGTTCCAAAATAATAGTTTGTGCTGTGGAAAATTGTCAGGAGAAAAATCTAATTTGGTCGGATTGCTATTTTATCTATCACAGAAATTGAACGTGGAAAAGACTTGTCAGATCATGGGGCCATTCCCATGGCAGATGGATGCAGCCCCAGCAGAGAATGCTCTGACTTTCAGACCAAAATGCCTTTGTAGGACGAGCAGTGTGGCCTCGCTTTCCCTGCAGGACCTGGCAGCCCCCGGGCTTGGGGAGAGGAGGGCTCTGTGGTGGAAGGTGGACATGGAGAGCCTGGCAGCCCCCAGAGCCCCTTGGGCAGTTTGGTGAGGGCTGAGCAAATAATCCCAAAAGCATCCCCAAGTTCTCCAGCACTCCCCTCAAGCAAGGAAAGGCCATATTGCCTTTGCACTGGAGCCCATATAATTTTCATTTTCACCTTCCTCCCGTGCTCATCCAGATTTTACTGAGTCTTTTCTCGGTTTGAATGGCTTTTTTTAACTTTAACCTTCTGCAATGCAGCTGTAGTCTCACTTGCTCCTCAAAACAAACCTGCCCCTCTTTGCCTGGTCCCAGTCACAAAACCAAAGGGAGATGGGAGAGGCAGGCTGGCTGCTAAACCCACTCTCCTGTTGCAGGGGTCTGATGTCTGAGGTGTTAATCTCCATGTTCTTTTGATCTGAGCGAGGATAATAGGTTGTTTTTCAATATTGTTTCTGGTTCATTAATATGTATGCTGTCTGCTTGTGTTTCTTATCCCCCAGAAAAGCCTTTGAAGATACCTTTGTAGCCTCTGTGCTGCTGCAGGCTTGGCTTTGACTGTTCGCTGCTCATTGTTTTCCTGCCTGTTTCACGTCCCCCCTGCCCTGCTGCTGCTGCGGAGCTGGGGCAGCTCCTGCTGCTGCTCCCCAGGCCCCTGGTCAGTGGGGCTGCCCTGGATCCTGCACAAGGACGCCCAGACAGGATGGAAATGGGGCCCCAGCGCTGGTGGGGCACCCAAGCTGCTCCCGCTGGGCAAACCCCACACTTGCCCTGGGCTAGAGCCTGCCCGGCCTTGTTTGCAGACACATTTCAGCAATGGTCACTCTGCACCCCACGGAAGGATGAGACTGTCTGGTTTTAAAGGCTGCTTTGTGATGAAAAGAGCATTAGATCATTTGGTTGCTGTTTTTCTTTGGAATGCATCCTCCCACTCACCACCCTGTGGGCATCCATACTCTCTTTTGTTGGACTTGTTTCTGTTCATATGATTTCATGTGCTTTGGGGCATTTCAGTGTGCCTGCTGTTCTTTTTCCCCCCTTCCTTTTCTTCCTCTCTACTTCTCCATATTTTTGTGGCATATTTGGCAAAGCTGTGGGTTACACCCATGTTTCATCTTGTTGTTTTTGTCATTTATTCACCAGCTGAGCTCAGAGGAGGATTTGTTTTCCAGTAAAATCTGGGGACTTTATGTTTTTCTTTTTTTTGTCTTTTAATAATTTTATAGTTTTGTTGACTAAATCACAAGAAAATTGAACGATTTGTCCGTGGTCGCGCAGTGAGTCAGTGCTCCTGTCAAAATAAGGATCTGCCTGGAGCTGCCGTGGCTTGCACCTCCTCACTCCAGCCATGAGACAAGCTCAGCTCCTGTGGGAGTTTGTCACAGATCTAAAGGAGAGTTAATTTTTACATCTGAATTTCCTGGGCACATCCATCACCCCACTGTGTGGTAGACAATGGCAATGCTGAGCTCTGAGGTAAAGCACAGGTTGGTTCCTGGCCTCTAACACGTGGTTCATAAAGCCCTGCACATCCTGGCCCTCTAGATCCACTTGGGAGAGAGTCTGGGACAATGGAGAAAGGGCTCTGAGTGTCTCAGAGTTTTGCATTTACTTCAAATTGTGCATCTGGTGCCAGGCTGAGCCCAGAGCTGCCAAGGTGGTGTGGGCTGAGCTGCCCTCCCTGCTCAGACCCAGGGAGATGCTCTGGAGGGTGAGCCCTGCAGGAGAAGGAGCTCACCAGTGACCCCCCTTTCAGTGCTCCTCATACCTGCAGATGAAAGAGCAGCATTGCCTGCAGAGACAGGAGAAACTCTGCAGAAGGAACCTGAGAACTTGCTGGTTTATGAAATAAACAGCGGAGACAAGGTGGGAGACATTCCCAGCATTCCCACTGCTCCATCTGCTCTCTGGCTGGGAGTTCAGGTGCAGACAAATCAACGCTGTATTCAGGCATAGGAGGCCATTCCACAGGAGGGCTTTTTCTTTTTCTGGATGAGTGTCCTCTCACTGACCTGCCTGGCAGTCTGCCTCTGGTCAGAGCACTTGTCTGGAGCTGGTGCTGCTCTTGGTACAAGCTGGCAGGATGTCTGGCTTAGAGCCTCAAACCACGGCTTGGTGGTGCCTGTTCTGGGGGGTGAGGGCCCAGGAGGGGCAGGGACAGGAACCAGGAGCCCAGGCTGGCTCCCTGCTGCTGCCTCCTGGGGCTGGGACAGAGCTCAGAGCTCAGCCCACCACCCCCGCTACCATTTCCAAGGGTAAACTTAACATACTTACAACATTTAGCCATGGAAGCCAAGAACAATAATTAAAAAAAAAACCCAAACCAACCAACCAAAACAAACCAAAAACAGAAGCAAACTCCACAAAAAAACCAAGTGGAGCAGAGTACCAATATGCTTCATCATTTTTTATAGGCTGAAGCACATCCCAGGTCTCCTCCAGCAGTCAAAATCAGATCTCTTGGGAGTGCAGAGCCACAGAAAGGTGAGACAAAGATATTAGAGTATGGCAGGATATACAATAGAATTATCATGGGCCAAATGAAAGACTAATTTAAGTCTTATTTATAGACTGTGGGTAACATTCCAATTTCTCTTCATCTTCTTTAAGCTTTTCACTCACTAATTCATTGGAAGGAAGAATAATTAAGAAAAGGATCCACTTGGCAACTCATTAGTTTAAAATCTTTCTTCTTTACAGATTTGGTCAGCACTGCTTCCATAGTCTTTTGGAAAATTTTCTTCAGTTTATTGAAGAGACTTCAGTTGCCTCAAACCTTTTAATTTTAGCTCATTTAAATATATCAGCCAGTTTCAAGACTTGATAAAGATGAATGCAATTAATCTTAGAGTCCTCATAAATGTTAGGGAAAG
>NW_005054482.1:882150-888133 GCF_000277835.1 Geospiza fortis | reverse complement strand
GGAAAGAGCTTTTATTTTTAAAAGACAGTAGAGCCAAATTAAAATCCTATCTGGTAACCCTCTGAAAATAGGAATGTGGGAATTTCTGACTGTAATTAATTTTGTATGGGGATTATAATGACTTACATTTACATACAACCAGGATTGCTGAAGAACTGGTGCAACAGAGCTTGTGTGTGAGTGTGTGTTTGTGTGTGTACAGATTTTGTACATTTGGAAGGCAGTGATATCATGTGGGAGTTGTTTTATCACTGGGGTTGGTACTGAGGTTCTGGTTTTGCTGGTCCATCCCTCCACTAACACAAAAGAAATGAACGATTCATCACATAATCGTTGATCTCTTGGTGTGACCCCTGAGGCTGTCCTGCCCAGGGCCAGGAGTTGGGCTTTGGGGATCCTTGTGAGTCCCTGGAAGGAGCTCAGGAGTGATCTTTTGGTGATCCTTGTGAGTCCCTTCTGTGATCACTACCAACAAAATCCGTGGGCAGTCTAGACCTGGTGAGCACTTCTGCAGCTGAATGTGAGGTTGTCTGGAATGGTAGATCCAAAAAGAGGAACTACTGAACACTGTAGATGGGTACCATCTGATTGAGAGCTAAAATATCTTTTTTATTATTTTTATTTTAAAGATATAATGCCCAAATCCATTTGGTTAGCACAAAACAGAATGACAGTGGTCTTCTGTTTTGGTTTCTTTTAGGAACAAAGGACAGTCTCCTCAAGAAAAATACGCTTTTCTTTCAACAGCATCTGATAAGAATTGACAATATAAAGTAATGATTAGGAAGTGTCTGTCCCATTAGAAGCCATAATAAGATCAGGAAATCTCACCAGTCTGGGATGGGAACATCCTTTCCCTTGGCAAGCCCAAAGAGGACCATGGACACTTCTGCAATGTTTATTTTTCCCTCTCTTAGGTGTTTCAAGCAGCAGATGATGCAGCCTTAGATTGTAAAGTGAAATGACTTCTTCCCCACCTCAGGTGAGTGTGTGTGCATTTCTGAGCTCTGGGGCTGAGGGAGGGCATGGGCTCACCTTTCCAGCCCCTCTCTCTGCTCCATGCATGTTGGGTGCTGTTAAGTTCATCTTTCCAGAGAAACCCAGCAGCAGGACAAAGCATTAGGGTTTGTTTCTATTTGCTTCAGCCCAGCTTCCCACTTCAGCCCTTGGTTTGCAGCTGGGATGTGCAGTCCTGGCTGGGGAGGTTCCTGGGCCAGGCTGGAGCAGAGCTGACCTTGGGCGAGCATCCCAGCTCTGCTGGGAGCATACAAATGTGTTGCCCTGTCTAATGTGCAGAGAGGTCTGGAGGTCTCTCCCCTCTCTTTCAGCATCAAAGATCAGCTAATGCGTTTTCATCCTTCAGCATGAAACATTCCCTGGCAGCCTTGGCAAAGGCAGGGAATTGTCTCTGGGATCTGGGAGGGCACGGAGTCAAACAGAGCCCCTGAATCTGAAAATGGAGAGGAATAATTCTGTGACCAGGAATAAAATGGGCAGCTACAGATGCTGAAATAATGGTGGGGCCATAACCTGAGCGTGGAGAGAGTCAGAGAGGAGCTCCCCTGTACGCCACACGGAAGCACTGCAGATGTGGAGTGGGGGATTTGTGGGGGGAAGAGGGGGGATCGCCTTGTCTTGAGGTAGCAGATAAATCAGAATTGATTAACAAGATCGATTAGTTTCTGACAGTATTTTTCTCAAAGTACAAAAGTGCAAAGGAAGTTAAGAGATCCTGGTAATGATCTGTTATGCGAATGCTCCTGGGGACACAAATAACTTTTGTAAAGCAGGAGCATATTTCAGGGGATGGCTTGAAGGCTGGACTCGTTTTTTGTGGGCCAATAACAACTTTGAGATGCTTGCTATTGTTTCTGGATATCTTTTAGAAATCAGGATGTGGAAGTGAAATCTTGGCTTTGCAACTTCCACGGAAGAGTTTTTCTGACTTAGATCATAACCAGGAAAGAGAAACACGGCAGAGTGGATTTCCAGCAGAGAGTGGGAAGGAGAAGGAGATGAGGTAAAACAGGGATGTGGATGGCGTGCTTTGGGGAAGAGCAGAACCAGCAGAAGCAGCTGCTGTTCCGTTTGTAGAGCTGTGTGGCCACGCCAGGAGGTGCTGATGGCTCCATCCAGCTCCTTGCTGTGGCCAGGGGCATTTGCTGCTCTGGGGTGGGAGCAAAATGAAACTTTCCTTTGTTTTCCTCCCAGACCTCTCGGCAGCAGCCCTGGCTGCTTCATGCCCTGACATTACGCTGAGCGCATCTTCTCCTGGTGCTGCACTCAGGCTCTCTCCTGCCCAGTGGGATTTGGCAGCAGGCATTTTATCAATGTGGTAGTGCTGCCATGCATTTTCAGACCTCGTTTCGTGGAGGGCTGCCTCCAAGAGCTGTAACATTCTGTAATTGTTCAGCACACCTGTTTCCAAATACCTCAGTGTAAAACTATTTGTTTTTTCCTGCGAGAAGACTATAGTACAAGTTCTGTTAAGTCTTTGACACCTAGCCAAAAGCTACACCACTCATTTAACCTCAAGCATTAAAGGCTCTATTCACACACATAAAAAAAAGGATAGTTCACAATTTTCCAGTAGGATTTTAAATGGAAATGAGAGTGCATGAAAATATCACCTAGCCCAGTGTTTAGTATAGGTAGGTATGGGACGATGTGTTGAAACTGAATGTACTGAAGCTGGAAGCAAATTAATAATAATAACAAAACCAATAATAATAATATTATATATAATATTCATTCTTTATAGCTCCAGAAAAATCAACAACAGCCTATACTCAGGAAGAACAAAGGAGAATAAAACAGCTTTTGATGACACCTCTGGTGACAATTAGTGGCTTACAACTGGGGAAGACCACACAGTGTCACCTCCCCACCACATCATGTGTCCTGATGTGAGGTTATAGAGCACTGGGGATTGTCACTGAGTGCTGGGCTGGCTGTGAGTCTGATGGAGCCTTCCTTTCACACACTAGGGCTGCCTCAGAGAAGTTCAGTGATGAGTGAAATTATCCTTATATGCATATTGGGAAGTTTTTAGATCCTCCCATGCAAAGTTTTCACTTACACATAAGGTGGCTATTAGTAGTAGCAATACCCATAAAGTTTTCCAGCCTTTTCAATATTCAATCATGCTGCTTCATTTTGTCACCTCCTAATATAACAGAAGAAAAACCGTGTCTGTGAGGATTTACAATTACAGTCTCCCACATGTTAGGCATGCTGATGGCCCGAGGGCACAAAAGGGGTTAAATACCTGCCTGTGTTTGCTCCTTCAATATGAAAAGAAAGTGAGTTAATTGGCTACCAGCATAGCTTAATTGCAGGAGTCGTTAGAGCACAGAAGCTAAACCAGGTTGCATATGAAATGTGCTTGTTAAACACAGGCATTTCTTCTGGCTGGGAGGATGACTACAGTCTAGATTGCATATTTATATGTGCCCTGAAGCTCGTCCTCTTCCACAGAGGAGGTTCTTGTAAGCCATCCTAAAACCAGTTATTCACCCTGGGCAAAGTGCTTTTCCTCTGTGCTCAGTAAACATATTGATATTTCAGTCACTTCTTGAGAACATCAAAGGTAAAAGGAATGAGGGGGCTGCGGATCTTCTGTCTGCTTAGAGCGCAGACACCCTCTTGTGAGGCGCAGAAAGAGCAAAATGTATGCATAGAGCTTCACCTTTACCTGAAGAAACCTTTCTTTCAGGCTGAAAAAAAAGGAAAGTAGGGAAAAAAGAAAGGGAACAAATGTAAAATGTCTGTGGAAGAGTATTGATTGTACTCCTATTGCAGTCCATATTGAGCATGGGGAATAAAATGCCTTCCTGGCTGATCAGTGGGTAATGCACAAACCAAAAGGTGTCAGGGTCTGACAGCTACATTCCCCTGCATAACCTGCTCAGGTATGGTCCTGAAATGCAGCTGAATAACTCCCCCTGAGTTATTTGAGTTTATACTGCTCAAATTTTTAGAATTAGCCTGAGAACGATGTGCCTGGCAGACAAATGTCCTTCTCAGGTGTTAGCAAAGTCAGTACCCCCTCAAGTGTTGTAGCTTAACCTCTCAAGAGTTTCACTGCACCACAGAATTTCGGTTTGTATCTTGTGCATCTCCACAAGTGGTGTAGCTGGCTCTGGCTGCAAAGAAAACCACACAGAATTTGAATTGAGTGCCACCAGTGTGGAGTTGGCCTTTAAGAGAGATAAGAATGCATTCTGCATTTCTCTCCATGAAGTTTTAACTCAGATGATCAGTGCTTTAAAAATATCTTCATTGATAACGAGGTCATATCTTTTATAAGAAATTAGAGGGATGATCACAGACTTGCATAACATATTGCGCCTGGAGTTATTTTGTGATACAAGATGCTGGGGGAAGGGCAGCTTTGAGACATCCTGCAATTATTTTCTTGACTAACCAAGAAGGAGTCGAGCTACATGGAAAATGTACAAGACAGCTAAATTTCAGGGCTGAGGGCAAAGTTCCCAAGCAAGCCCAGCAGTGCCAGCAAACTGCACAGCCCATTGTGAATGGTCCATTGCATGTGGTGCAGGGATGCTGCTTGTTTTCTAGAACTCTCTTTCTACTTTTCCACCCAGGAGAGACTCAGATACTGACAGAAAGTGCAGACTTATTAGGCTGAGTGTTCATGGTCACCATGTTCTGTCATATTTTTTAACCTGTCCTAAAATATTGCAAAGTTAGAAAATACAAACTCATGCCAGATAAAATACACTTTGCATACAAATTACTTCAAATTAATACTAATACTACTACTACTACTGCTACTAATAATAATAATGCAAATTATTATTTTATTATTGATTCAGAGCAGTGTTTCTCAGGACCAGTCCTTCTCAAACAAATCTCTAGTGGAATGGAAGCCATTTAGTACTATTAAAGCCAGGTTGCATTCTGTCAAAAAGGTCCTTTGGGTGTCTCTACAGAGTCAGAGGGAGAGTAAGAGGAAAGCAGGAATCTTTTAGATGCATCATGGCTTCAAGCTCCAAATGATGCTGGAGATATTTTCTGATCCTTTGCACGCCTTTGTTTTCCAAATAGATGCAAAGTCACAATTGGAAAATTTTCTTAACAAGCAAACAAAACTTTAGGTTGTTTATCCAAGAAAAAACAAAAAGGGAGAGAGAATAAGAGAAGGGAAAAGTGAGGCTTGGAATGTTTTGGTGTGAAGGTGGAGAAAGCTGAAGTAATTTGTTTAGCCCCAGCAGAGGTACAGGGCTGCTCCAGGAGAGTTCCTCACTCCGGAGCCCCAGGATGGGGATGAAAGGGCTCCTCAGGAGCCAGGTCCAGCCAGGGCTGGGCTTCCCCTGAGCGTTTCCAGTGTGCCAGGGGGTGCCAGGGCAGCTGGCACCCAGCAGGGAGCTGGCTGAGGTAATTCTGGTCTGGTACAGCTCTCCTGGTACACCAACCTCTGCTGAAAACTCACAGTGCTACGGAATCAGCGCTTTGAATCCTGGTGTGTCTCTGGAGAAACTGGTGTCAGCACAATGGGGAAAAAAAGCTGCAATCTGCTGAAAATCTACCCAGCTTGAGACGGAATTTTTCGCTCTATACTTTTATCAGATAAATCTTATGTAAATGTGATATAAATTTACACCAAGGCAGAGGATTTCTTGTATGAGAAGGGTAATTGAGTCATCCTGCCAGCAGCAGATGGCAATACTTTGTGATGCAGCAGAACACAGGGCAAAAGGATGAGACAATGGAGGAATTGAGAAGAAGGAGACATTCTCCCAAACCCTAAAACAATCAGCATGTGCCCTATGGCATGGACTTCACCTGAGCCCCATATAAACATGGAAGTTTGTTTTCAGACAATGTCTTCCTCCCCTGTAACACATAATTCAAAACCAATCCAGCATTCTTCTCAGTTAGGTTAGTTTCTATGAATCATAAATAATGATACTCAACATTTTTTAATCTCTAACCTATTTAATAACAATTGTCCCTTCAT
>NW_005054482.1:871609-882111 GCF_000277835.1 Geospiza fortis | reverse complement strand
CATTTATTGTTCCAGAGGGAAAAAATGCGGACTAGAGTCAGAATTGAATGCTAATCCTTCTTGCCTAATTCTTGCTGAAAAGCAGCAATTAACGCAACACAACAAGACTTAAGCATTCTGCCGTGATGACACTGAATTGATTTAAATTCCATTGTTCCAGCAGGAACTGTGTGACTTCAGTCAGATCCCCAAATTTAGCCCTGCTGTGAGCTTGTGCAACTCCCACATAAGTCACTGGGAGTTATGGCTGCTTTCTACCAGGCCTAGACTTGGCACTGAGCAAACAGCCCTCATGGTAATGAAGGGAACTGGTTTCAAGTGAATGCTAAAAATTCCTGGCAAAGCAACGTTTCTCTCCTCCTGCCAAGTGTCATCAACATTATTTTTTGGGTGGATTCGGATCCCTGAGAGCAGAGTTTTCCATTACGTGTTCCTAATTGTTAAAGACCGGGCCTGCTAGAACGCCGGGGTAGGAGTGTGTTTGGTTGTACTTGTTACCATAACAGCAGGGTGAAGCAGTGCTTTTCTCTCAGCTGGTTCAGCCACAGAATACAGTAGCAGCCTTCCTAGCAATGTCAAGGCATCAGACAGAGGCAAAGCAACCCACAGTCACCAGAATGAATGGAACAATTCACACTGTTGTACACAGATCTAGAGGTTAAACCCAAACACACGAGAAAGTGATGCTGGAAGCACTTGGGAACAGCTGGGCCAGATGAATAACTCAATTGGATGCCATGAGGAACAAATTAAACAACTGACTGGAGACCAGGCTGCTCGTGTGACAGACACTTTAATCAGGAAGTCAAAAGCTGATTGACAAGATGAAAAGCTGGATGACATGAAAAATGGAAACAGAAGGAACAACACAAGAAAAGGGCAGGCTGGGTCAGCCTGCTGACAAAAATAATCAAGTACGACAGGCCATAATCCAGCCTTCGAATGTTTGGCATGGTGCTAGTTATGAAAGTCTGCAGCCAAGAGGAAAGAAAACTATTATTAAGTGAAGGAAATGATCTGCCTCCCTAGAACTCACTGCTCTGTGTGCATCAGAGAGTCTCTTTCTGCCCACAATGCATTATAGATACATACTAGAAATAGCTTACGCTGAATAACATGAAATAAAATTAAAATAAATCATGTATGTAGAAATAAAGTGCTTCCACAGAAGTGTTAGAGTAAGCCATTGCTTTTTCAAAAACCTACAGCCAAACAGGTGTTGACATGGAATAGGTGTGAAAAGTGAGATCTATCACAGTACACGGGCTTTTTTCCTGCAGCTGAATGTAAATCTGTTGTTTTCAAGTTTTCCACAGGAACCTGTTCTACCTAAAGCCAGGGACTGGCTGCACCTGAAGCTATCTGCAAAATGTGAGAAAATGTGAAATTCCCCAGTAGTGCACATTTAAGATATTCTGCACATTTCAGTTAAATGTCTCCACAAGACCAAGGGGCTGCAGTTGGTAACTGATGGTGAATTCAGCAGATTTCACTGGCTCAAGGTCCAGCAGAAAGGCACCCTGAACTGAGTGTCTGTAATTCAGAATTCCATACTGAAACATGCAACTTTTTTTTTTCTTTTTCAGATGTTCTGAAGAGCTTTTGGCAAAGCCTGATTTCAGGCTGGTGCTCCTGGAAATCAGGTTACCTGGGAACCTTGCTTTGCACACAGCCCTCCCACCCCAGGCAGTAAAAGGTTTGTGTCAATTGTTTTGGGGATAAATGAAGTCAGGTTCTGCTGCAAGTACAGCAGATTTCAGTGAGTTTACACAGGCCTGAGAGGAGGATTTGGTGACAGCTTCAGCATGAATTTTCCAAGCTTGGGGTATTCATGAAGGAGTGCTGGAACCTGAGCTCTCATCTCGCAAATGACCCTCCCTGATGTAGGCTTAGGTGGCCCTGCAGAGAGTTTCTGTGCATTGTGTATATCACTGCACACCAAGGTTTGTGCTGTTGGTAACTAAAGAAGAATTAACCACAGCAGGGCCTGCCTCTGTTTCAGTGTCCTGCCTTTTGTCCACAGGGGGTGATATGTTGTCTCCTGACTGAGATGATGACAGCTTTTTGTTATGAAGTGCTTTTCTGTGTTTTAGAGAACAATATTAAAACAATTCTCTGAAAGTCAGACTTAATGTGGAGCACTCTCCACTGGAAAGAAAGCTACCAGTAAAAAAGCACCACCGAAAACTGGTGGAAGAAGGGGAAGATTCTGAATTTGAGATTAATTTATTTCTGAGACTTTTTGCTCCTGTCTGCTTCTCCTGTTTTTTGCCAGTGTCTTTGGTATTATTGTTGCAGTTTGGTGGCTTTTGTGTGTCTCTGTGTTTTCCTTTATTCCCTCCCTTCAGCAGTGCTCTCCTGTTTCAGGGACAGCACAGACCCAGGACCTGGTTCACCTCTTCCTCGTTTGTTTTTCCAAACAATGGCAACAATCACTGGAACAACAAATCCTCTCCTGGTACTGAGCTGTGCCCAGGTTGGTGTTTACCACAAACAGTGGCATCAAACTTCCTGGAAATCCCAAGCCTGCTGTTCCAGAGGACGTGGTAAGTTCAATGATTGTGTTTTCTTCCTTTAGCTTTATCTGCTTTTGCCCTGGCATCTGCCTTTGTGATGTCTTTCTTTAAGGCTTTTAATTCTTGCTTGTCCTGTGATGTCTTGTAGAGGCAGGACATGCTGTGCTCTCCTCTAGGAACTTTGTATTTGTTCTTTTCTTGTTTTGCTGCTCTCTTACTCAGAGATAAAGGTCATCATGACAGGAAACATGGTGTACTCTTGCTGCTGCTGGTGGGAAAACTTACAAGACATGAGCTTTGTTCTTGATTTAAATTCTGGTAGACAGATGTTTGTGCATTTGAGAATCTTGCTGTACTTGAGACAAGTGTTTTTCCTTTTGCGTGAAGACATTGAAGACTGTTCATACATGGCCACAGTGCAGGAGGAGGGGCTGTGAGATGTCACTCCTGACTTTCAGAGGAGTGAGGCAAAAGAAGACAGTGGGAAGGTTCTTGAAAGCAGCATTTTCCTGGCTCATGAGATAAACACAGCAAAGCCTTGAACAAAGTGTACATAAAATTACTGTGGCTGAGGGTCTGGTAACATTTTTCTGTAATAAAAAATAATCCATAGGCTGGTCAGGGGGCAGAATGTTCAACTCCTATTTCTTAAAGTTTTGGGATTCTGAATCCTGTAGCCTGAAGCAGCATCAAATCTCCATTTAAAAAAATCAAGTGTGGGATATATGTGTGTGTATATATGTGTGCATGCACATGTGTCTGAGAGGGAAGGAGGGAAGGCGATTGTAAAATTCCTCTCAAATTCATCCAGAATGCATGGCCTGACAAAGAAAGGCTCCTGGCTACAGTGAGTTCAGGTTAGCTCTGCTTTCTACCCAGTTAAAAAGAGCTATTTAGTATAGGTGCAACATTCCAGAAGTTTTACTTTACAAACAGATTGATCAGATGAAAGTGAATAACTTTTTAGGGTATGATGATTTTAAAGTAATTTTCAAAGCAGAGAAGAGTTTGGTTCGTGATACACTCACTAAAATCCACCTTTCCCATAGCATTGGAAATAAACTGCATGGAGGGATGCAGAGCCCAGGGCCATCCCTGCTCAGCCAAGAGCTGAGATCCTGCAGTGGGGCTGGGACAGTGACCCAGGGCCAGGTGACAATGGGACAGAGAAGAGGTGTCAGAGCAGCACAGCCCTGCACACCTCTCCTCTGATTTACAGGCATCAGGGGCAGCATCACCCAGTCTAACTCAGGCAGTGTGTAATGAGAAATGTTCTATAATCAACGTTTGCCTAAGTGAAAAAGAGTATTCTCCTCTAAGCATGGAGATAGTTAGATATTTTAAGATCTTCTTTACATTCTGGCAGATAAGCAAGATGCAGCAGTCCATGATGAGCAATGGATGCAGATCTTTTTGCAGTGGATTTGTTAAGTTGAAGTTTTACATTAAAAAAATTCAAATTTTTTTCATTTTTTTTCCCAAGATGTCTCTGTATATCTACGTGTCTCTATGTATAGGTTTTTACTGGCATTAGGCAGTTTTGTTAACATTACCCATGAGTGATGTAGGAAGACATATGTTCCCCCCCAATAAAACACAGACACCTCTTTGTTAGACTGTATCCATGGCAGGGCTGATTCATAGCTCTCACAAAGCCAAGAAAAGAAATAGAAAATGTGTGTACAACGCTGAGGGAAGCACAAGTAGCCCATGCCCGGCTCCTAGTTCATCCCAGATCTCACTTCCACAGTTTTTAAAGAAAGCTATATTGCCTGGTTGAAGAATCCTGGTGGCCAGAGCCACAAAAGTTTTAAGTTTTCAGAAAATGACCAATATTCAGTCCCTGCTTCTGGCTTTGGGTCTCTGGGCCAGATCCTCAAGCAGCAGCATACTCCACTACTTTTTACCTGAGAACATCCAAAAGACATCAACCTGCTGAGGTTGGCTCCCAGAACCAAACCAAGGTCGGAGTAAGGAAGCAAACCCTGCAGGTTTTGCAGAGCAGCCATGTGCATCCCTTAACTTCACTTTTAAACCACACCTCACGTGTCTGCAGTAGCTCAAGCTTCACCTCTCCCTCCTGCCGCACCACCATGGTGTGCTCTTTAGGCTGCAGTTCCTGCTGTGCCTTCATGTTCTGTGCCGTGCCTTCCTCCCTGGAGGCAGGACCTCGCCCTTACTCTTGCATTCTTGACCTGGAGGTCTGGTGTTATTCTGCTAACTTTCATCTGCATGGCCTTTGTTTACAGCATGGCATTTATGTTAAAGCCACACTGCTTGATATCCTTGTTCTTCTGTCAGTAACTGTGTCCAGAGGCCTCTCCCTGTTGCTATCCACTTGTTCCTGGCTTACCCATCTATAAATATCCAGGCCAGGGCAAAGACTGGGCAGTTTTCAGCCACAACCTCATCATACCAACCATGAATCATAAGCTGCATGATTACAAATACCCCTCCCTAAAACCCTGCAGCCACTATGAAATAATTCTGAAACTCCTAGCAACATTATCACTTCAGTTTTCCTCTGAACTCGCCCATCTGCTTATTAGCTAGACACAGATCTGCTTATATTGGGAAATCAAAGAAAAAGGAGGGAGTCTGGTCCAGAATTTAGGACTCTGCTGGGTTGAATGGGCTGGCCTTTAGCAGGTGGCTTTGAGTTGGATGCAGGAGAGGGCTCAGGTAACAAACATCCAACACTTCCTCCATATAATGGCATCTGTAATTCTGTGTTAGGCTCCCTGCTGGCCTCTGAGGGGCTGTCCACACAGCCTGGCAGGACAGGAGGTGTTTGAGGGGGGTGTAAGAGCCTAAATGAGCGATGCAGAACTCCAGGCAGCTCTTCCAAATGCAGTTTATTCCATCCAAGAGGTTACAGCACTCCAGGGTCATGGGTGACAGAGCTGTGCCCACAGCTGTCAGCTCCAGCTGCAGGCAGGCCTGCACACCCTTTGGTTTTGGTTACATTGCATTATAGACTTTTCTTTTGGTTACAATGCATTATGAACTTTTCTTTGCTGAGCATCTTCATACAGTAGAACCAATCTATACATTAACTTTTACCTATAGCCTATCATAACTGCTGTAATTACCACATTCATGCTACTGTTCTTCAATCACTATAAGTTAGTGCATTACAGTTTAAGCTAGAAGTTGTTTTTCAGTTTTCTTGCAGTGGAAAATTCAGAGACCTTTTTTCTACTTGCAACATTTGCTGACTTGTTTGCCTGTGCTCTCTTTGTGCTTGGTACAAACATCTTCTTGTTTGGGGTGGGTTTATCCTTTGCTCTGAGCCATAAAAACCCCTTCTAACTAACACACCCTTTGCCTCCTTGGTTATCCAGTGAGACTGGCTCAGCAATTCTTTTCTTCTATATCAAAACTTGCTTCCATCTCTATTCCTTCATCAGATTCTACAACCCTTTGTTATCATTCTTTCCTATTCTATTCTTAGCTAGCCTTCTGATGAAACTTTTTCTTCTATTCTTTTAGTATAGTTTTAATGTAATATATATCATAAAATAATAAATCAGCCTTCTGAACCATAGAGTCAGATCCTCGTCTCTCCCCTCATCCAAGAACCCCTGTGACCTGCTGATTGTCCAGAGAAGGGAAAGAACAAGGATGACTTGACAGGCCATCCCTGTGAGAAGGATGTTGGAGAAGAAATCTGTGTCTCCCTTGAGTGGCTGTTTTCCATTTCACTTGAATACAAATGTGTACATGTAATATGAAGGGGATTGGTACAGGATGATATAATCTCGTGGTAGAACATTAAATGGCCATTAGAGCAGGAACAAAACTGAGGTCTCCTCCCTTTGGGAATGCCCTCATCACCAGGCAATGGAGTCATGCTTATTCTCTCACTGGTACTCTCTCTGCCCAATGAATGCTTCATCAGTCCAAGCACACTGGAAGGGCTTCAGAAGAAGTCTGCAGGAGCCCTGCTTGTGTACACAACATCATGCCCTGGCTAGTGAATTCAGTGGAAGGTGTGGATTCAAACCTGCCCAAGCAGAGGGGAGAAATAAATCTGAACCTGCTAAAGCCTTGGTGGATACCCCTAACCACCGAGCTATGGGGAATTTGGGGAAAATCCAGAGTTCTCAGCTTTTCTGAGGATTGTTTGAGAAAGCTTGTGAGCCCAAACCCCACTGCAGGGAGAGGAGGGCTCCTCCAGAGCTCCAGCCCATAAAGGCTGGGCTGTTTGTTCCTGTGAAAACTTGATTCCCAGGAAAGTCTAGAGCAGATTTCCTAGGAAAACCACAGTCAACCTGTGTGCCCTTAAACTGCAAGGAGTGATAGCCAGCAGGAGATCTTGTGGGTAGAGGCTCCATCATTCACAGAGGCAATGAGGCAAGATGCAAGCAGCTCAATCCTATCAGGAGTGTGCCATGGTGCCATGGACAGATATTAATTTAGGGAACAACTGTGTGCTGTAACAGATTGCCATCATTAGCCTGTTTGCTCCTTCTCTTTTTTGGTGCTACTGCCCTCATTAATTTCTGTGAGCACTTCTTAACTTGGAACAGGCAAATTTCAGCTTCCAGAGCCTGAAGAAGTGGTTTAGAAGTGGTTTCAGATAGCGAGGCCGAGCTCAAATGCCACAAGAAGTGGGAAGAACTGGTCAGCCAGTGGTAACTTGTGGGTTTGGTGGGTTTATTAAAACACACCCGAATCAGGGAACACCTGTTTGTCTAGAGCCTCACTATATCTCTAAGCTCTTGGTTTGCAGAACAGGATAATAGATCTTTCTGATGTCTTTTGCATTTGATAGGTGTTGGAATAAATACACCAAGATGCTTTTAGCAACAAGAATGATTTGGGGGACAAAAATGAGCCATATAGTTCAAGCTGCTGTGGAAGGAGACATTTTTTATTGGGACTGGCCTTGTGTTTTGTGGGGATTTGTGTCCTCTGTGTAGAAAAGGTGCAATACAGGCATGACTAGGACAAGCCTTCCCCGCCTGAACTGCCGCTGTGGTTCAGAAGTTTGGTCTGAGAATCCCTGCTGAGGTGCTACAAATAACTGAATGTGTGCCTGCCTCCAGCACACATAGCCTGGCTGCTGCCAGCTGAGCTGCACCAAGTGCCCAGGAGAGCAGGAGCAAAGGGAGTGCTTGTTCCCAGCAGGGCACTGGGACCTTCAGCCACCCGGGACAGCCGCTGGCAATGGGGGCAAGGAGCCTGGCAGAGCTCCTGCAGGAGCTTTCCCTGTGAATGGGATAGGCCTGGCTCTTCCAGACTGTCCCTGGTGGGTTAAATATAGCCAAATAGAGGGCTATTGTCTCAGCCCTGCAAGGCTGACGTCCTACATGAGAAGAAAAAAACAAAAAACAAAAACCAACCAGCCAACAACAACCAACCAAAAAAAACCACCAACCCCCATAAAAACCAACCAAAAACCAAAAAACCCAAAACCCCCAGAAAACCAACCAACCAAAAACAAACAAACAAACAAAAAACCCAAAAAACAAAAAAAAAAACAAACAAACAAACAAAAAAAAAAAACCAAAAAAACACCCCCCAAAACAAACAAACAAACAAAATAAAAAAAAACCTAAAAAACCATCCTCTCTGAATATACTTTGAAAAGACTCTTCGTCTCATTAAAGTCTGGAAGCATGTGGCCATTGGTTTCAGTGAAGGATCTGGAGGTTTGCCTGTATTAAGGATTCACACCAGCAAGAATTCTGATGCAGAATGGTTACAAGAGATGTTACTGACAGTAACACAAAGTCCTGCATTATTTGAAACATTTGCTGTGATTGTTTTGTTGTCTTTCGCTCTCACCAGGGACTGGCTGGCACAAATGGCCTGAGGGTGAGCTGAGGAATATTCCACAGGTGTTAGAATGCTGGCTTGGCTAAGTTACCCCTGCCCAGGTAAGTGCTCTTTGTTCCTATTGCTGCAAATTCTCTGTACTAAAGGTGCCTCATTCGTGTTGTGCTTACAAAGCTTGCCTGGGAAACTGGTGTTTAAGTAAAACCTGCAGGAATTATTTCTGCTTTTTGAGCTTCAGGTGCCTTGGGGCTGATGTTGGAAGGTGCTGAGACACCATCAGTCCCTGCTGATGCTTGTAAGCAGTGGGTGCTGGGACTCTCAAGGGGCGATGGTTGTGTGAGCTCCCACCTCTCCTGAAAGCTGTGTGAGCTCCTACCTCTCCTGAAAGTTTTCCAGTTGGCCTAAAGGTTATTAGTATGGGCCAAGGACCTTTCAGAGCTTCAGCAGGTACACAGGGCCCACCTGGTTTCCTTCTCTTTAGCCCAGATGTGGCAGCTGCTTTGCTCATCTGCCAGCATGCTCTCATGCAGGCCTTCTTCAGTGTTTTCTCAGCGTGAACCACCCCACCAGACAAAAATGTGCAAGCCACTTCCTCCTCCCCCAGAAGCTGTTTATGTGGAGAAGGAGCATTAGGAAAGTATTTGAGGCATTTTTAGTGGGAAGAAGGAGCACTGTGGTCTGGCTATATGGTGCTGGAGCTGATGTATAGCCCTGCAGCTGCAAGTGGGTGGGGATGGCCAAAGCCTTGGCCAGGTCTCAACCCCAAAACTCCCTGGCAGAGCCTCTCCAAGGGCTGCGGCAGCTCAGCAGGGGTGAGCACTCTGCAGAGGGGCCAGGGCATGGCCCAGAGCCCACAGCTCCACAGGAATGGCTCCTGGCCCCACAGCTCCCCAGGGAATGGGAGACTCAGGGCTCCCAGGGCATGGGACAGACCCACAGCTCCACAGGAATGGCTCCTGGCCCCACAGCTCCCCAGGGAATGGGAGACTCAGGGCTCCCAGGGCATGGGACAGACCCACAGCTCCCAGGGAATTACACTGCCAAATGCAACCATCCATCCTGGAACTGACTTCTAGCCTCATAAAGTCACTCAGAAAGTAGTTCCCCCAGTTCTGCCCTTTACAGAGACACCCCCTTTACAAGGTGGCAAGCCCTGGCTGCATTGTTTCACATCCCAGCCCATTGTTGGAGGCAGATGGAATTTTTAAGTTGGTTTTAGGGAGAAAAGTGCAAAGTGGGGGTGGAGCAATCCCAACAGCTCTCCCAACACATGCTGTTGCTTTTTATTGCTAAAACTCTTATGACCTTTTACATCAGCTGTTAGAGCTGGGGAAGGCTGAACTTGCCTGTTCCCATGCACGACAATGCTCACAGCAGATGAGGCGCCTTTGGTTTCCTGTTGTCCCCAAGGCAGCACCTGCAGCGCCTGGCACTGCCCCCACAAACGTGAGCGTTACTCAGAGCCCTGCATGATGTGTTCAGGCGTCCCAGCACAGTGCACTGAAAGGATCTGATTCAGAGAAAGCTCACAGGGAATGCCCCCAGTGGCTGAATTGCCACCGCCCTGGCAGTGACCCCAGGGGTACCCAGGGTGTCCCACCCAGGGTCACTCTCCAGCTCTGCCACCCCAGCACAAAATGGGCATTAATGGGCTGAAATAGACCTGCCTTATTGCTTGTGAGCTCCGTGAGGGAAACAGCAAAGGTGCAGTGTCAAAAGGTGCCTTCTGTGGGAAGTGGGAGCTGAAACCATCCCAGTTCTGCCTCTGGGGACTCTTCCCAGGGAAATCTCCTGCTGTTTGCCAAGTAAAAGCTGTTTCTAAAGGGAGCAGGTTTCCCTTTCCAAAGGGCTGAAGGCTGAGAGCATGAGGGACCTGCCACAAGGCACGTGTAAAGAGACATTTCCTGGGGTTTTCCCTCGCAATAATCCCTCTAGAAGGGAAGCAGGGCCTAGCAGCAGCTCTTTGGTCAGAACAGCTATTTTGTTATTGTGAACTCTGGGGAGAAGTTATAGGAGTTGATGGATCAACAGCTTTTATCAGGCTGCAGCAGCTCTTTCCATGGCTGTCTGAAAATGCAATCAACATAAATTGGACAGGGAGGGTGGGATCACATATTCCTACAAGTTAAATTTGTCAGCCTGTAACGCACATAAATGACATAAAATATAATTGCTTCTGAATTCGGGCCCCTTCAGGTTTCA
>NW_005054482.1:867062-871557 GCF_000277835.1 Geospiza fortis | reverse complement strand
AACACTCTCTGGTCCATGACGTTTTATAGGGTTTCCAAAAGAAGCCAATTAATTATTTAATTGTTGGGTGTGTTGATCATGTAAAATATAATTGGCCGAGGGCAAATGGCAGTGCAGCCCTGGGAGCTGCCTGACTGAGCTTACATAATGCACTTTTTGCCAACTCTTTTTTCTGCTGTGAAAACACTGTGAGATGAATTAATGCTACTTCATCTTTCTTCCATTCTCTTTCATAAATAGAAGAGTCTCAGAACACAGACTTTTCCTCCTTCCTGATCACCACCTTTCCCTGGCAAGGAACTTGGAGAGAGAGGAGTCAGTAGCAAGCATAAATATTGTGATAGGAAAAGATAGCTTTGTTTAACTGACATCCATTTGAGGAGAAGGCAATCTGTTTGAAAGAGCCACGTTTAATCCTCAGCCCTGTGAGCAATTCCTCATGGTGAGGACAGCACAGAACCATTTCTCCCCTTGTCAGCACCCGTGGGGTGGGTCTGGAAACAGGAACGTGCTGCGGGGTTTACTGGGGCACCCTGCAAATCTGGGAAATTGAGCTGATTACCCTGGGCTGAATTAGCGGGCTGACATCGAATTTTCCTTTATGATGTTCTATAAGCAAATATACAAGAAGTAACATGTAATTTCTTTCAATCAGCAGATGCTTCTTAAATAATATTTGTGGTCTCCCAAGCTTTCCCTGTGTCCATGGATGTTCCTGCCTTTGCTCTGTGGTAGCTATTTTCCTGTTAAGGGCCAGGAGGTAATTGGAGGGAGGACTGAGAGGAATTAGTGACTCATGTCCTCATGACTCCTCCATGCTAGCTTTGTTTTGTGCTTGTTCAGCAGCATCTGCCGTCTGGGGATGATGTGCTGCCTCCCCCGTGCTTGCTGTGATGGGATCTTTGGGCATCCTGAGGGGTGGAAGTCCCTTTGTCCCGTCATTGAGAAAAGAAAACAGAGACACACAAACTCTGCTCCCTGCAAAAAGCAGTTCCGGTTCTTGAGATCTTCTCTTCCTTGCCATTGCTGCCAGAAACCTCCTGAAATATTTCTTTTCCTGGTTTGTGGTCAAGTCATTCCCTCGCCTTTCTTCCAGTGTCCTCGGCAGATGCAGTGGTTCTTGCTGCATTGGGTTTGTCACTCAGCAAACAAATGTGCACAGCCACAACCAGAGGATGTCACAGCAGGCCCTGCTAAGGGAAGAATTGCCCTCTGAGCTTTCCCAAAGGGAGAGTGTCACCTGCCTGCCTTTGTGGCCTTGTGCCCATGGTTGAACAGCCTCGTGGCTGAGCTCAGCACGTTCCCTCCTGTTCATCTGTGCCCTCAGCAAACTGGAAGCTGCTCCGGAGGGCTCCAGCCAGGAGGAGATTGAAAACAAGGGGCTTTTAGCCAGTAGGAGATGGAAATCAGGGGGTTTTAGCCAGCAGGAGATGGAAATCAGGGGGTTTTTAGCCCAGCTGTGAGCCTACAGGACCAGCCACAGGCTGAGCGCCCCAGCTGACACCCTCAGAACCTGACCCTGGAATATACCCCAGTGTATTTTTGGCCCTGAACATACACAGTACCTTTTCCCCACTCCAGGGTCATGGCAGGGGTGGCAGAAGCCAAGGCCGCGTTTTTTCCTGGCTGATTTGGATCTCAGTGTGCTGTCAGACCTCACTGAGGACACCTTGCTCCCCCAGCTGTGCCCCCAAGGTGCTGTCCCCAGGCTCAGGGCACCCACAGCTCGGAGGGATCAATGCCAAGTTTGAGTCCCACTGTGCAGTGACCCCAGTGTGGGTTTCAGCACAATAAAAACGCATCTCCAGAGGCTCTTCATTGTCTTTGGGCTTCTGTACTTACACAATTGGGGCATGGGTATCATTTGCTCCTTCCTACTTTGCAGAAGAATATATCAAGTAGGTATTTACGACATAGAAAACCCCAGACATCAGGAAAACCTGCCCTGACTCACCTGTGCTGGCCCCACCCTTGGCTCTGTGACACAGGAGCCCTTGGCAGGGACATGTTCAGTGCAAGGTCTCTCTCAGGGTGCTTTAAAAATGAAGCTCTGCCTTCTACAAGACTTAAATGCATCTGGAGTAGCTTTCATTGGCCATGCACACAAAATGTGCCAGTCCAGGAGCGTAAACAAGGGGGGAGCTGCCTTCTAGCTGCTGGATTTTGTTTTCCACCTGAAGGCCCATCGCTGACCACATCATCTGCAGCTCTATTGAGGAGGGAGCTGCTCTCCATTTCACCCTCTGTATCAGCTTACAGTGGCCTTTTCTTAGCTGGGAATTGCTTGGTGATGTGCCAGCACACAAATCAGGGCAGGAAAGGGATAAATGGATCACATCCATCCAGCTCTGAGGGTGAAACTGGGATCCCAGCCAGAGCCCTGCTCCCATTACAAACCTGCCTGTCCACCTGCTAAAAAAGGTGTCTGAGGAGCAAAGGATATTCGAGTGGGGTGGAGGCAAAATGTAATTCATATTGCTACAGCTAACCTTCCTCTTTAAATTATAGGTCCTGGTGAAGATATTATTGATGAGTTTTGAGCAGTAGCTCATGGCACTGGGACATTTTTCTTCTTTTCTACATATCCCTCTGCAGACACCTCACAGAAATGGCACTGAGTTTACTGACTAAATGTCTGCCTGTGCAACGGGACAGCAGGCACAGAGCCAGGGAGAAATAGATCTCTCTGGAGTGATTCAGCTGAAAATGAAAGTCACTCACACAGGCATGGATAACAGAGAGGTATCAGGTTTAAAAACCATAGGTGGTTTTACCATTCACAAGTAACAGTCTTTCAGTCAGGTTTGGGTCACTAAAATTATGTAAGTTAAGAAAATTGTTAAGTAATTGGAATGAGAATTGCTGCCTTGAATTTTAGCTGCACATGGTTAACTTTCTGGCCCGTTGTGGTGATTTGAATGATCACCTTCAGTGCTTAATACTTCCAAAGGACTTTGCAAATGTGATTTGTTGTTACTGGTGCTCTGCACAGTGGGTACAAGGTGTGCTGGCAGGAGGTTGCACTGGGGACCAGCAACGTTCCCTGAGCTGCACACAGACATCTGGTGATCCAACAGCAGGGAGCTTTCTAGAAGGGCCTGGTTTCCCTGGAAATGCTGGAATCTGCTCCTGGGAGCAGATCTGCAACCACTGGAGACAGTTACATCACCTCCAGTGCCTGAGTGTGCAAGTGAGGCACCCCAAATCCCTGCTCAGATAAACCTGGGCACCCCAATCTCTGCCCTGATAAACGTGGGCATCCCAAATCTCTGTTCATATAAACGTGGGCACCCCAAATCCCTGCTCAGATAAACCTGGGCACCCCAAATCTCTGCTCAGCACCTTGCCAGCATTCCTTTTTGCAGCTCCTTTAGCTGACAGACTAATGTGCTTTTGTGGGAAAGTTCAGCATCCAGGATTTTCACGGGCTTAGCAAAACTTTAAACCTTGTGCTTTCACAGTGATTTTGCAGCAGTTGAAATGTGTATTTCCAAAGCAGCCTGTTGGGAATGATGGTTTGGTGTTTTGGCTTGCTGCTGGCAGCTCCCTGTGCCCTGGAATGGTGCTGGGGTGCCCTGAGTGCTGCAGCCTGGCCCAGGCCCTGTTTGTGTGCTCAGGAACACAAACCCGTGGCAGCCCCAGTGACATGGCTTCACTTGGGCAAGCCAAGCAAGGAATCTGTTGGAGCTGGGAATTAAAAGGAGCTATTAAAACATTCCCTCTGGTACTTTTATTCTGTTTACTCGTGAGACCTGGCTTATGCCCCTCTGACTTGCACAGAGTCCATATTTGGAAAACTCTGAACTCGTTTGCATACTTACACTCAGGCAAATTTTAGAGATTTTTTTTTGTATACACAGTGCGCTTTTCTTACTATTTCTCTTTTTTTCTTAAACAATTTAAATCAGGAGGCTGCCTCTTTCATTTCCCTTTCAAAACATGACCAAAGAGGGATCTAAGTGCTTTCTTCAATTTCTTCAAGCTAGCGTTTCTCCCACAGTTGTCATTGCCACCCTGCCCCACCCAGCCTCTCCTTTTGGAGGAGGGAAGGAGCCCACGCTGCCCTCGAGCTGCAGCAGGATGAGGAACCCCAGGAGGTGAAAGAAGGGTCAGTTCAGAGGAGCAGCCTCAGCCGGGGTGCTCGGTGTTGTGCTCTCCTGTGGGGCTGGGCAGCAGCTGCGGTACCCATGCCATCCCAAATTCACATCAGAGATGGAGGCGGTGCAGGCAGGAACTCCCAGCTGGGTGAAGGCACAGCCAGGAGGGCTGTACATCCATCAAACATCAGTACAGGGGATGCTTTCCCCTTCCCTCTGCATTCCCTGAGTCAGGAATGACAGTACTCTGTCGTGGTGTCAGCAACTTCTTTTCTCTTGTTCTTATTCTATTGTTTTTATATTATATTATTTATTACTACATTATTAATTACATATTATATTATTAATACTGCAATGTTAATTATTACTAATATTATATTAATAATTTTAATTAAATT
>NW_005054482.1:852110-867002 GCF_000277835.1 Geospiza fortis | reverse complement strand
TAATAATAATAATAATAATAATAATAATAATAATAATAATAATAATAATAATAATAATAATAATAATAATAATAATGAAACAGTGTCACAGACATCTTTTATGAGAAATCCTTTCCTAAGGATTTTTCCTCCTGAGAAGCTGAGAGGCCTCAGGAACAAAATGTAAACAATGATTATCTGCTGCTGTGGAATGCAGCGGTGCATCTGTGATTGGCCCATGTTGGATGTTTGTAATTAATGGCCAATCACAGCCCAGCTGGCTTGGACAGAGAGCCCGAGCCACAAACCTTTGTTATCATTCCTTCCTATTCTCTTCTTAGCTGGCCTTCTGATGAAATCATTTCTTCTATTCTTTTAGTATACTTTTAATGCAATATATATCATAAAATAATAAATGAAGCCCTCTGAAACATGGAGTCAGATCCTTGTCTCTTCCCCCATCCAAGACCCCTGTGAACACGGTCACAAAGCAGAATCTCTCTCAGGAAGCACTGTGCTATACATGTGTTTCTATCTATCAGAGAATAGGAGCACATCTGAGAATACAGCCTGAATGTCAGGATGTTGGAAACAGAATTATTTGGGTGTGAGGGGAATGAGGGAGCTGCTCCCGGACTCATCCCCTCAGTCACATGTGGATTTGCACACAGGAAGTCGCTCCATCCATCCTGTGAGTGCAAAGCAGCACTGCCCTCAGCCCGAGCCAAGGCTGTGCACATTGTACTCTCAGATATGCTTCACCAGACTGTCACACCCAGACCAGCAGCGGGATTTGGTACTTCCATGTCTGCATTACAGTAGCTCCCTGTTGCCTCACAGTTCTGGGTGCATTTTTAATCATGGTGTTCTTTTTGTCCTGCAGAACGTGTTCATGGGTTCTTCTAAGGCTCACAAGGTTTCCCTTCACCCAGCCCTTAACTGCATCAAGAAGGGGAATGTTCAAATGTTCACAGCATTGCTGCCCTGCAGGCTGGGAGCAGAGATGGACTGAGGCTATGGTCTATCCAATGTCACAAATGAAGTTTGTGACAGAGCAGGGCAGCAGTTCAGCTCTTTTGAGTTTATACTTGTCTGCCAGGGTGAACTGATTCCCTTTTTTCCTTTACAGCTTTTTTTTAGTGCAATTTATAGAAAATCTGATTATTATTCTTTAATAGAAAGTTCTAAATAGCTTGGCAGTTATTGTTTCTACAGAATCTAAAAGAATGTAAATTACTTGGAAGAAAAGCAGTGCCAAAGGAGCATGAAAATACAGATGTAGATCCAAAACATGCCACCCTGGCTGTCTCTGGAGTGCCTGAAAAACTGGCAACACGAAGATGCTTTTTGTTTCTTTTTTGTTTTGTTTTTTTTTCCACAGCCTGGCATCTGAATTTCATCCAGGGAGAAAAGTAAGAAAACAGAGACAGAGATAAGCTCTCATTGCCACAAAATCCTTTTTGTTTCCTTCTTGTTGGAAGCAGGGCTGGAGGTAAGTGAAAGGATCATGAAAAAGGTGGGAAAATATTTAAAAGCACCAGCAGACTGCCTCCTGGTCTGTTCCCCCTGTCTCCCTCCACCTTTATGCTGTTTTCTCTCCCAAACACAGAACCCTAGAGTGGGAGGAAGAGGAGTTTATGATATCATCACCCTGCACCAGTGCAGGGTTCAGCCTGTTTATTGCCTCATGGCTTTTGCCAGGGAAATTTGAAATTACTTATGTCATGGAGGCTCCCACTCCTCCTCTGAAATGATGTTTTGGATGAGGTAAGTTATTATTCTTAGCTGTTCCTGCCATTATAGCCGGATTTCATTCAGCTGTGGCTGCCACTGTCCTACCCCAGCCACTCAGGCAAATGGTTTTAAAGCTGAAGCCAGGAAAGAGCACGAGGAAGTCTGACCCAAAACTTTTAGATATACATGATATGTAAATGCTTTTAATATAAATTTGTGTGAGAAAGTGATAGGGAAAAAATCGCATCCCTAATAAGATCATTTACAGAGCTTCAGCAGAGGAGAAAACAGTGATTTCCAAACAAAGCCTCAATTAAGGATAAAAATAATTCTGCAAATAATACTGTATTTGCATGGGAAATATGCAAAGTACCATAATGCAATTCTTAATCAACTAGAGAGCTGTCAGACATACAAAAATAAGTTAATTCTGCTGTTAATATTGCTGCACGTTATAAATATTAATTGAATGCTATTCAACATTAGTTTCATTATTGTTTAGCAAGTGTTTTCACTCCCCCCACCCCTTAAGTTGGCAGATAATTGGCTTTCTTCTGCTCAAGTCTGTTCTCCCAAAGTGGATTCATGTGGCAAAGAAGGAAAACCTCAGCTTAAAGCTGTGGGAGTTTTGCAGGCACCCCCAACATGGACGAGACGAGAATTTGAGTGTATGTTTCAGAAAGGCTGATTTATTATTTTATTATATATATTATATTAGTATAATTAATATATTAATAATATATATCACTATATATTATTTAATATTAATGATATATAATAATTAATTATATATAATTAATATTAATGAATAGAAGAAAGGATTTCTTTAGAAGGTTAGCAAGAATAGGAAAAAAATGATCACAAAGGCTTTGACTGACTGAGACAGTCTGAGCCAGCTGACTGTGATTGGCCATTGATTAGAAACAACCCCATGAGACCAATCCCAGATGCACCTGTTGCATTCCACAGCAGCAGATAACCATTGGTTACATTTTGTTCCTGAGGCCTCTCAGCTTCTCAGGAGGAACAATCCTAAGGAAAGGATTTTTCATAAAACATGTCTGTGACATCAAGCACCAAAACCTGGTGTTTCCAAAGACTCAGGAAGTTTTTCACCTAAGTTTGATCAATAAGGATAAACTAACCTAAGAGTTTTTAGCTGAGTTTGATCGACTGTGAAGCAAAGTTTTGGCCTGGGCAGGGCTGACAGGCTGCCTGTGGGACAGTCTCTCTGCTGCTCTCATTAGCAGGAGCTAAAGGGGCTGCAGCAGGGCCTTTCATGTGCTAGAGAGAGCTCATTAATTGCTTCATTCTGGGCTTGCTATTTATGGCATTATTTATGAATATTCCGGAATCTGACACCGGGGCAAATTCTACTCTTAGTTAAATTAATAGTAAGTTAATGGTAAATTTTAAAAAGTGGCTTGACTCACTATTGTTCTTTTGGATTTCTTCTAATTGAAACAAAACCCTAGCCCATTGCAGGGTCATTCCCCATCATCACAAGTGCATGCACTACACTACACTGCTGTTGTGCAAACTCCTTCACAGGTATGAAAGGTTTTGCACTGGAACACGACGTGAGGTGGATAAATACAGCTCCATTTCCCAGACATGAAAGGGAGCATACCTAGGCATGCCAGAGGGCACCTGGTGAGTCCCTGAGACACCTGGGGGAGAAAGCAGAGCACCAGCCCTGCTGTAAGCACCAACACATTTTCTCCTTCAGCTCCTCAGCAGGTAAATTCACATCAGCCAGGTCGTGCAGCCAGGAGCTTGGCCCTTGTTTCAAACCCAGAAAATGCCATGCTCCAGGTCACGTGCATTTTTATGGCAAGGGGAAATCCAGCCAGCCCTGGGTGACTTTTGTGTTAATTTTGCACAGCAGTTTGGTCTGGAGAGATCTAAGCCCAAGCACTGGGACAGAGCAGCCTCATGGCAGCCGGTGTGAGATGGTGCAGGGGCTCATCTTCATCCCAGGTGACAGGCAGGTTTGGCCAAACCTTACTGAGCACAGGAGCAAAAACAGGGCAAAAAATGTCTCAGTGCTCCTTTCCCCCTTCAAACCTGTGACAGGATTCTGCCTTTGCTTTATGGGTCTGAGGAACAGGAATGATCCATATCCACACATGTAAAAATGCAGTGCTTTTGCCTTATTTTTCTATCTCAGCTCTCTCACCATTGTAATAAGGTGTATATGTAACAGAGGGGCAAAGCTGGGGGTGCTCAGGTTCAGTTACTGGGAGCTCTGAAAGGGCAGGACATCAAATCCCTGAACAGCCTCAAAAACCTGCCCAGAGTCAGAGTTCATCGTCTCTGAGAGCTCAGACTCTCAGTTTCAGCCCAACATCGCTCAGCTTGGACTAAAGCAGCTCCTCACTGCATCAGTTTCACCATTTTATCCTTTCAACAGCACTGATATGTGTTGGAACAACATGGGAGGAAACTGAGGAAACACAGAGAACCCAAAAAGTGTGGGTTCAGCACAGGGAACACACAAAGTGTGGGTTTAGGCACACAGAACACACAAAGTGTGGGGTTTAGCACTATAAAAAGTCCTCTCCTGAGGTTCTGCCTTTGCTTTGGGCTTCTGTAGTTACCCAGCTGAGGCATGGATATAATTTGCTCCTTCCTCCTTTGCAGGAGAATATATCAAGTAGATAGTTAAGACATAGAAAACCCCAGACCATCAGGAAAAAATGAATTAATAATAAAATACAATTAGCTGCCTGCTATTTAGTTACCCCCTATTTAAGCCCTGTGTGCTAATTCTTGTGGAATCAGATTTCACTCAGATTTGGGGTACTGTGGCTTTGGTTTTGCTTGCAGTGATGTGCATCCACAAATGAAAAACCTGTTGATGTACTGGGAAATTCTTCTTTCAGCTCCCAGTTAAGGACAATGAAATGTCATTCTGCTTTCTCTGTCTGTATTTCTTCCCATCACATACTTTTTAGCCATGTTTGCAAAAACTTGGAGGCAATATTGCCACAAATACATATTTAAGATTTGATTACTCATTCTCATCCACTATCATGTGCCAGACATGCAGCCTACTCCAACAGATTACTGTTCTTAAAGTTGTTACAGGAAGGTTAAATAAAATGGTGCTTTTATGACACTGAATATCTTTATGATGTTTCAGCTAAATCATAGGCTGTTTGGGGATGCCACAGCTGTGGCAGGTATTAAAATCAAACTGGCAAAATGTCACCAGCCCCTTGGCCAATTACCATGCTCAGACCTGCCATTTGCTGTCCAGCACCTCAGGAACTCCCTGCCACACTTCCCTGCACACTTTGGGGCACAGAGCAAAATCAAAACACGCCAAAACTGCTCCAACAGAAAAATCAAAGTCTGAACGGGAGCCACCAAAAATCCTGATCTTCCAAATTTCTGTCTGCTGAGGTTGTTAACCATCCTCTGTTAGGAGCCCCCCTGACTGATTTATTTTGCTCTCAGAGGCTTGGGAAAGGACATGTACCATTCAAAGTGGCAGCAAAGTGTGTGTGTGTGTGTATTTACATTATAAAAATATCCATAGCTATGAAAAAATAATTAAAAATCAAATATGTACCTTCCACAGCAAAAGTAGTGCCACAAAATCAATGAAAACAGAGATTAAAGAAGAGAAGGAAAGTCGAAAATCTTATTCTTTAGAATAGAGCCAGAGCTGGACAGTGATGCTGAATGGGACATTTTGACAGGTTCTTGGTGAATATTTCAAATTTAAGTAAGAGGAATAGCAGTCTGAAATGTTTGCAGGTGTTTTTATTCTACTTGCTGCCTGCTCTAGTTCCTTCTGTTAAAATATATAAATAAATGTTTACTTGACACGCTTTAAGTGAAAATGGGATTTCTTTTGAAAGTTTATAAGCAAGAAATTACAATGCAAGTACTTTGAGGAGTTTTAGGTCTCAGGTTTTGCAGAGTAATTCAAGCAAAAAGAAAATGAACTTATTTTAAATATTTTTAAGTCGTTATTTTTTCAGTGCTGCAATCTATTTTTCAGCACGTTTGAAATGTTTCAGGAGATGAAAGCATCTCATTCTTAAATCATTCACATTCCTCTACCAGGCTCTTTTTTGTGTTTTAGGTATTCAAGGAAAACCTGTGCTGAAGCTGCTAGCTTTTACAAAAGCTCTGTTATGAAGGTGCTGACAATAAAAGTAAGATTTTTTTTAGATATACATTATTTTGAGGGTATGAGAACAGATTAAAAATTACCAATGGGTGCTTAGGCTGTAAAGTTCTCTGCACCCACTTTCAAAGCTTTACCTCGTTGTATTGCTGTAAATTGGTCCCAGTATGGACTAAAGACAGGTCAAAAAGATTTAATTTAGATGTTGTGCTGCCTTCAAATATTTGAAACACAGAATATGTACCTCCCCTAGAATATGTACGTCCCTTAGCCAAGAAACATAGAAATGTGCTTGAATTAAGAAACTGGACCAAGAGAAACCCTTTTTGCCCCCTGAGCTGCAGTCACACCCAGACCTCCATGAATGTTAGTGCCAGCTGCACGTGGTGGCTGAAATCTGCTCTCAGGGCTCCAGGAGAGATAAAGCATAACCCCACTTTCCTAGAGCACTGCCCAGTTCAGAGCAGGGAGCACAGTGAGGATAATCACTCCTTGTTTCAGAGCAGAAGAAAATTGGTTTATGGCCTGGAGATGATGCTTTTCCCCTTGGCTGTCACACTTTGGGCTGGGATGTTACAAATTCCCCTCTCTGAAGTTCTAAGGGCTTGAGCACGGGACACATGAAAACTGCCAGGGGAGTTGTCACACCCCACACCTTTGGGGTGTTTTTCCCTTGGTCTGCACAGGGAAATAACCCAAAAAGTGTTTTGGCCAGCTCTCCTAAGTCACCCCACACCTGCATCACCTATGGCAGGTGAGGAGATGCTGAGTGCCAGCTGAGCTCCCTGTCCATCTGTGGAACTGAAAAACCCTTTTTAGGGAATATTCCACTGTGCCTCTCCCATCAATAGGAGTCTGGACCCCCTTTTCTCTCATAAACCAGGACAAATATTTCAGCTGGGAACAGCCAAAGGGTGAGTGAGTGCTGAGAGCTGCCTCACCTCTGGAAGCTTCTCCTGAATGAATTCCAGCTGCCACGTGCAGATTATTTCTGTTGAATAATGGCTGATCTATTTCCCCATCCTGTGATCAAATCAGTGCTCATTTTACTAGAAGCTGGGAGGAAATCAGATACCTTTTTGCACAGGGAATCTTTACTTTTAAATACAATTAAGAGAGAGGGGGAATCCAGCAACAAGGTGTTGACACTCAGCTGGAAACAGAGTGGATTTAACAAACTTGGGAATTTTAAGATGCGCAGGGGATTCTATCTGAGCATTAGGAAATTATTTTTTGCTGTGTGGGTGACTGAGCACAGGAACAGTTTGTCCAGAGGGGAAGTGGGATCTCTGTCCTGAAACATCTTCCCTCCAGACAGGATTGTGGGGATGCTGGAGCAGATGACCTCTGGTTTGTTCCAACCCCCTTCTGTGCCTCTGTGTGTCCCAGCACTGCTTTGAAATTATTTTTGGCATGGTTCTACCTTTCAAACAGCAGATCTCTGTATGTAGAGTAGGCCTTCCTGATTTGGTTTTCTCTCTACTTTGCCATTTGAAATATCTTTTGCTTTTACTTCGTTCTAGAAATCTGTGTTTAAAACAACTAAAATGCAGGAACATTGTTGTGAGGGTCCAGCTCATGGGAGAGAACTCTGTCTCCTCTGGTTTTATTTGTGTTGCTCCCCCATTGAATTTCATGTCCACAGACCTGCAAGTCCATGTTCAATCCCACAGTTTTGGGAAAAGGACATGTTCTTTATGTCCTTTTAGAAAAGAACATAAAGGGGAAAACATATGCCATCCTCAGTTAACTTTGAAGAATAATCTGTTGCTTTTTGGAGAGGGTCAGTAACTCCTGCTCTAATGCAGCAAAGATGCATATTCCTACCTACCATGAAAAGGAAAAACAGGAAGATGAGCAGAGGTAGGGCTGCTGAAGCAAATATCCTTTATTATTTGCAAGCAAATTTTCTCCATTTCCAGCAGCTCACACTGCATTATCAACTAGCAAAGACTTAGGAAACCAGAGCTAGAATTATAATAATGCCCTGGAGTTTCATGCAGGACTGTGAAAGCCCTTCAGGAAGGCAGGCTGTGTCCCTGGCAGGACCCAGAGGAGGAAAGTGGGGCACACATTTTCTGTGCCTCAGCCTCCAGGGCCATGGAAACTCAGCCACAAGTTGAAGAAACTTTGGGGTCTTTGGTTTCCAGTCCCCTCAGCTTCCCTTGGTGCTGTAGCTGCATTTACAGACTGACACTGTGCAGATTATTCTGCTTGCTGAGTGTCTGTCCCAGCTCAGAATGAATAGGAAATTATCTGTGGAGTTACAAACAGTGGGCACAATAATAAATGAGAGCTAATTATGTTTAATAGATCCGATCATTTATTGCTACAGGATGTCAGTGATAAAATTAATTTCAAGAAAGCTGATCAACTTCATAATCTTACAAAACAAAACATATTAGCTACCTATTAGCTTCCTTTCATGGCTTGTTATTAATTTTCTATTGTTATCCAAATGCAGGACAGAGCATAACACAAACCACTCTTTTCTAATTAGGAGAGGTCCTTGTGTCTCAAGTAGGTACAGGATTATTGTCTCATACTGCACAGAGTGAATTGCCAGGGTAAAAGGAAACGCTGAAATAATGAAAAAGGGAGAAAAGCAAGGAAAAAAAAGCAAAGCTCCCCAATAATTACATAAAAATAAGAAGATAGCCATGTGATATTTAGTATTCCATTGCCTTCCAAAGAACCTTTTGTGCTGCAAGTCCGGCGCTTAGATTTGCATTTTTATTTCAACCCTTTAAACTTTTTGGGTCAAAATTATGCTTAGTTGAGGAGAACCTTACAGAGTCAGGCCAATAGAAACTCATCTTTTTAAAGTGAGAAATCATGTCTTACAATTCTGCAGCTTCTGCAGGTCTCTATCTATTAAGCAGTAGACATTTTTGATTAAATTCAGTGACATTAATCTAACAGAGTTTTTTCTCCTCTCTATTTTTTTTAACTAATGTCTGACAGCTTTTGTAACAAAGTTTTTCAGACAGGACTTCAAATTAGCTGTAATTTATAGCTGATATGAATAAGGAAGTATTTACACAAATTTGCACAAAGAGCTGCCATTCCATGTTGAACATCTCTGCTCGTCCATAAACACCTGGAAGTGAATTTAAGGGAGACTTATGAATGAGACAGAAGCTCATAGTGCAGGCTGGCCTGATTTGGCTTTAGTTACCTGATTAAGTATCTTTTTACTCCAGTGTTTCAAGTGAAAAATGTATTGGTAACAAAATTTGGACAGTTTTCCCATTTATGGTGGAAATCCTATTAAAATTAATCAGCCTTTCAATTTGAAACAGGCTGATAAAAATTTAAATCATAAAAATGCCATTCTACGTTTAGAGTATGGTTCACTTAGCTCGTTAATGAGATCAAAAGGGAGCCCTTTTTGTGACACTTGATCATTTGAAAGCTTGTCAAGAACTTCACTCAAAGACCTTTCAAATTCAGAACATTTCTGTGGAAATAGTTATATCTGAGCCAAATTTAATACCTTTGCTCTCAAACATGTGCATTTGCCCAGAGAATAAAGTCCTGAATGGGAGAGGAACCAGCTCTGCACCCCAAAGCTCCTCAGCACAGTGAGTACTGAGCTGAAAGTCACACACATCCCAGCACAGGCACACCTGGGCTGCAGCTCCCACCTCAAACCTCTGCATTTGCCCAGGAAATAAAGTTCTGGATGGAGAGGAACCAGCTCTGCACCCCGAAGCTCCTCCAAAAGTTCTCCATATACTGATCAGGCAGCAGTTAATAAGAGTCACTTGAGACAGGTATGTGACCCAGCTGAACATTGTGCTGAATGCTGCGAGTGCCTTGCAATGCAGGGATGAGCCAGAGGTGATCCCTTGGGTTGGGTGGCTGGTTTGCACCCTGGGGACAGGGTGGTGACAGTTTGGTTCCCGTGTGATATCCTGGGGCAGGAGCAGGTTTGCAGCCCTGGGGATGCTGCTCAGGGGGAGCTGTTTGCTCAGGTGAGCCCCATTCCCTCTGTGAGCAGAGGCAGAGAGAAGGGAACAGGAGCCGTGGGAAGGCAGAGGGGCTGTGGGAGGCCAGCGCTGGCCAGCAGGGAGGGGAAGGGGCCACGGGGACGCAGCGACCTGCAGGGCAGCTCCCCTGGCAGCCTGAGCATCTGCTCACCACCTGCAGGGCGGAACCTGCCCCTGGTCCCCTCCCCTGGTGGCACTGGGGGGACACAGCAGCAGCCAGAGCAGCACTGCAGGGAGGAGCAGCCTGTGGGGAGGGTCCCCAGGCCGAAGAGGGAGGTGTGAAAATCAACATCACGGGCCAACATCTGGGATTTTCAATCTGTGCATAAATCTGTACTGCTTTCTGTCATACATTTGCAGTGACAAATTATTATTCATTGTCTGCAGGGTACCCTGGGATTCTTCAAAGTAATGCAAAGTACCATTTCTGGGAAGAATCACAGAGTGCATGGCTGGGAAAAAACACATCTGAGGAAACAGTTCATGTCCTAAAAAATAAGCCTCACAAACTACAAAATGTGCCACAACTTTGATGAGCATTCACTAAAACCATGTATTTGCCTCAGTTTCCCTCTGGAACTCCTCACAAAAGCCTTTCAGCTGGCTCCAAAAAGGCAGGCACGTACCAGAGCGTGTTGTTCGAAGGTTTGTTTATTTTAGGTTCAGTTGATTTGTTGCAGAAATATGCTAGACCCTTAATCCCAGTAGGAAACTGAAACTGTGAGAAAGACAAAGTCTGGCTGACCCCCTGCAAGAACAGGCAGCAAACCCTGCTGAGAAATAGCAGCAGCAAAAACAGAGGGAATTACCACAGAGTTTTGTCTTGGAGGATGACAACTGTTTAGAAAATGCAAGGGCTGAAGGAGTAATTCCTGCCCACCCTCCCAGGCTGCCTGAATTAAGGGTGTGACAAATGGGGAATTGAAACCTGCACGAGAAAAGCACCCAGTGTGGTTCTGTGCATCCAGCTCCTCTTTTTGAGCTGCTCCCTCTCCCCTGGTTTCACTGGAGGCAAAACTCTGCTGGCATGTGAATTACATGGATGAGTTCGTCTTATCTGAGATTAAACTTGAAAAGTGGCTAAAGAATTGTTTTAAAATAGGGGATTTTATTTTTCTGTTCACGTGGGATCCAGATTTCATTTCTATAGCTTCTCTTTGCCACACCTTGGCACATGAGCTAAAAACAGCCTCAGAACATGGCCAGGCCAGTCTAAGAAAATGTATTTTCCTTCCTAGATTATCCTGTGCTTCAAACTGAATTAACAAGAAATTAGAAAGCAAAGGATCAAGATTTAGGAGAAAGGAATTTTTATCTGCATTCTCAGGATTTTTGGGAGAACCAGAACTTGAAGCTGGTAAGTGTTAAAATGAGTCAGAGGAGGAAAAAGACCTAAAAGAACAGATGCATGAATAAGACTACCAGTAGGCATCTTGTAAGAGAAAGAGAGTGGTAAGCATTTTTCATCTTCATCTGTTGGGAAGGCAGAGAGCAAGACTGGTATGAAACCCACTCTGGAGCAAGGAAAAACAACCAAAAAAAAAAAAAAAAAAGAAATCCCCTTTCACTGGCATGGAACCCACAAGCAAAAGGGTGGAAAAAAATTGAATATATATGATCAGATGATGCACAAGAAAATCTGTGCTCAGATTGGTCCACAGGACCAATAGGACATATAAAAACCTCTATTTCATCTGATTTTCAATACTCTTAACCTTGCTTCCACTTTTTGTCACAACCAAGACAATCTTGGTCTATCTGCAGCTGGGCTATGCTTTCAAAATTGAAAACTTTCAAGAAAAGGTAATTAAAAGCCCTCCAACAAACATCAGGAAATGTAGACAGTGAGAAATCTTTATGGTGCTAGAATCATCATTCAAAGCCAGTCCTTAAAGTAGCAGGAATAGCATTAAATGTATATCTAGATATCTTTTTAACCTTTATACAGACAGCAGGAGCACTGCAGGCTGCATTTGCATTTCATAGCAGGAAACAAAACCATCCCACAAAGATTTGATAAATCATCAGAGGAACAACCAAGTGCCCTCACGCATGCACATGTTTTTCTAAAATCACAGAGAATGAAGATAAGAGACACACACCCCAATCTCCATCTCAAAGGTTCATTAACTGTACCCAAGCCTGACTACCTCAAGAGCAGTATAACTGAAATTTGAAATATGGATTTGTTTCATACATTTCTTCTCTCTTTCTTTTTTAAATATTTTTGGACAATTGACTGACCTAGTTTTCAAATCATAAGAATTTTTAGGACAATTCTTGCTACAGTAGTGATGCAGATTTACTTCCCTTGATATTTTGATTTCAGGGAGGAAGAAAAGTCTGTCATTCCTGCAAAGCATGTTGAGTAAGATGATTGCTCATTCTGGTTCAACTTTGTTGACTTCTGTGAAGGTATAGGACATACAGGTTTGGACAAGTCAGGTTTTTAAACTGAAACCAAATGAAAAATTTCTATAGAAACCTTATTGCGACAGAAGAACCAAATTCTACAAGAGACACATACACCAAAAAATTCCCATATTAAAATTTAAATTCTATTTTTAAAAGTCAATTTTTTTCCTATAGAAAACCAAAATATAACATTTCTTTCTTTCTTATTTTCTTATTTTCTTTCTTATTATTATTTTACTTTGCTTGCCCAAGATTACTGGGGGGAAACGGGTTTGAAAACCAAGCCAGATTGTTTTGAATCAAGTGACTTGGCATGAAACTGCATTTCTTACCAACGTATTTCCCTTGCCAATCATAGCTGCAGCCCCCATTTCTTTTGGGCCAGCCTTCCTCAAGGAGCACACATTCCACACAGCAATAAATGGGCTCCCTGGCACATGGCTGGCCTGCAGGATAATTAATTCTGCATTTGCAGAGCACAGCAATGCTGCGCTGCCTCTCCATATGGACACCCTAATTGCACTGAGCCTTCCTCCTCTGAGGGCACTGGGCGTGCAGCTACAGGCTCTGGCCAGGAGGAGGGTGAGGATGAGGATGAGCAGTGGCTGCCCTGAGCCCCATGCTCCTGAAGGGTTGGGAGAGATCCCTGAGCTGGCCTCACTGCTCTGGGCTCACTGAGCTGGGCTCTCCTCCTCCTCCTCCTCCTCCTCTGACCACTCTTTTCATTGCTGTGCCCTGCTGAGCCCCCTGCTCTGAGCAGGGGCTGCAGGGCCGTCCCATGGTGAACCCAGCCCAGCTGTACAGGGCAGAAATGGTCACCTTGCCACTGCTGGGTTGGTGTAGGGTTTCCATAGCTGCCCTACCAGCTGGAAGGATTTCTTGTGGGGCTCCCACAGGCGCTGCTTCCCAGCCATAGTCCACTGAAGCAGGCTTCCTTGCACTGCAGCTGGAGCTGCCATGGCTGGGGAGCTCAGAGGTGTTACAAGGGATAGATGGCCTCTCCCCTCCCTTCAGGCAAGCACTGTGAGTGATAGCAAACCCAGTTTCATAAAGGTCTGTGCGCATCTCCTGCATTCCTCCCCAAAGCCCGGAGTCTTCCCTTCTCTCCAGAAACCATCCCAGCACCTCCAGCCCTCCTGGGAGCCCTGTGCCTGTGCCACAAGGACCTTTCTGCTCTCCCCGCCACAGGAGTGTTCCCCTTCTGTCCCTGGGCACAAATAATGTCCATGGTCACCTCCAGGTGTTTTTCCCTGTCACCCAGAAGGACTCTGGGCGTTGGATCAAGTCTGGGGCTCCCTTGGCCTGCCCTGTGTGCTGCCCTTTGTGTCCCTAGCTCTGCCATGCCATTCACAGCCTGAAAAGAGAAGTGCTCACTGGATCTGGCAGGCAGTGCTGCGTTCTTTACTGCTGATTTCCCTCTCTCAGGATCCTTCAGACTCCCGACAGACCAGGCTGGCAGCAGGAAACGTGTTCACACCTTATTGAAGGACGTGGGGGTGGTGGCAGACAGACAGCTCCACAGGTCCCTACGTGGGACAATGAGAGAAGCCCCATCTCCTCAGAAAATGACACCAAAAGTTCCCCAGATTTTGCTCATAATGTGTGAGTTTCTTTGTACATGCCTGGGACTTTCTGAAGCTTGTGATTGTGCTCATGGTATTTTTGTGTTCAGCCAGGAATTGATGCACACCTTCAGTGCAAGGAAAATGAACAAATTCCACAGCAAAGCATATTTACAGTGCCTGGCCATCCTACACATGCAGTTAGACCCAAACAAGTATGAATTTGTTAGGTGCTTCCAATATAAAATTAGATCTTTATTGGATTTATATATCCATAAATGTCTGTATGTACATATCCACTGATGTAAGATCTACTGTGAGTTTATGAATAGAGTTATGAATAGAGCAAACCAACATTTCCAAACTTTGGGACAGTAGCCCAAAGTTTTTATTTGCAAAATTAAAAAAAAAAAAAAAAAAAGAACAAAAAAAACCAAACAAAAAAAAAAAAAAAAAAGCCAAAAAACCCACAACCAAACAACAACAACAATAACCCAAGGGAAAAAAAAAGGCAAATTCCTTAGCACAATTTTTTCTCAGCTTCAGACCAGTGAAAGCGTGAAGCACAGCACTGGGGAGACTTGATCAGATGGAGTCATTTGATGCAGCAAAAACTTGCTATCAAATCTGAATTTTTTTTCCAGTAAGTAGATCCTTTTAGTTGAAATAGATTGCAATGTTATGTTGTTTTATTGGAACAATCTAGATAGTGAATATTGCAGTTAGAAATTAGGCTTTGAAGCAAGAGATTCTCAGATAAATTAAAACGCCTTTCTCCCCACCATTACAAAATTTGGGTTTTCAGTTTTCCAGCCTGAGGAGAAAAAAAAAAAGAGTCTCCAGGAATTAATTTCTAATGCAGTTGAAGAAATTTCGGTTCATGATTCATTCATAGAGAAAGAAACAGTGAAAACCTTTTTCCACATCAACCCGCAGCTCCATTCATATTTATCAGGCGGCTCCTAATCCCTTTAATCCAGCCCGAGTGGCTGCCGGAGGGAGAGGTGTGGTGTGAAATGTGCCAGCCACCGGAGCAGCAGGAGGGGTGTGCTCCTGCACAGCCGCCCTC
>NW_005054482.1:846732-852023 GCF_000277835.1 Geospiza fortis | reverse complement strand
CATACATATATATAAATATATATATGTATAAATACATATATATATATAAAATATCATATATTATGTGTGTTTTTATATATATCACAATTATGCTCATCGTAATATTAAATATTTACATATAATATATATTATAAAAACAGTATTATTATATATAACATATAAATATAAAATATATAAATGAATTATAAATCTATAAATATGTAATATATTATATTATAATATACTAGTTATATTATAATATGTACAATAATATATAAATAAATTATAAATAAAAATAATATTATATAATATATATAATATATTATATACTAGATATATTATAATATGTACAGTAATATATAACTATAAATATATAAATAAATTATTAAAAATATTATATATATATATATACACATATATAGACATACATATATAAAAAATATTATGTATTATTTTAACTCACTGTTGTTACTTCCCTTAGATTTGGACTTTGGAGGTCCAGTGGAGTGGCTTTGTCCCTGTGCCTGACCCATGAGTTTACATAATTATAATTATGTATATTATAATATTGTATATTATTTTTATAAATTATATAAAAATAAAATTATTATATACATTATATTAAATATTTATTTATTTATTTATTCTACATTTTTTTAAGTCAGTGTTGCTACTTCCTTTAGATTTGGACTTTAGAGGTCTAGCAGAGTGGCTTTGTCCCTGTGCCTGACCCATGACCTTTGCATAATTGCAATTATGTATATTATAATAATATATATTATTTTTATATATTGTATATAAATAAAATTATTATATACATTATATATTTTATATCTATATACACATGATTTTAACTCAGTGCTGCTACTTCCCTTGGCTTTGGACTTTAGAGGTCTAGCAGAGTGGCTTTGTCCCTGTGCCTGACCCATGACCTTTAGATAATTATAATTATATATATTACAATATTCTATATTATTTTTTTATATTATATATAGGGGAGGGGCGAGCAGGGGCTGGTAGGAAATGTGCCTTTCTTCTCCCGCCTGGTGACAATCCCCCTGCAGTGTGGAGAAGGAAAATGAAAACTGGGGCTTCATTTCACGTGGCTGTGCAACAACCCCTAATGCTGGTTTGCCAGGGTTGTGTCTAAACTCCACACAAATTTGCCTTCAGCTTTTCTGTGGCCTCACACAGCCAGCTCTTCCCTCCTCCTTTTAATGCTTTGCTGCTTATATTTTACCAAATTATACAGACAAAGAGTTGGTTTATGCCCACTGACTGTCGGCTGGTTCCAGTGCCCAGGTAACTTTCCTTTTTCAGGGCAGAACTAATTCAGGGTAGTGTTTATTGGCTGCTTTTGTGCCACTGCCATTGCTGGAGTGCAAACCCTGATGCAGCAGAGACAGCCTTTTCCTTGCCTTGCCTCAATTAGCCCAGCACAATCCCTCATGGAACACCTCTCATCTTCAAGGTGCAGCACTCACAAGAAAGGAGAGGAGGTATCTTTGCTCGCCAGATAAAAGAAACTAATTAGATTAAGGACTTTTTTTTTTTTTAGTTCTCTAAAAAACAAGAAGTGGGTGTTAGTTCCATGGCATGCTACAAAGCATCAACACGGTGGCCTCATTTAATTATTCCCCTCATTCACAAAGCTCCTAAATCCACAAGATTTCTTGTATTTCACGGGGACATTGTAATACTCCAAAGACAAAAGATGGTATTTAAAAAGAAAATAACTAATTAGATGTCAAAGCTTTCTTTAAAAGATGATCAGCAGAAAATTAGTAGATGATTTTTTTTCTCAGATGCAGACAGGAAGGGTGTCCTGTTAACTCTGTGCTTCCAATCTATATATCCACTTGGAATATAAGAATTTCACCCATGAGATGGGTTACAATAAGGAGGGGTTGAATTCTGACTGAGGGATGTGTGTTTGTATGGTTTGCCATACCTTTTCTTTTTCATGTGTGGTAACTTTTCTGCATGAGCAGCTTTCCCAGAATGAGTGCAGAAATGAAACTTGGGTACCACAATATCAATTCATCTGTATGCCTGCTACCTGTGCTCCTGCTTCCATAATGCTGATGAATTTTTTGTTCATGAAGCACAAATTTCTGCTGTTTTCATTGCAGTTCTGAAGCAGAGGCAGAGAGAACTGGAAAAATCAGGTTGTACCAGCCAGCACCTTTCCAAGCACACACAGTGTGTGTTTCAAAAACTTAAACCAACAAGCCAATATAACATTTTAAGACATAAAATCATGGAATCAATTTCCTCAACATTCAAGGTGTGGTTATGGCAGAAACTTGCACGCTGGTGAAATATCACCCATGTTGCCAACAATTCTGCAGCACAGTCACAAGAAAAGTCTTTTGTGTATTATTACATCAAAAGAGCAAAAAACCAGCTCTCTGTTTTAGGAGACCCTGCTAGGAGGGCACCAAGAAAAGCTCCAAGTGGAGGAAGCAACATATAATGTGAATAGTATCTTTTCCAGGAAAAAAAACCAACCAAAAACAAGTGCTTGAGACTCAGGACTTGTGAAGTGCTGGTAATACACTACATGCAGATACAAAAGTGCAAAATGCTACGAGAGAGGAGATGATGACAGATCTCTGCTCTTGTCAGCAGAGAGACAGTGACTGTAGCAAGTCATTATCACCCAAGTTGTTACTGTGAAGTGTAAATAAAACAAAAATAGCAATGCAGAAGATTGTAAGATTGTTGATCCAGATTCTGGGTGTTTGGAAATCAGCAACATGAGATTCAAGCGAGAAGCACCTTCATCATAAACTGGAAGCAGAGTTTAGAAGGATGCTATGTTTTACCACGAAAAGAAAAATCATCCTGCATCCAGACAGCTTGTGTTAAACCTGACACAGATAATCTAGCACTAAAGACAGTCTAAAGCAGCCAATTCAAAAGAAAAATACCTTCAAGTGGTTCTGAGTAGAACAGCTTTACAGATGAGAGATGACATCAAAGTAGAAACTGTGAAAGAGTTGTTGTCTTCTTGATGCTGAGAATTCAATCACGGTTTACTAATTATACCTATTGCAGTCACAATCTTTCCTGCACAGCATTAGCAGAAGAAAGGCTTAAGCCCATCAGCCATAATACTTCGTTCACTTGAAGTTCTGCTGCCAAGATTTAGTTGATGCAGCTACCTGCTGAAAGGAATCCATCCAGCAGAGCACATTCCCCTGCTATTTATTTTTCAGTCTTTAAGAGGCAATGTGGAGCTTATTTGACTTGGAGATGGCAAATTTCGAAGTAAAGAGGCAGATCCAGCCCTGTTTGTTCCCAGGCTGGATCAGGCTCGGGGAAGGAAGGGGCTGGTGCCTTGTGTGCCAGGTGAGCTGCCTTGCAGTGGTGCACTGAGGGGTCAGTGCCCTGCTCCTCATCCTCCTCCTCCTCCTCCTCTCAAGGCAGCAGCAGGAAAATCCTCTGGGAGCAACAGGAGAGTCAGGAGTGTCGGCTGGAGGACACAGGATTTCAATGCTTGGGGAGCCTGCTTTGGATGCTCCCTCATTCACACACTGAAACAACCTTTGAACACTTCAGCACCAGCCTGAAATGCTGGTGGTGCACATGGGATTGCTCCTCTGCTTGTGTACAAATGAGTCTTCTGGGTATTTGCTATTTGTTTATCCATCTCTACCCTAAATGTGGAGAGGTCTTGGTGCACACTGGTTCCCTAAAACCACCTGGGGGAAAAAGATCCCCAGTCTATTAAATCCTTGAGGAGACAAAAATAAAGATACCCAGATTCAAAGGTGTGAAGGGCTATCCCATCAAATCAGGGCAGCCTGTAAGTACCACAGTGGGGAAACTGAGTAAAACTTGCTCATCTCAATTGAAACCAAGCACACTTTGAGGCACCCAGTATTCACTGAGCTGAGCAGACAGTGAAGGGTACCTGCTGTTCCTGAGGAGAGCTGGGCACACCAGGCAGTGCCTGCTGGACAGGTTTGTCTGTCTGTCTATCTGTCTGTCTGTCAGCTGCCTTGCAGAGCAGTGCAGCCTATTGATAGCTGCTGCTAGCACTTACTGGAGCACTGATTTCCACCAGAGACTGCATTAATTATGACTTGTCTTCATAGAAACGTTATGAGCACATGGCCAAACACAAACTTTGAATATTTCAGGCATCAGTGCTCAGACAGGTAATACTAAGACCACAGGAGAGGCACAAACCCTCTGAACAGACGGGAGCTCACCCTGAAAGTTGCTCACAGCAGAGAGCTGGGGATGGGAGAGGCACTGGCCTGCCCATGTAGCTCCTGCCCCTGAGAGCTGGCTATTTGAAAAAACGATGAAAAAACTATGAAAAAACAAGCACGGCAACTTTAGGTACAGAGAAAAAAAATAAAAATAAAATTCGGACCCTGCTGAAAGGATTCTCAGGCCATCTGTCTGCATTTCTGTGGGATGAATGGTTAATAAGACTCTTGCAGAGTGTGTCCTGTAATTAGCCTGCCCTGGCAGTGGGGAAAGCTGCAGAAAGGATGCACTTTTCATTACATCCTAGGACATACCACAAAAGGTCTGAGAGAAACTGGAGGATCCAGCACAAGAATTAGTGTTAAGGATGTAAAGCTGGGCACAAAATTCAACAGGAGGAAATATCTGGGTAGGGAGCATCACTGGCCAAGCCCCCTTTGCTAAGAAATGTTGGAAAAGCAGACAGCAAATGTTCTCCATTTCCCATGAGACCTGTACGGGTTTCAGCTGGTGAGGACAAATAAGACATAATCAATTCCGAATTTCTGCACAGCATCACTGCCACAGAGAGCTTCACCTTGTCCTGTGTGTGCAGATTGGGCCATGGATGCAAACGAGCTCCACTTCAATTAGCAAGGCATGGAGCAGCACTGAGACAAGGATGCAAAAGCTGTGCACAGTCTGGTGCCTTCTCCATGCCTCTGGTACTCTCAGAAAGCAGGGGGAAAGCTCAGAGCCTTGAGATGAGATGTGAGCAGAGCAGAGTTAGTAACAAAGAAAAACTCGTGGCTGTTTGAGATAGCCAGGACACAGCTTTGAGTGATTGGTTAATTAATATAAACAACCTACACTAGAATCTAATTATTAAATTCTTCCAGGTAAATAATCTTTTAAACACATTCTACATGTGTAAAAATAACAGGAGCAGTAAGAAGACATAAGAATTGGTTTTTCTTCTTCTCTCTTCTTTCTTTTTCTAGGAAAAAAAACTGGGAGAGAGAATTATGTCTCCCTCTGTTTAGAGAATGTGAATGCTACACTGTATGTACCCCTTCCAGTGCATCTTGTGTTCTTAGCCAAGGGTAAAA
>NW_005054482.1:836522-846704 GCF_000277835.1 Geospiza fortis | reverse complement strand
CCATTTTTCTTAAAAATATTTCTGAATAATAAGTTCACACAAAATGAATGATAAATACATGTGTAATTGCTGGATAGCCATTAAGAACAAAGGCACAACTAGTGAACTAGCAGTCATAGGAGAGTTAAATAAAAGTAAATGGATCCAGACTCCTTCCAAAAGAATGATTATTTAGAATTTACATGGCATAGCAGCACGGCAAGCACAGTCCCGTGCCTTGTTCATGGCCCTATTTAGCAGAGATTTCTTAAAGACATTTGCATACAGACTGTAATTAGGAGCCAGTGATGTTTCTAGTTCAGGAAAAAGTTAGGTTGGGTTTGTTTAAGTTCTTTTTAAATTTAAAAATCATCTGTATTTGCAGGATGCTGCCACAGCTCCCACTGGCAACACTTCTGAGGGTTGAGTTTGAGCCTTGGTGTTGGGTATTCCTGGATATATCCCCCAAGAGCTGGCACAGCCTCTGCTGGCAGCAAGGGATGGGGCTTTTCCCCTTCCCTCTGCCTGTCCTCTCCTTTTTTCATATCCTGCACCAAGGAAAACTTCTCCAATTCATTGGCAATGCCACCAATTGCAATGTTGAAGATGTCTGAGGAAGGAGCACAGGAAAGGAAAGCTCTAAATTCATTCCTAACCTGCAGTAACATTGCTATGAATTAATTTTTAAACCTCTGGAAACTTGTCTCACAAGTAATAATGGAAATGCTGTGAAAACCGATTTTCTCACTGGGGGTGGTCTGCAGGCCAAATGATTCTAAAGGTGGGATAATACTAGTATAACTAGTCAGATACTGAAACCAGGATTTTAAAGTCATATTTAACCTATTTCAAGACTTAAGTTTCTGCTAGGTAACCCGGTGAAATGCGGCAAAGTGTGTCTAAGTGGAATTTCTTCAAATTTTGCTGTGCCTGAAACCAAAGGAATTGGAAATTTTGGGTGTTTGTTTTGCACTTCATTCAAAGGAAACTGTTTCACAGCCTAATGTACATCAATGAAAATGGTGTGGCAAAGAAAAGCAGCTATTGAGTGCTCCTCTCCTCTAATTGCTTTCTCCAGCAGGTGGTGAGATTATTGTCTGCTGTAACATTATCTACTGTAAACTACAAATAGCACAGCTGTAACTTAATATGACATCAACATTTAACACTCTCTCCTGATGTTTTGACTTCTTTTTTTTTTTTAATAATTGTGTGGGTAGGGGACAATGGATTTATGAGAGTAAAATTGAATTTAACAGCTACATAAGTGAGAGATATTTTATTTTACTTCATGCATGACATGTATGCACCACATTATCCTACATAGCAGAGTTCTAACAGGGTATATTGTACCCTTTCACTGCAGGGCCAAGAACTGAATGGCAGAGCTGTGCTCTCAAATTAGGGTCCCTTGAGGTGATTTCTAAATATTCCATCTAGAGTGACTTCCCTTGAGAAGCCTTGAGGTCACCAGGATGATCTTTGTGTCCACAGTCACACAAAGACCCAAACCCCAAAAACTGAGCATGCCTGCACTGAAATCCCTGCTGCTCCTTGTGCTTTGAAAATGGGACATGAGCTTTTCGTTAAAGTGATCATTACTCATTAGAACAGCACAGGTTTTAAGCTGATTCAGAGCTCAGCATTTCAGCCCTGGGTATGGTGCAAGGAACCATCAAACAGCAGTGACAAGAAAAAGAGATAAAAGTGTGTGTGGGCAGATTAAATATCTGAAAAAATAAAAAAAATCAAGTTCATGAAGGGCTTATTCCAGCTTTGGTGCCCCCAGATTGGTTACCCAGCTCTCACTGTGAGTGATGCAGCTTGTTACTGAGTCACGGGGAAGGAATTGCAGTGACAGACCTGTCCAAAGCTATCTGAACCCTAAAAAGTCTCGATGAAAACTCAGCAACTTAAACATGCAGACAGGCAAATTTCTGTCCTCATTGTTTAGGAAGGGCACAGCTGTGAAATTCTCCATGAGACACCAATGGAAAGTTGTAACAATTGCATCAGAATGATTCATTACATTAGCTACCACTGCAAGCTTCATGCAAAGGGCATCAGAGAGGATGCAAAGTCAAACATCAATAAGCTGGGAAATGCCAGAATTAAGGCTGTGTGTGTAACTTCAGTTTAGCCCTCATAATGAATATACCCTACAATGCAGTCTGCAATTATGGGATTGTTATTTATTATGTGTATTGTTATTACTAGCATTATTTTCTGTAGGTTCATTGCCTTGTTCAGTTCACAGCAAGAATTAAGAACAAGAACAGCCAAAAGGAACAGGATTCGAGGATTTTTCAGATCTTGGACCTGCTGCAGTTGAACTCAGTGACAGAAGTTTTCTATATCACCACAGGAAGGTTCTTAAACAGGACTGTTAATTTTGTTGGGCAAGCATGGGTGGCAATAATTGGCAAAAAAAATGATGGCATTGAAGGGGGACCCCTTGTCCTTCCTGCTCTTGCTGCTTTCCTGCCTCTCTCTGGAGTTATGTGCCTCCTTAATTCAGACAGGCCACTGAAACAACTATTTTAAAAGAGGAGGCATGAACTTTCTACTCTGTGAAAACAATAATCAGTACAATAATTATTATTTTAAAAGAGGAGGCATGAACTTTCCACTCTGTGAAAACAACAATCAGGACAATAATTACCATTTCCCCACTGCTGCCTTCAGCTACCCCAATAAAACAATATCAGGACACTGATACAATAATAAATATTTGTGAAAACAATAATCAGGATGCTAACTACCATTTCCCCAGTGCTGCTTTCAGCTGCCCCAGATTTCAGAATGGCAAATATCACTGCCATTTGAGAGGAGCACCCAAGAAATGTGGAAATCCATACAGTGCCCCAGGGCAGGTGGGATGTGAGATGTGGTCGCTAAAATGAGTCTTGCAAAGGGTGAATCTTGACTAAAAAAAGCCATGTGGCATTTTTGCAAGGGGATAAAGCTGTGAGCTGATAGAGGTGAAGTTCTGAGCATAATCTGCTTGGATTATGAAGATTAAATGGCATTTGACATACTTGTGCATATTGCACTGGCACATAAGGTCAGGGCGTGCAGGACAGAGAGCATTGTCCTTTTCTGCTCACAGAACTGTCCAGAGGCAGATTTGTTTCAGGAGTTATGAGTCAGGAGCCTGGAGAGAGGTGAATGGCACACACACAGACATATTCTGGCTGTTAAACCTTACAGGTGCCTCTTTGGGTGGGTTGGAGGAGCTCTTTGCCTCCCACCCTTTTGGCCCAGCCACCCTCTGCCTTTTCCTTTCTCTCCAGGCCCAGGGAAAGCTGCAGTGCACATGGCTGAGGCAACTGACTTTCCTTGCATTCATGAGAAGGGAAAATTACCCCAGAGAGAGGAATGAAATGTTGAAAGGCCCAAGACCAAAGTCACAACAGTCATGGGTTTCATTGCGTCCGTGTAAGTGGGGAATTGTGTGGCTGGCAGGAGGGTCTGAAAGGCAGCCCTGGATCTGCTGTACACTTCAAAGAGAGAAACAAGAGGAAAAATAATGGGAAATCTTGGAGAGCTAATGGAAAACTCGAGGATATCAGACAAGCAAGCCATTTCTAGGAAGGGTGTCCCTGTTTCCCCACGGGCACTGCAGCACCTGCAGGCTCCCTGGCTGCTCCCTGTCCCAGCACAGGCCCTGCTAGGAAGGGTGACAGACACAGGAAAAGCAGGGACAAAATCTCCCAAGTGGAAATCCAACTCGGATTTCCCATCACAGAGCAAGCAGCAGCAGCAGCAATGTGGGCACACAGCTGTCCAGGGAGCACAAAAACCCCACAGGTTTTCACAGCTCCCTGCTCCCCCAGAGCACTCTGGAAGCCCAGCTCTGGTGAGAAATCAGGCTGCTTCTTACAAGTGTAACAAACTAATTTGAAGTGTCCATTTTTAGAAGATTGGCCTTTGTTTCTCGGCCAGTTTTTTTTTTTTTTTTTTTTTTGTGCCCATCTTTAACAGCAAAATATGTTTAGCAGCAAGGAAAAATAAATAATTCTTAGCATTGGATGGGGATTGTTCCAGGATCATTCCAGCGACAGCTGTGTATAGTCCTAAAGAGTATGAGGGCATGATTGAGTGATCCAAACAAACTTTTGGGCTGAGACCAGCTGTTATGAATACTTTCTTGCTCTTTTTAGGAATAAAAAGAATCAATGTGTATCTTACACTCAGGCTGAGACTTGGGCTGCTTTTGTTTGCTTTTCATCGTGTCCATGCTTATTCTCATTGTTATTGTATTGCTTTCAGCTCCAATAAACAGAGTCCTTTTTTACAAAAAGCCCAATGCCTCTGGTGTCCTTTGCAAGCCCAAATTCCTTGTGACTTGGCATAGCTCAAAGAGCTGCAGTCTGCATGGCTGGCCTCGCTGAGCTCTGCTGGTTTTCTGCTTGCTGCTTGCATTTCTCAGTGGTGGGGAAGTGACAGTAATACATCTATATAATATATCCATAACTTGAGCTACTGTGCAGCTTCTTCATTCTGCTCTGATAGCCACCAATGGTGGGTGGCAGAAACCAAACAGAGCTAGCAGAGAAAAGGAAAAAAAAGTTAAAAAATAAAAAGGGAGGCATGGCATAAAGTAATAAGAAATGAAAAAATATGGAATTCAGGAAAGAATAATAAAAGCAAATCCTAAAATAAATGGCAGGGATTGATTTTGCAGTGCTGGCTCACAGCCAGGTAACTGTCTGAAAAGTAAAACAAGTGAAGCAGATACACCTAAGGTAAAAAAAATGTGCATACAATTTTGAGGAAAAGATGAACTAGGAGAAAAGAAAAAGACCCATCAAGAATGACAGAATGGTGGGACTTTAACCCCCTCAGTCCCACGCTGTTTAGATTCTATTTCTTGTGCTGCTTTTGATGAGAATTTCAATCTTAATTCCTTCTGTCCTACATATTTTATATGTAGGACTTCAGGATTTTATATTTTCACAACTGTTCTCCTTGAAATTTTTGAACAGCATTCAAAATTAAATGGTCCTCATGGTTTTTTTTTGTTTTGTTTTTTTAAGCAAAAGTCAATTCTAACATGATAGCCAAATCTAAAGAGAAGAAGAATTCCACAGAAGATGTGAATGTTACTGCTGTTACTGTCAGGAGTAGACTGGCTAGGAAGAAGCAGGCAAAGAAAAATTAAGGTATTCTTCAGTCATAAATGTATCCTTTCCACACAGGTCAATGAAAACAGGAATCATTCCTCTCACACAGAATTTAGTTCCCATTTTCTGGGTGCTGACTGGCCCCAGTTTTGGTACAAAGGGACCAAATTCCACTTGAATTCCTCCCCTGAAGGAGCCTGTGCAGAGACTCTTGTGCAGTGAGCTCTGCCTGCTGCGATTCCTCACAGCGACAAAAGAGGCCAAAAGGACCCCTACAGTCCTGACATGAAGGAAAAGCTGCTCATATGCCTCTGAAAGCACTGGGTAGTGAAGATGGGCAAACTCTGCCTTTTTTATGGCTACTGCTGTGAATATTGCTCCCCTTATCTTGCTGCAGAGCCTTGGCATATGAGAGTATGAACAAAGGCAACCTGTCCATTTGCCCTTGGGATTCCCAAGGAAAGTTACCAGGCAATTAGCTTTGCACCATGAGCTGCAGAAAGGCAGAATCACAGGAACATTTGGTTCCCAGGGGTTTGGATCTCCCCAGAGGGGCAGTGCCAGCACCAGGCACGGTGTGTGCCCGTTGGTGTTGTTGTTGTTCACAGCCACAGCTGGCAGCCCTGGCCAGCATCTTAGGGGTTAAACACCAGCACTGACATGGTGACAGGGCTGGCAGTGGGACCCCTCCTGTCAGAACCCAAAATATTCCTCTGACTACCCTCAAAGACTCAAAACCCTGACAAAAAGCGCAAAAACCTCAGCACAAAGTCAAAACCACCTGTGCCTTCGATTTTAACCCATATAGAAACAATTACCAGCTTTGTGCCAAAGGTTGCAAGCCAAAAGTTTAAATAAAATTATATTAATTTTTAAAAAGTTTAAATAAAATGATAGTAAATTTATCACCAAGTAAAAATGTAAAATTTTAGAGTTTTTAAAATAGAAGTTCAAAAAGCAAAGTAGAAAAATCTAAGCGTGTTCTTTCTCCTCCTTCTTCTGCTGTGATAGTAACACTTCTAAATTAGTTTAAAATAGAGACAAACTGTCTAACATAAGTAATAAGTATTAGAAAATTGTTGTAAATAATGTACACGTAGTTTTTAGTGTAGAAAAATAACACCACCCCAAAGCAGTCAATGTACCGTAAACCCACGTGCTAAACAATCTCAGCAAGTCAAAGAAAAACAATTAAATTAAATATTAAATTGAATTAAGTATTAAATAAAAGCAAATAAACAACCTTGGGAAAAAAAAACCCAAAAACTTCTGTCTTCTTCTTCAGTCTAAAAGCTGGAAAAAAGAGACTTTCTAACACCTCAAAGTCATCTAAACACCAAAACCCCGTCACACTCCCAGAAGGACACAGGTGAAAGAGGGCTGAGCCCCAGCACCTGCAGGGGAGCTGAGTCTGAGGGCAGAGATGTGAGATCTGTGACCTACAGACCATGGGAGTGTTATCAACCCTTGGGAAACCACATCCTGGGGCTTCAGTAATGAATCCTGCACCATTTGCCATCCTCTGTCTTGATCCCATGGTTCTCCCCCTGCAGCCTTGTTTCCTCACAATGAGAGTGACATTTCTGAGGCTGTCATAGCTCCTGAAATATGTCAGGACATTATTGTTGTAATAACTCATCTCAATATTCTTCCTGTGTGGTCTCCTGGGACACAGGAAACACTGCCTGGCAATCCTCATTTATTGTCTCCAAAGCAGCAGGGCAAGGCTGCAGCTCAGATATGTGCAGTGCCCATCTTTGCCTCCAGTGTCCCCAGCAATTGCCTCAGCAGAGGAGCAGAGTAAAACATTAAAGAAATAGAAAAATGTCCTTGTTCTTGTTTAACTCAGATATGTGCAGTGCCCATCTTTGCCTCCAGTGTCCCCAGCAATTGCCTCAGCAGAGGAGCAGAGTAAAACATTAAAGAAATAAAAGTGGCCTTGTTCTTGTTTAACTCTTGGGGTCACTTTTTGTAACATCATTATATCCAAGACACCCCCGTTCATCTTTGGCCCCCCTCACCCCCTCTGCCTGAGGAATTGGTGCTTCCCATCCCTGAAAAGGGGTAGGAGCACCTCCCAGCTCTCTGGGATGCTGCAAGGGAACATTATTGCTGTAAGCTGTGACCGTGTTCTCAGGGGTCTCAGCTTGAGGGAAGAGACGAGCATCTGTCTCCATGTCTCAGAAGGCTTCATTTATTATTCTATGATATATATTATATTAAAACTATACTAGAGGAATAGAAGAAAGGATTTCCTCAGAAGGCTAGCTAAGAATAGAATAGGAAGGAATGATAACAAAGGCTTGTGGCTCGGGCTCTCTGTCCGAGCCAGCTGGGCTGTGATTGACCATTAATTACAAACATCCAACATGGGCCAATCACAGATGCACCTGTTGCATTCCACAGCAGCAGATAATCAATGTTTACATTTTGTTCCTGAGGCCTGTCAGCTTCTCAGGAGAAAAAATCCCAAGGAAAGGATTTTCCATAAAAGATGTCCGTGACAGTAAGCAGCACAAAAACACAACAACCTCTGTGCAGGCACCAGTGCCTCCAGGGAGCTGCTGCTATTTCCCCTCCATGGCACAGCAGTGACCCAAAGGAGGCATTTTTGGGTAGACAATCCAGCCCAATGGCATCTGAGTTGTGCAGTTCAGGGCAGGTTTTGGGCCTCCCTTATCGTGCCTGGGGCTGGGTTTGCTCAGGGATTTTGCTCAGGGATTTCCAGGGGAGCAGGAGCAGAGTGCCATTTCCCACAGCCAGTAATTGATTTAGCAGCAGTTTAAAGCAGTGCTGAGCATTGCCAGGATGCTCCTCTGTGGCATTAAGTTCCTGGAGATGGATGACATGCTAACACCTCCCATCTCAGAGTCCCCAGGGCTGTTTATTGCTCAGCAATTTATGGGAGCCTGGCTGGAGCATCTCAGGCACCTCTGGGGTGTGGGGGGAGCAGAGACAAACAGCACCCAAACCCCTGTGAACAATTCATGGCACTGCTCTGTGCACAGCCCAGCACAGCATGCAGATATCCCCGTGATGAATGCTGCCTTATTGAACAATAATCACTGTAATGTTTCAGATATTTAAATCATATTTATAATCACACATTTTAACTCGGCATCCCCCATAAAGTTCTCAAGGCATTTTACAGGACGCATAAAGCACGGGAAAACACAAAATTTAAAAATGCAGATGCACCTACCACAGGTGCTGGAGGTAGGCTAATGAGGCAGATATACAAAAGTCTAAGCTGACAGTTTAACAGTTTAAGCAGTGTATATAATAATTCAAACACGTTTTAAGGTATCCTTAGTTATAAACCTGTTCTTTAACTAAATATTTGGGCTAGGCTGTATAAGTGCTTATTTTCAGTTTACAATTATGGTGAGAAACGGCAACATTTTCTGGTTCCTTATTTAGAACCTTTAAAAGCCTTCATGGCCCCCAAGCTGAATTGCCAGGGGAGGTTTGCAGTGCCTGCTGAGCAGGGCTGTGTGTCACAGCACCTCTCCAAAGAGGGCTGGGACCTCTGCCTGGCTGCAGATTCCACGGGACCAGGAGCCACATCCTCTCTGCTGCTGTGTGTGCTCATAAATTCATTAATTAATTAATGCCAGCATTCCATATTCATGGCCATTGGTGCTACCCAGCCAAGGCTCAATTGATTTTACCCTAGAACAGCCCCTGGGGGTGTTCCTGAGCTGGTGAGCAGCACAGCTGTGACATGGGCAGTGAAATGATGATCCTTTAGCACTTTGCACACAGGTTTGTGTGCCTGGTTTGCCCAATGGTATCCTCATTCTGATTGTATGAGTGCTGCTCTTCCTACCAGGGCAGGCAGCAGCAAGCTGATTCCATCTCCCTGATTTACATTCCTTTTGGTAGGACACAGCATCTGAAAATGGAGGTTAAGTTACTGAACTGGCGTGGAAGTTTTTCTCAGGAAAAAGCATGTTTAATTCTGTGCCTGCTACTGTAGAAAATTCTGGAGGTACTTGCAACTTTCTAAGGTTTTTTTTTTTAATTTTAACATATTTCACTATGTCCAGAAATAATTTTTAATATGTTGTAATGTGTAAAAAGTGTGGGAGGGTTGGGATCTTTTTCTTGATGGCACTATGTGCATGTGTCTATATTCTCGTGGCATATTTGTGGCTTGCATTCAAACTATAGATCAATTCTCATTTCTCTGCCTCGAGACATTTCCCTCTTGTTTGAAGTTAGAACTTGAAAATTGGGATAAAGTGTCAGGGAACTTTAAATGAAAATATATGGTATTTTGATGTTTGAGGATCTCAAAAACAGTGCTTCAGAGTTTGATGGGATATAATTAAGGAAACAAACAAAAAACCCCAAACAGAAGCCAAAAACCTTCTGGAAGAAATAGAACAGAGAGAGTTCCTGTGGTGGGAAAAGAACTGGCTAATCACAGTGTCTGTGGATAGGAGCAGATTTGGAGGATTCGTGATTCTTCGTGATTTTTTTTCCCTTTTTTTTAAGACCATCATTCTATTTCTGCGAACCACTCATGTCCTGGGGGATGACTAAGGGAACCCAGCAAGCTCTGGGCCATCTGCTTTGGCCAGTGCAGGTGAGGAGAGCTGGCCAGTCCCACTGGATAACCAAGGAGGCAAAGGGTGTGTTAGTCAGAAGGGGGTTTTGTTATTCTTATTGTAATATTAATTAATATAATATTCTTATTTATTCTTATTCTTAATATTATATTCTTATAATTCTTTCATTATTATTATTATTATTATTTTATTTTTATTCCTTAGAGCAAAGCATAAACCCACCCCAAAAAAGAAGATGTTTTTACCAAGCAGAAAGATAGCACAGGCAAACAAGTCAGCAAATGTTGCAAGCAGAAAAAGGTCTCAGAATTTTCCACTGCAAGAAAACTGAAAAACAACTTCTAGCTGAAACTGTGATGTACTGACTTTTAGTGACTGGAGAACAGTAACATGAATTATAGTAGTTATGATAGGCTATAGATAAAAGTTAAGGTATAGATTGGTTCTGCTGTATTAAGATGCTCAGCAAAGAAAATAATGCATTGTAATATATAATATAATAT
>NW_005054482.1:830590-836479 GCF_000277835.1 Geospiza fortis | reverse complement strand
TATATAATATAATGCAATGTAACCAAAACCAAAGGGTGTCCAGGCCTGCCTGCAGCTGGAGCTGACAGCTGTGGGCACAGCTCTGTCACCCATGACCCTGGACTGCTGTAACCTCTTGCATGGAATAAACTGCATTTTGGAGAGTTGCCTGGAGTCCCACATCCCTCATTTAGGCTCTTACATGGTCCAGCCAAACCCGCTGCTCTTTGGAGGCAAACCTGCACTGAGCTTTCTCTCCTGCTTCTCTCCATGGTTCTGTTGTCTCTTTTCTTGCCCAGTTTTCACCAAAACCGAGTGAGGCTGGTTGTGCCTTGGGCACACAGTGGGTTACAGAGCAGTCAGGGGCTGCCAACAGAGAGAGGGCAGCAATAACTGCTCCCTCATCTGCTGCTCTGTTCATAGAGCAGGCATCAATACTGCAAAATGACTGGTAATAGGAATTTTTTAAGGATGGGGGTGAACCTTGGAAATAAATGAACTTTCATTGCTAGCAGGATTGCTGCAGCATAAATTAAATGCTTTGAGGAATTGTTTGTTTCATTACTGGGCAGAAATGTGGTATCAAGTGTTAGTTATTGTTGTTATTTTGTATTATTCTGCTTTGTAAAGTGTTTAGTCATTCTTTTTCCCTTTAACATCCGTGTCCAAAAAACACACAGAACTTCTGACCTAGGAATATATTTATACAACATCACAAATCTTTTCCATGGCAACAGGCCTTGTCAAGCTGTCACAAGCACCATAATGACAGACTTCCAAGCAGTCCCCAAATAAATATGATCTTAGCATGTTCCTGGAGAAAAATGCTCTCCCTAAGTGGTGGGTGGCTCAAAGCCCCTGGCCCAGGGGTGCAGGGGGAGCACTTTGGAGCCAATCCTGCACCATGAAAACTTGTAGGAGGTTCAAAATTCAGTTAAGTCTGAAGCTTTTCTGTTTGGAAAACAAAGCAGAATAAAGGCTGGTTCTTCAGATCTTTTGTCACAGAATTAGACATGACTGGCCTTGGTCAAAAGGACTTCTGGAATGAATAAAGACACTTCTCCAGAGCTGGGGGATATAGTTATACTATAAAGTGTTCCTATAGACAAGGAGAACTGATAGAAATACATGTGCAGTTCTGAGTAATACTCTGCTGTGTAAAATCTTATGGCCACTTGAATTAAACCATGATTAAGCAGAAAAGAAAAACTTGAACCGTGTATTAAACTCATTAAACTCAACTGGACCCTTCCAAGTCAAGAAATGTTTAGAGTGACAGCTGGCATGGGCTCTGCAGTGCACACATCTTCAAAAGGTCCCAAAGAAATGAAGGAATTCAGAATTGGGCGCTGGGATCTAAAGAACAATCTCAAAGTCAGATCCTGCCTTTGAGATATTTTCTGCTTCTTGCTGGACTCCACTGGAGTCAGCAGCTAGTAGGAATAAGGACCTCCGGAAATATTTTATTTAGAAATGAGCAGCAGCAATGACTGAGGAGAAGTGGGCTCAGGCTGTGCCTCTCCTTGGTGTTGACAAGCAGCTGGATTTCAATGGGATATCTCTTCAGGAGGAGCAGTTTCATCCTGGCTCCTGGTTCTGTTCTGTACCACAAGGTACCACAGAATACCACAGGAGCCAGATGCTGCTCCGTGGAATTTTTTTCTTAATGATAATAACAGTGGAACTCTGATAATAGTTTTTTTTTTTGTACTATTGTACATTTTGTCCTCCATTTGCTTCCCATAACACCCTCCAACAGCCTTATCTTGCTCTTTGCCTCCCCTTGCTCGCTCTCAGCTTTTTGCCTTCACTCCTGGTGCCTCCCAACACATCAAAGTCTCCATGACCTCATCTGTCAAATGTCCTTTTATTCACATCCAAAAATCTCCTAAACCCACCTCTTCCAGCAAGCAAGCTTTCTCCTATTATAATTTATAATTTATAATTTTGTCTTTTTTTCCTCTTGTCTCTCTTTATTTTTCTCATTGTAACAGACAGAGCTGTTAGCACCATCAGAACCCAAAACTGCCTGACATTTCCCATTACAAGACCCTGTTTTTAGCTGCTTATAATTTTGCAGCTCTAAATTACTTAGACTGAATTTTTCCATGCCAGGTGTCTCAAGCACAATTTTTCTGGAAAGTTTCAGCTTTAGACAGTCCTGAAAATGCCATTAAGGAGCAATGCCATGGTTTAGCCAGTTGAGAGAATTCTTACCAGCATTTTGTTCAAAAGCATTTGGGTTTGGAGGAAAGATTTCAGGGATCCAGGGAACCCTTTGGTCTGTCTGTACCCCAGAAAAATGTCAGTCTGTGCCCAGCCCCAAAACCTCACTTAGAGCTAAAGCTTAATGGAGAATTGGGACTCTCTGGCAGCTGAAGCTCTAAGGCAGTAGGGACTGGAGTGGAAAAAATTAGGAAATTCAAGATTTGGGTGCTGCTCCTGACCCTGCCATAAAAGAGAAGATTTCAAGAGGCACTTAGCTGGGCAGCTCCATGGAAAATATTCAGCGCCTACAGTGGAGTGGAAGAACCATGGATTTGAGAAAAATAGGGATCTGATTGTATAGATAAGGGCAATATGAATGTATACACTTGAGAGAGGTCTGAATTACAACTTCAGAGACTTAATATTTAGGTTTTTGTGTTGTGCTCTATAGCTTTTAGCCTCTTTTCAGCTAGAAAAATGGTGCATTAAACTGTTAAGCCTCCCCAGCTTGTTAGACCCCATCTCTCTCAAGATAAATCATCTTAAAACCTGCCTTCCTGAATGACAGCTCTCACACCCAATAGCTGCCCCAAAATAATTACTGTCAGGATCTGGACCTTGTTTGGGACCAAGTGGCGCAGCTGGTGCTCAGAAAGCATCTGACACCTTCAGCATTTCCACACAGCAGGCAGCAGGTGTGGGGCAAAACACTTGGGGGAAAAGAAAAACGAATATACTTGGCACTCTGGCAGAATTTTATCAATCTGCAAAGTTTTCCAAAGTTCTCCACCAAGCCCTGGACGTGCTGCACACAGAGTAAAGCAAAATCACAACTCCTGGTGTTTGGTCAGAGCAATATCTACATCTCAGAAGACAGCAATTAGTTGCCAAAACCTACTGTGTACACATGACAGAGGTTAAAATTGCTCAGAAGGTTTTATTTCTGAAGCTGTTATCTTTTTAACACCATTTATTAGTCATATCCAGTTAGCACTTCTCTAGAAGTGAAATCAACATCATCACATTAAGAGCTGGGAGTAAAAAGGATAATTAACCAAACAACTAAACGGCTTCCTACAATTATTATTCAAATTCTTAGGAAAGCATTCATGTTTCTTAAAACATAATCTGAGCATTCTATCTGTAAGTAATTTATTTTTATAGAAAAGTAGCAGGAAAATCTCCCAAATGGGTCAGGCTCTGGGCGCACTGAAGGCAGCTCCTTGTTTTAGGGGGATGTGTGGATTGCTGTGTCCCTCACAGTCACATTTCTGTGCACAGGAAGGCAGAAGAGCTCACTCTGAATTAAGGAAAGGTAAGCCTCATCCAGGAAGGCAGGAGTTTCATGAACCTTTGAATTTATTTCATATTTGCCTTATTTTCAAGATTTAATTACAAAAACAGCCTAAAAGAGCCCTCTGAAACTCCACCATGAAATGAACTCAGGGCTGCACGTCTCTGCTGCAGCTCAGATATCCCTGTAAGTGTCAGACGTGTTCAGGGGGGTGGATCTTTTTAAAGAAATGATTTTGCTGTGTTTAATACAACCTTTTCCTGCCCAGCAATTTTCCTGTCTCTCAGGCTGGGTTTTGTTTTCCTGGGTGTCTCCTGAGCAGTGCCTCAGACTCTGCAGCCTTCCTGGAGATCCTCTCTGGGTTAAAAAGCTCACCCTGCCTTGTTCTGCAGGGCCACATGCCCTCAGGGAGCTGGGATGGGTGGATGGAGCTGGGATGGATGGATGGGTGGATGGATGGATGGATGGATGGATGGATGGATGGAGCTGGGATGGATGGATGGATGGATGGATGGAGCTGGGATGGATGGATGGATGGATGGATGGAGCTGGGATGGATGGATGGATGGATGGATGGAGCTGGGATGGATGGATGGATGGATGGATGGAGCTGGGATGGATGGATGGATGGATGGATGGAGCTGGGATGGATGGATGGATGGATGGATGGAGCTGGGATGGATGGATGGATGGATGGATGGAGCTGGGATGGATGGATGGATGGATGGATGGAGCTGGGATGGATGGATGGATGGATGGATGGAGCTGGGATGGATGGATGGATGGATGGATGGAGCTGGGATGGATGGATGGATGGATGGATGGAGCTGGGATGGATGGATGGATGGATGGATGGAGCTGGGATGGATGGATGGATGGATGGATGGAGCTGGGATGGATGGATGGATGGATGGATGGAGCTGGGATGGATGGATGGATGGATGGATGGAGCTGGGATGGATGGATGGATGGATGGATGGAGCTGGGATGGATGGATGGATGGATGGATGGATGGGGCTGGGATGGGTGGAGCTGGGATGGATGGATGGGGTTGGGATAGATGGGGTGTGAGCAGGATTTCACATCTCACAAAGCCTCCTGCCTCTCCTGCCCAGCTCCTTCCCCACCAGGACTGAACTGTTCACCCTCACTGCACTCCTGCAGCTATGGGGAGGTTTTCATCAGCTTTGCCTGATTTTTGCAGCTATTGAGAAGTTCTGATTGGCTGTGCTGAGATTGCTGGAATTTTTTGCTCGCTACCCCCAGAAACAGGAGATGAGAAGTAAAGAGTTTATGAACAGTGCTGTACAGATGGCAGCACTGAGGAACAAGCAAACCTTGTGCAGAGCCATGCAGTGCAGCATTTTCACAGCCATCTCCAAGGCTCCTGATCCTGGGACCAGCATGGCAGCTCCACGATTGCACACCACAGCCTGGGGCTGTTCTTTGATCTGGGTAAACTTTTGGCAAGCACAGGTTGTGCTCCTGTGCTCCTCCTCCCCAAAGGCGGCTCAGCACCTCCAGCTGGGACAAACAGGACCCAAGGTCACAGGGATTAACCCAAGAGACCTTTCCCAGGGGATTATCTCAGATATTTCTGAAGAATCACTCACACACAGACCAGAGGTCACCCAGCTCCCTCTGGGCCTTCCCTCTGTCCCTGTCTCTGGTGACACCACAAGTTTGGTGTCTGGGGAGGGCAGTGACAGCCACAGGAGCACATCAGGGAGGAGCAGAGGGTGTGACACAGCTCATGTCTCCTCCTCTGAGGTGCCTCATGCGCTGCCATCCCTCCACCCAAGGGTGGAATACTTTTTCTGCCTGACACAGCCTTCATTTCAACAGATTTCCAGACAGGAGAAGCCACATTTGTGCTGTGAGCGACAAGTGCCAGGCTTCTGCCTGGGCAGACGTTCTCAGGGAGATTTTTGAGATCCAGACACAATTTCTGTCTTCTTGTCTGGAGCACCAAGAGTCTGGAGGTGCCACGTTGCCATGAAGCAGAACAAATAGGTTATCAGGGGCTTGCCTCACAGGAGCCATGCAGAACGGGCTTTGACTTTAATGAATCCAGGCAAAGGATGAATAACTGAAGCTCTGAGTCTCTGGGGCACCTACTTTTCATATTTTTGCTTCAGCTTGCAGGAGCCCAAGTCCTGAACCAGCACAGTATGGAGAAGGGTCTGGAGCACAAGTGCTGTGGGGAGCAGCTGAGGGATCTGGGGGAGTTTAACCTGGACAAAAAGGGGGCTCAGAGGGACCTTCTCACTCTCCACAAGTACTGAAAGCAGAGCCAGGAGAGGGCTGGGCTCTGCTCCCAGAGAACAAGGGACGGAATGAAAGGAAATGGCCTCAAGCTGTGCCCAGGGAGGTTTAGATTGGATATAAGGGAATTTGTTTTTTTTTTT
>NW_005054482.1:774050-830580 GCF_000277835.1 Geospiza fortis | reverse complement strand
CACACAGGGAGCTCAGGCAGAGGAATGGGCTGCCCAGGGAGCTGGGGCAGCCACCATCCCTGGAGCTGCTTGGGAAAGAGGGGATGTGGCACTCAGGGCCATGGTCAGCCTGCCATGATGGTGCTGGGTCACAGGCCTGAGGCCTTTTCCAATCTCATGCTCTGATTCTGTGATTTTCATGCCAGGATGCTGTGACAAAGATGATTTTACCTGAATTCTTAAATACATTTTTTAAAGAGGACCTTTCTGCACACCCCTGCAGCCCCCAAAGGACAGGCTGGTCCTGTGTGAGGCAGGAGCCCTTTCCTTGTGCTCCACCTGGAGCTGATGGAGAAGGGTCTGGAGCATCCTGCACATCCCTCCCGTGCCCAATTCAAGGTGCTCTGGGGCCTGTTTCCCAAACCACTTCAGTATGAAAAACCCCCACATTTTCTCATACTTCCAGGACATTCACCAGGAGAGGAAATCCCATGCTAAATTTAAGCATGAGATCCAAGTGGGCACTGGCAGAAGATGCACACAGCACAAATGGAGCTCTCAAACTGCCAAAATTACCTCCACTCCTTATTTTCTGTGACTCTGGCAAACACAGACCACGCTCACCTTACAAATATCCACGTGCATGATATATTTTAAACCAGGGTTTAATTTTAAATCTTGGTTTCTGGGTAATTCTGGAGCATCATTGCAGATGGGCACTACATTACTAAACAGCCAAGCTGGAGCTCCCTGCACAAGAATCACATATTAAATCTATATGTGATTTACTGTAGAATTTTTCCTATTAATGCACATTATATTGACATTTACTGTGAGAATTCATGCTTCATAAACATGGAATTGTTCTGTTTTCTCAGTTTGTGCCAGTTTCCTATAAATACAGAAATTAGGTAGCTATCACCAAAGCTATCTGATAGAATTCAAAAATAGATAAACAAAGAATAGCAATGCAATTTGGTCATTAAAATTCTAAAAAAACCAAACAAAAATATATCTGCCCATTATCCTTTTGATGAATCTGGCCTTTTGCCTCAAAACCACCACTAATTTTGGCTGGCATAAGAGGAGCATTTTATGAATCCTACCCAATGTTTGCAGCACTGAACTAGAAATGCCAGTCAATAACAGCTCATTATCATTATCCAGATGAGAGGCAAATTAAACATGGGAACACTATTGCTGCTGCAATGTAAAGGTTGAAATTCAAAACAGCACAAGCAGGGAAAATCTGGGCTAAGACTGTCTACACAAACCCTTAAGGATTATCAGGGCTGGATCTGAATTTGTATTTTTACTCAACACACTGGAGCATCCTTGCAGGCACTCAGCACACCAGGAGAGCCTGAACTTTGTGATAATTCAGAAATCTTTCTTTGGAAAGACCCTTTTGCTGCTTAGGAAAGCTTTGAGATGGAGGCTGTGCCTCCATTGTGAGCAGGGCCCAAAATACACAGGAGACATTTCATTTCCCCCTGCCAGCTGAAGCATCCCTGCCCTGACAGGAATCACCTGACAATTCAGGACATGGAGGTGTCTCTGACATTGTAAGGCCCATGGAGAAAACCAGAAATTACTTGGAGGCAGAGTTTAATAATCTTACCTAAGAAAAAATAATTAATTTTATACAAATTAAACGAATTTGGATATGAGACCACATTTTACAGAAGTGTGAATCATTCAAGGTTATGACCAGAGTTTTTTGGGCATAAACACCAGACATTTATTGAAAAATATTAATCTGTTTTCCCCTCAATAACTTTACTTGCCCTGATCATAGGTGGTTAGAACTCTGTCTGGGTGCACATGTGTGTGTATGTAGCCATGCATTTCATAGACAAGTTTGTTTAATTTCTCCAATCCAATTCTTGGACCTGCTAAATCTAGTGTGGATATAGCTGGGTTGGCTTTTTTTTAGTCGAGGTTTTGGATAAAATCCATTTTTCTTTTGAATAACATAACCCAGAGGTTAAAAAGTCAGTGGCAGTGGGCTTGCTTATGGCAAGTAAGGGAAGTGTTAATGTGAAAAACCCCTCAGATTGGGCTATAGGGTAAATCTAAATAAAAAAGACAGTCAGTGTAAGAAATGACAACACATCACTGTGGAAGATGGGAATCAATGCAGCTCTTTTACATGACAGATTTTCTATTCAGACTAAATATATTCTGTCTTGAGCATATTGTGTATTGCCCTGACATCATTTTGCCTTTATTCACATGCTGTGGTGATGCTATCTACAGCATATAGACTCCCATTGACAGCATTTTGCCTCTCCTCAGATCACAACAGTGTCTCTGCAGACATCCAGTGACATTGTTTTGCTGTGTTTCCCTCTCTGACTCACAGTGACACTGGCTGCCATCTCGGCAGCCTCCATCCCAGCAGGGCTCTGCCCCAATTATTGGAAGTTGCAGCCAGGCTGCAGGATGCTCTGATAACTCAACTTGGCTTCTGGAGGGTCACAAAACGGGACTCTCTAGGTATTTATAGGTGTCTTAATTTGGGAATGCTTTACCAGCATAATTAGTGGGACAATCAGAATTTTACTCGTTCAGATGGAATTAGTTGAGTGCCTGGAATTTTCATACATCTATAACTGCATAAAAATCATCTATAACTGTATAAAATCTATAACTTTCCCTTATTTAATCACTGTCAAGTCTTGCTGGCATGCTTAGGCAAAAATAAAAAGTTGTCAGCATGAAGTGACACCAGGGAATCTGGTGAGTACCATTGTTATCAGCTACACCAGGTGAGTATCTATCAGTGTTATCAGCTACACCAGGGATCTGGTACTATCTGTTATCAGCTACACCAGGTGAGTACCAGTGTTATCAGCTACACCAGGTGAGTACCAGTGTCCAGAGATCCCATGGTCAGTGCTGCCAAGGGCACTGCAGGGTGGAATCTCCTCTCCCAGCTGTCCTGGCACATCTGCCCATGCAAATGGATGGATGGAAGATAAGCCTGGCTTTGCACTGCAACAGGTGTGCAAAGCACTTGGTTTAAAGCAGGGTTTAAGGTTAATTTTGCAGCATCTCGCTGGGCCTGGATATTTCTGACAGCTCTGGCATCCCTTGTGATATACTGAGGGAAAGTGCAGATGTGGAAAATGTGAATTTAGTGCATGCAATGCTATCCTGTTATCTTCTAACACGTGTGAAGTGCTATCCCAGTTCAGGGATGTGTGCAGAAAGAAAAGCTCACATAATTTGGTTTTGAAAAGGCTTCTGGGGTTTGATAATGCATTGCCTCTATCTGGTAAACAGAAAGCTGGTGTTACGTCTTTTTATTTTCTCTAAGCAAGGAGGCCCTTTCAAGGCATAGAAACCATTTATCTGTCTCAGTCAAGGTGATTTCCATACCAAGGCCATTGTCCCTGCAGTGAGACTGTGATTATGTGAAGAGTAATTGTGTGTGTGCATATCTGTACACCTTTACATTGTTCCCGGATAAAATGAATGGAAAAAGCCCACAGTGAATACAAGAAAATGTGCTTTTCCTGCCTTTCAGAGAGGTATTAGTGTCTACTTCATATTTTAAAGAATTTCTGTGCTGGTGAAAGCTGTGTCTGTCCGTCCATCCTTGCTGAGCCAGAGTGCTCTCATTCCGTGCAGACACTTTGCTCCATGAAGTGCAGCCCAGACTGAGGCACCACCATCATCAGGAGCAAAACACAGACTTGTCATGTCCAATCCTGACAGCAGAATGGAAATGCTCGGAAAAGATGATTATCTATTGAAATATATATAGTCCAGAGGGCAAATGTTCATCCAACATATTGACAGCAAACACACAGCATCTTTCACAAGCGCTGTCTTTGCAGTTCCCTCCGTGGCTCTGGATGCCTCAGCATATGCACAGGGCATTATTTCTCCTATCAGCCCAAATCCTGACACTGTCAAGTGCCATTGCTCTGCAGACTTTGCAGATGAAGACATCTCACAGTGGGTGACAGCAGTGCCTGGGATTTGTGTTCTGCACGACACTCCGCTAAACCTAAAGTTCAAATGAAATTTGTTTTGTTGTTTTTTCTTTTTTTCTTTTCTTTTTTCCTAAAGCATTTCCATTAGCAAGATGGTGCTCTTTTAGTTCTTTTCCTAAGACAGCCTGGAAAGTTTTTGAATTAACTTTTCCATGCAGAAGCCCGAAGCCCAGATGAAACAACACTGCACAGTAGTGGCTTTTTCTTTTGCTGCAGCCACATGTAACTGTGGCAGAAAATGATTAAAACAAAGTGAGGCTGTCTGACTTTAAAGTGGGTTTAATTTCTTTATGAGCTTTTTCTAGCATTTGATTCATAATTATTTTATTTCGTGCTCTCATCTTATGGGAACCTGTCAAAAAGCTTTTGAAATCTTAATAAGTAGGTTCACAGGGTCTTCTTTGGCCACAGCTTTCCTAACCTTTTCAAAGAAGACAGAAAGCCTTTAAATTAAGCTGATCTGCAGGCAGCTAATTTTTGTAGTTCCAGAAAATAACTGTCTTCTGTAGTTTGGGCTATTCTTTCAAATATAAACATTTTAAAAAATAAAAATGGAACAGCTTTTAATGCAATCTGTGTTTACTTATACCAGTTAATAAAACCACATAACATAACTTGGTATTGTGTTAATGCTTTATGCTATATGTAAACCATATTAATTGATGTTTGACACTGCTGTAGCACTTGCTGTGCAGCCCAGAGGAAGAACAAGTCCTGATTTTGCTAACACAGTATTTACCAGAGCTGTAAAAAACCCCTTTGGAGACAGGAAAATATGAAAGGCTATTGAAGAGGTTAATTTGCTTTGGTTGGTATTGAAGTGCATGAATTTGGGCTCAGGATGCCACGGGAGAGAGGAGTTTGGGAGAGCCCAGATCTGTTTTCATGGAGTTCTGGGAGCAAATCACACCTCAGTAAAGAGAGGGGAGCAAAGCTGATGTTTGTCCCCTTTAGATATCACAGAAAAAAAAATCAATACATTAACCAACAACTTTTAAATTAAAAAAAAAATCTTAAATTAACAAACCAAAACCACTACAGACCTTAAAGGTCATCTTGTTCCTACCTGCCTGCCATGGCTGGGACACCTGCCAGAAGAACAGGTTCTGACCTGGCCTGGAAGGGGGCAGCCACAGCTGCTCTGGGCACCCTGCAGCAGGGAGGAATTCCTCCCCATATCCATCCCAAACCCACCCTCCCAGGGAGGAATTCCTCCCCATATCCATCCCAAACCCACTCTCACAGGGAGGAATTCCTCCCACCCCATATCCATCCCAAACCCACCCTCCCAGGGAGGAATTCCTCCCCATATCCATCCCAAACCCACTCTCACAGGGAGGAATTCCTCCCAATATCCAACCCAAATCACCACTCAGCACCAGGGAGGAATTCCTCCCCAGTATCCAACCCAAATCACCACCCTCACAGGGAGGAATTCCCCCTCTTTCTGAAGTAAAAATTATTAATAATAATAAAAAAAATCCTAAACCCAGGAGCAGCAAGATAACAATAGTCACTTCAGAACAGACCAGTATCCAAGTCACAGGAGCAGAGGGGTAGGGAAACTTTGCACACCAAACCCCTGAAGAGTGTGGAGGTCACCTAAACCAGTTTTCAAATGCCTGTTCAGTTTTGATGCCACTTCCTGCAGTGTGGATTTTGAGCCAGCAAGAGTTAAGCAGGCTTCTCTGAAGTGCAGTGTGAGCCTCATTTAAATGCACACTTGTGCTGAGCAGGGCTTGAGAGCTCCTGAAAACCTCTGGTGGCAATGATGTACCCTGACCTATTACCTTAACAATTTTCTGTGCCCCACCATGCAATTCATGTGTGGAACCACTGGCAACAATTACAGGAGCACTGGGTGAGATATAAACCATGCGGTGTGACAGCTAAATGGCAGTTTTATTTGTTTATCTTGAAGAGTCCTTATTTAAAAGCCTCTCTGCACTTGTAACACTCAGCATCCACTGGGATCTGTGCTGTGACTGGGATCTTCAGCTGGCCAGGGGCTGCCTGGCACGTTGGACTTGTTTCAGTTCTTAGAACAAAAGGATAATGCCCTTTTAAAGTAGAATAATTCTCTGTAAGGACACCAGAACGTCCCATGGATAGTTCTGGTGGGCAGCTTCCCACCAAACATTTATTGGTGCACCTGAACACACAATCACAAACATCTGGCTGCACTGTTCATTGACTGCTGCTCAGCATTCTCCTGCCAGCCCATCTAAAGGGTTTAAGAAAAGGAATTGCCCAAAGCCATGCTGCCTTATACACCTTCTATTGACTGACTTCAACAACATTTAAGCAAGATCTGTGTTCTACCACCTAGACCTCAGGACAGCCAGCAGGGCAGGGGGAGCAATGGCTGTGGTCCAGGTGAGGGACAGCCCTTTGAAACCCTCTAATTTTAACACCACAAACAACCAAAGTGTGCCCAGGAAACCCCTGTGTGATGGCTCTGGCTGAACGGCACAGCCCTTCCACAAGTTAAACACCATCCATCTATATTTTGGGTTGCCAGAATATTCTGGGTACCTTGAGCAAGCACAGATCCCTGTTTGTGCCACAGAGCAGCATTATCCCAGAGATAAGCACACCTAGAAATCTCCAGCTATTCACTGTTATGTGTAAAGTACTGGTGGTTTTCCTCCCCTTTTGTCAAGGGCTCTGCAGTGTCAGCAGATAAGGATTTGGCATCTCCAGAGATAAGACACAGATCTTCTCTAATTCTGCTCAGCTCTGTGCTATATGGTGAGGAGTAAATGAATTTTGCAGCTCCAGATCAGAGACCAGGCGAGTGGCAGCAAGACAACCACAGAATTTTTACATCAAGGCATTCTTGTCTTTAAATATGCACTCCATGAAAAATACAAGTGCTGCCTTCAGAGCAGGGATCCATGCTTGCCCAGATGTCCTTATCTGCATCAGGACATGTGAGTGTCCCCAAACCCTCCTGTTGGATATTTACTGTGTGTTCATGGCCAGGGCAGGGCAGGGAGGAGGCAGCCCATGGGCAAGCTCTGATTAATCTGCATTAAACACAGGATGCAGCTTGGACTTGTGCAGGCACACCGGTGAGCATCAACCAGCCTGTTTCTGTGTCTAGGGTGAATGTTCAAGCTGAACAAATCTCATCCTATTGGCAATATCCCTTCTTGAAGTAACCTTCCATAGGGAAAAAAAAGTCCTTTGCTGTTTTAGATCTCGTGGTGCCTTCCTGGGCCATAACAGAAAGCAAGAAAAAGAAATGCAGCCAGTAGATGAGGAAGTAATAGTCAGAGAAATGCCCAGATAAGATGGACAGACAGAGGGATTTATTTGAGCTGCTGGGCACACTCAGCTCCTGAGGGCACTGATGGAGCTCCCAGCCCTGGTACCTCCCAGACTGCAGACACAAACCTGTACCTCTCCAAAAGACACATCTGTTTTAGCTCTCAGTCATAACTTCAAGGCACACATTGCTCAAGCTCCCTTCCAGAAGATATTGGAACCTTCCATAGGGTCTTGTTTGGTTTGGTTTTTTTTTTGGGGTTTTTTTTTGTTTTTTTGTTAGTTTTTGGGTGGGTTTTTTTTTTTTTTGTTTGGTTGGTTTTTTTGGTTTTTTTTTTTTTTTTTTTGAAAGAGGAGACAATTTTTTTGGCTGTGGGGCAATGAGAGTGGGCAAGCTAAACAAATTAATTTGAGAAACAAATTGTGCGAAGGGCAAGGGGGGGAGCTGACAGATAAGCAGCCGCGGGAAATCCATCTGGAGGGAGGACAAACGAGCACAACTTGACTCTCATGCAACCCCTGGTCTATTTATAGGGGGAGGCGTTGGGAAATGAAGTACCTTTCAACAGCACTTTAAGTCAACAACCGAAATGAATTGCCTTCACTTTGAAACAGCAGTGCTGGTGCAGGCAGCGCAGGAACAGCCAGTTTCACACTCCCAGCTCTGGCCAAACCTGGACAGAACAAGCTGGAAAAGGGGATGGAGCCTCAGCCAGGAGAGATCACGCCAGCCATGGGCTCCTGCCAGCCCCACCAGGGCACCTCAGCTCTGGGCAAACCAGGGGCTCACATGGGAACTGAATAAATCAGAATAAATCACTTGGTTCCTCTGCCTTTGCTGAGCTGATCTAATATAGCCACAGTTGCATTTCAACCCCCTTCTTCCTATTGTTTAACTTAACATTTCTTCCTATTTAACTTTTCCTATTGTTTAACTCTTCTTTTGGACTGAAGGTCAGGAAACCCATCACCTTTTTGGAGTTTTCTCCCTTTGCAGAGGTCGGTGGCATCCCTGCTCTCTGAGTGCTGCCCTGTGGGCACTCTTTCATTCACCAAGACATTTATCTCCATCCAATGTGCTAGCTAACAAGGAGAAGGGCTGCAGGGCCAGCAGCCAGGACGTGGGATCAGCCCTGACCTCCAGCCCAGGGGGTTCAGAGCTCTGAGCTCCATTTCCCACACGTGAGAGCTGAGCCCTGCTCATGCCAGCACTGCCTGCAGCCCAGCTTTACACTGTGGGGTTTTTTCTTGTATTTTTCTTATATTAGTTTTCTTATTTCTGCAGCCTGAGGAAACACTGGCTGGACACAAAATAAGATCTTTTTTCACTTGGCTGTTCACTGAGATCTCTTTTGATTTCCCCTCAGTCAGCAGTGGGAAGGAAAAGATTGTCTGCCAGCCTAAGCCTACCTCAGATCCACCAAGGAACCCTTAAAATAAACGCTGGTAAACATGGGGTGTGTATGTGCTTGTTTGTATGCTGTGTTTGTGAGAAGTTTTGAATTCTCTCCCATTGTTTGTAAATATTCTATAGAACTCATCTGTTTTTATGTATTAATTTGTATGTGTTCGTGTATTTCTGGTAGCAACCTGTTTTATGGAAACATTTTAATAAAAATCTGTGAACATGAGGAGAAGTAGAGCACAATACAGATGCACAAACACTCCCTGCATGACTCTGAGGGGAAAAAAAAAGTGTACAAGGAATTCACACATCCTCTAAACAGAGAAATGTATAAACCAGAAATGCTGCAGGGGCTGAGTGTGTAAATAAATGCAGGCTGAGCATGAACGGCGCTGCTGTCACCCAGGCTGTCCCTCACACCAGGGACAAGCCAGAGGAGTGAGTTTGCTCCAGGTGAGCCCGGGCAGGCAGGGAGGAGCAGGGGCAGCAGCCAGGGCTTTGGAGGGCAGGGCTGGGCACAGGGAGGCGACAGCCCTGCTGCTGCACCCTGGTTTCTCCCTTGGGCTGGGTTTAGTCTGGCTCTCACACTATTTCCAGGCTCTCTGGGTATCCCATGTCTAAATGTTGAAGATTGCAATGCAAGATGTTTTCCGTTACCATCTGTATGGCAGATTACCTTGTCAAGTGGGCAGTTTGCCTTTGAGTGACCACATTCACACCTCCCTCGGGAGGGGACCTCTGCTGATAACAGCTATTGAATGTCACTGCATGGCTGATAAGAACTGTAACATCCCATTGGGAGATGTGAGCCCAGAGGCAAGAGCCAAGCATTGCCACCCAGATATAATCCAGAGGATTTGAGACACCAGCACGGCTTTCTCCACGGGATTCCCCAGAGGAACAGCAGCTGCCTCTTCCTCCACTGGATCTTCAGAGGAAGAACACATCCTTCTCTGCAGAACCACCCCTGACACTGCAGGAGGGCTGAGCCACAATTCCAATGGCACTGCTGCCAACACCCTGACCCACAGGGTGCCAGGTTGGGTTCTGACTCTGGCAGTGTTGTTCTAGTAGACTGCATTGTTTATTTTATCCTTTATTTGTTTTTCCTTCCCTATTAAAGAACTGTTATTTCCTGCTCCCATATTTTCACCTGAGAGCCCCTTAATTTAAAATTATAGCAAGTTGGAGTGGTGGGGAGGGTTTACATTCTCCATTTCAGGGGAGGCTCCTGCCTTCCTCAGCAGGCACCCGGCTTTCCAAACCAAGACACTAAATTCAAGTTTGCTGAGCACTTTGAGCCCCTTGGACGAGCTGTGCTGGCTGCCAGGGGTCATTGTCCCTTTCCTGCAGGTGCATTTAACACCGTTTTTTGCTGCTGGCTGCACACACACACAGTGCTCAGTAGTGAGGCTGCCCAGCAGCTCAGAGCTGGAAAACTCCTGGGCTGCTCCGCTGTTCCTGGGGCACAGAAAGGCTTTGGCACCTTCCACGGCACCCTTGGGCGTGCTCCAGGCTGCCCCAGCAGGGCTGTGCCTGCTCCCTGTCCATCCCTGCCCCTCCTGGGAGCCCTGTCCATCCCTGGGAGCACAAGCAGGGACCTTTTCCCTGTTCCTGGCCAGCAGGGTGATGTGGAAGTCCCACATTGCCCCAGGCACGGCCCCCCTGCCAGAGGGGAGATTCCTGCTCTGCTTTCCACATCTCCCCCTGCACCTGGAGCTGGAAACGCTCCCAGGGAAGGGGGGCAGTGACCCTGAGGTTCACAGTGAGGAGTGTTTTGGAACACAGTGGCAAATTTTGTGACGAAATGCCAGAGCTGTTTACACTTCAGAAAATGTTTTGGACACGGTTCCACATCCAAGGTTAACAATAATGTTTTGGGTGCAGGAGTCGTGGAATTAGTGAAAAGTTGGCTCAGAAGTTAATGATGAAGGATGGGGAAACAAAGAAAATAAGTGATATGAGATGAATTATGGCAGGAGGGACTGTAAACTGACCAGAAACTGTTGCACGAAGACAGAGAAGATTGCAATCACACCAAGGCTAAGAGATAAATACAAGTCCTTCAGCATGCCTGTTTCACATCCATCTGTGTGTGCCATGAAACGCTGGAGTGAAAAAGAAAAGGGAAGGCCAAGGCTTTGGTCAGTATAAGTATGTATCTGTTTGAAAAAAAATCTATTTGAACTTCTGCCCAGAGCTTAGAATGAAACCATCTGCACCATTTACAAGCTTCATGCAGTTAGGTAATATTTGGGTTTGTTTTTCAGTTCCTGCGTGATAACCAGAGGTAATACATGAAGTGCTCCACATCCCCTTGTGCCACAGCCCATGCCACAGGTGGGACAGCCACAATACCCAGAGTGTGCCCACACAATTTCTGAAAGCTTCACCCCAAACACGGGAACACCAAACCACTCCAGAAAGCTTCAGGCATTTGCCCACACACAGTAACACCATTCCAAATTCGGAAAACTTCACCCTAAACCCAGTAACACTCTTCAGAAGGCTTCAGTCATGTGCATGTGCAAAATAACACCAAACCTCTCCAGAAAGCTTCACCCAAACACAGGAACACCAAACCTCTTCAGAACACAATAACATCTTACCTCTTCAGAAAGCTTCAGTTGTGTGCACATGCAAAATAACACCAAGCCTCTCCAGAGGGCTTCACCCAAACCCAGTAACGCCAAACCTCCTCAGAAAGCTTCAGCCCAAGCACAGTGACACCAAACCTCCTCAGAAAGCTTCAGGCACCTGCCCACACAGAGTAACACCATTCCAACTTCAGAAAACTCCACCCTAAACCTAGTAATACCATATATCTTCAAAATACAATAACGGAATAACACCTTACCTCTTCAGAAGGCTTCAGTTGTGTGCTCATGCAGAGTAACACCTTCCCGCTCCAGCAGGCTGCAGCATCTGCCCTCGCTGTCCCTCAGGCCAGGCTTCTGTGCCCTGCTGCTCGTTACTGTCAATGCTGCTCACCTGTGCTGCACAGCTGGGGCCAATTGGGGGTGATTGGGCACAGCTGGGGCCAATTGGGGGTGATTGGGCACAGCCCCACCCCAGTCACCACTGACTGGGAGCACCTGTGCTCTCGCTGCTGGCGCTGGGGAGCAGGCCTGGAGGAGAGCAGGGATTGCCCATCAGTGCTTGAGCAGTGCCCACACACCTTTGTTCCCAGGTGTACATGGTACCAGCTAAGCTGAGGGGCTTTGCCTCCACTGAAACCCCCCAGCTATGAACAGTTACACAAATTCTCACATCAGGTCACTTGGGGCCCTCTCACCATATCTCAGGTCCCATCATCAAAATAACACAAGGTTTGTGAAAAACTGTTTTAAGAAACATTAGCTTTAAAGGGTAGAATAGGTAGATGATTAAAAACCACTCCACCCCCCACCAATCCACTTTAAACAATAACTAAAATGCTTTTGGGAAAAAGAAAAGCAGCTGAGAATGTAAAAAACTTTGTTTCTTTGTTTGCCATCATAGAGTATGTCATTTTGTTAAAGGAGTCCAATCTCTGCAGGCCAAGGCACAAGTTCTGTGGTCTGTAAGTGCATGGGGACATTCCTGAGGCTGCTGGAGCCCCAAACACCAATCATGAAGGCATGAAATGGTTAAAACAGTGACAGCCAGCAGTGCTCTCCTGCGTGATGCTCAGAGCAGATGAATGAAGCCACCACTGCCCGTTGCTGAGTCAAAAGCAGGAGTTTCTGTGCAGTACAAAGCCCTGCAAAGATGTTTGGTTTTGGTTCTTTTGGAAGGTGTCTGTGGAAGGGCAGGATATCTGAGACACAGGGAATGTCCCTTTCCAAGCCTACATCCTGTTCTTCTCAGGTTTGTCTTTTTCTCTGCCCCAGAAGCATCCTCACAGCACACAGTCACCTTCCAGCTCTCACTCAGGAGGGAAAAGTGCCCACAGCGCGTGTCCCTTACAGCAGGGTTAATCAGGAGTTACTCCATGGTGTAAATCCCATCCAGGTGAGGCCAGAGGGATCTCAGGGTAGCAGAGAATGCCACAAGAGCAGCTTTCATCCAGGGACTCCTGGTGGCCCCTGCCCCGTGGGTTTCCAGGGATCAAAGCCCATGTGGAGTCAGGCAGTGAAATAAAGCAGCAGCCTTTCCAGGCTGTGTCTCAGCATGGTAATTCTACTGCAGCATTACTCCAAGGTCCTCTGAGTAGCTGCATTTAATAATGCTTTCCAGCAAGGTTCCATTTATAAACACTTCATTATTAATAAAGCATGGCAATTTGTAGCATGCATAAGAATTATTTATATTCATGTGCTAAGCAAGCCCATAGATTTAATAATATTGACGTCTTGTAGCAGGCGTTGTAACAGCTTGTCACAGCATCATCTGTTCAGCATTTCTTACTAATGCCTTTCATACCAGGCCCCAGAATCATTTGTTAAAGGATGCAGCTGCATCTATTAAGCCTTTCATAAATATGAATAGCACATTTTCTAACATGGCACCATATATTAAATTATTACTGGATATTCTAACTGGAAACAGAATTTCTCCTTCTCACTTTTCCCCTTTCCTTGTGTCCTTTTTTCCTTTCCTTTTCTCTCCCTGTTCCTGGTGAAACACCTTTGAGTGCTGCTGTGCACAGTGCTGTGCACCCTGGGCAAAATGCACAGGTTGTGCTCTGCACAGTTCACTTTTCCACTTTATTCCTACTCAGGCAATGCCTCTTTTGGGGTTTTCCCCTCTCCTCTCCTTCTTCTGCCAAGTAAGGTAAAATTGTAGTGCACCGAAATGTTACTAGAGATTAAATTCTTAATTGTGAATTTCCTTGCTTTTCTAAGTTTGCCTCAGATCCTTAACATTTTAAATGCCTTTTTTAAAATGGGAATTTCCATGCTATTTTAACTCATTAGTCATGGGCTATCATTTTTCGATGTAATTACTGTAATTTCACCAAGTGACATAATTACAGTAAATACTTTGAGTAATTACTATTCATATGGAAAAAGATATCTGGAGGTGTAATAATGTCATATAATAAAACATTTATGATGTGTGAAGACAAATTATGATGACATATTTACATCACATAGTGGCGTGACAACGTTCCATACTTGCCTTGCGTGAGGATAACGACACAAAAATAAGTTTCAGTGATGTCATCTCCTGGTAACATTACAAAGAGTTGCTCAGCATCGAGGCACAGCAAATTCAATAGCTTTTGGAAGGTGAATAACGTTCCCCCAATGCCATTAAGGCCAGCTGAAGGCTGAAAGAAGGATTTATGCCTCCCTTAACGTGGTCACAGTGGGGTGTGGGAGGAAAAGATTTTCAGCAGGTGGAAGAATCAGGAAAGAGGAGTCTGAATTCCTGACCCGCCTGAGCTGTTCCTGACAGAAGAGGCAGGATTTGCTTGGTTTTATAGCCCCCATCTCTGAGCCTGGGTCTGCACCTGCCTGCTGGAAACGATTCCTGCCTGGGGCAGCAGCTGAAGACCTGAGCTGCTCCAACCAACAGGCAGTTGGGGCTTATCCACCTGTGTGCCGGAAATCAGCCAAACTGTTACCTTTAAATCACCGTGAATTCGCTGCAAAATGATGCTCACCCTGCCCCTGACCTCCCTGAGACCTGAGCACAGCAAACTGCTGAGAGAATGCAAATTACACTGCAAAGAGCTGAGAGAATGCAAGTTACACAGCCAGGTGTGGCAGAGGGAGGCAGCACCTTTGCCCAAAGAGGGGGTACATTTGCCCAAAGAGGGGGTACATTTGCCAGGCTGGTGGGGCTGTCACTGTGGGTCACAGCAGGGCCCATGAGACAGGCTTGGAGCAACCAGGGAAATGCTGCTCTCAGATTTGTGTGGAATTCAGTACAGCTGTGTCTCTGTGCTGAGCCAGGGCCCCAGGAAGGAAAAACAGCAAACAATAAGTATATTTAAATATAAATATATATGTATGTATTTATCTTTATTATAAATGTAAATTTAAAATAAATTTAAATTTTATAAATTTAATTTACATTTCTATATTTAAATATAAATAGTGCAGCCCCAATATAAATATAATTTGTATTTATGTATTTAAATATAAATGGTGCATGAGCAAACCCCAGTTTGCCCAGGTAATCCAGTTTCTGAGCTTTGCTGTGTCAGTGTGCCCCCACGCTTGCAGCAGCCTGCTTGGGACACCACACACCCCTGATCTCTGTGAGTCCTAGCAAAGCCCTCCAGGACAGAGAGAAAAAGCAAAAGAACTGGGTCTGGGAACAGAGAAACTCTTCAGGGAAATCCCAGGGAAATGGTGCCAGTGCTGTGCTGCAGATATTTGGGATTTGCCTCCTGCTAGCATCAGGTGTCAGCAGTGCCAAGTCCTTGTGCAGCAGGGAAGCAGAAGACCTGGCTGCTAAGGTCAGAAGCAAAAGCAGCTCACTTTTTTGGTTAAAAAGAGGAATTCTGAGGATCTGATAGGATTTTAAATCCACATTGTCTTTCTCTGGCTTTAGCTTAATCAATTCATATGGCATCATTAAGACACAAAGCAAACAGCTAATGCCACTTAAATATAAGTATTGGTATATCATACACACACAAATGTTATCATAAATACCTGTCGTTTTTGCTTGCATGAATTCACAAATTGTTCTTTTTTAGAACAAACTCCTGCTTGGTTTACTGCAGAGGTTCTGAGTGGTGTCAGTAAGCCCCAGGGCACTGTGGCCACTGTTCAGCTGCTTCCAGAGCCCCAGGCTCAGCTGGTCTTGTAAATCTTAAACCAGATCCTCGGAACTCGCAGGCAAATCCAAAGACCAAGACCAAAAAACCAAAAAACAAACCAAAAAAAAAAAAAAAAAAAAAAAAAAAAAAAAAAAAAAAAAGAAAAAAAGAAAAAAAAAAAGAAAAAGAGAGAAAAAAATTAGAAATCAGATGCTCAAGAGAGAATATTCTTGCCAGTAACATGACAGAGTCAAGTTAATTCAAAGTGATTCAAACAAGAGAGATGATTTCTTTTTTTTTTAGGATATTGCTGGCCAGTTCTGCATCCTGAATCTGATTGACATATGATACTACTAGGCTGAATGAAGACATTTTGCACATGTTTTTGCTTTAAAGAGCAATTGCTAGGGGTAACACTGGTTACTCACAATGTGGAGACATGCCAAACTGTTTGGAGTTGTTCTGAATGAGACTGGATTGCTGGCTATCTCATGCTTCAAGGTTTGCAGGACTGGGTGCATAATTCAGCATTCCTGACATCACCATGTGAGCACATAAACCCAGAGGGCTGGGGAAATAAATGGGAGGGGGGCCCAGGTTCCTACCAGGTGTGCCAGTCACTTGTGTGAATGGCATTGCCACCACAAGGACTTGAATGAGCCCCTCAGCTGACTTCATGGGAAGATCTTTGACTTTTACAATAATTTCACCACAAAAAGCAATGTTTTGACATACATTTTTGAATTTTTGAATTTCTTTTTTTTTTTCTAATACCCCTCTCTTTCCACTGCTGCCTTTAAACATCTTCTGCAGAGTTTTATTATTTTTTTAACAATCTATACTTTTCAGAATACACTTTCCACATCTGGGGATTTTGGAAAGATTTTTCTGAATGGAAGCTCCTCTGTCCCATGAGGTGTTGATGCAGTATTGAGAGCAGTAGCAAATTAGTCCATTAATTCTTAACAGCAGCCTGACTCTGTAGAGGCAAGCTTGGGTGGGAAAGTCCTTAAATCTGTGTCAGGATTGAATCCCTCCTTTTGTTTGCTTGCTTGGTTTTCAGGCAGCACAGCTGATCCTCCTGTTCAGCCTGTTCACACTCCAGAGCAGCTCCAGGTCCCCTCAGCATCCCTTTGCATCGGGGAGCTGAGCAGCAAAAGTTCTGTGAAAAAATACCAAAACAAACCAACAAAGCACAAATCAAACCCTAAGCAGCTCTATTTGAACAATCAGCCTGTTCATTAGTGCACATGACAAGTCTCCCTGCATATTTTATATATATATATATATATATAAAATACCCTGCACCAAAACCAGGGAATGGAGAGATGGGAATGCCCTGCACCAAAACCAGGGAATGGAGAGATGGGAATGCCCTGCACCAAGGCCACTGCTGGTGGCTGCTGCCCACTGAGTGGACATTGCCAAGAGACATGGGAATAAATGCAGATCCTGGCAGCAGGCAGTGCCCACCAGGCCAGGAACACTTGCTTCTAGTCCTTCCCGAAGTGTGGCTTGTTAGCTAGCTACTAAAACTTTAAGGAAGTCTAAATGCCTGTAACTGAAACAAGGCAGAAGTCTGTTTCAATAAACTTCAAAGTGGCATTGAGGGTTTTTATGCATTGTATTTTGTGAAGGCATTTGCTTCCAAATTGTGTTAACAAAAATATGTTGTTTGACAGATATCATCTCAGCAGACAGGTTGCCTAATCTGTTTTATTGACAAATTGACTTATTATTTGATCAACTTGAATATAGTCTTCAAGATATACTTCCATTACAAAAAAGTACATGGAACAGAGAATAATGTGTTTAGTCCATCATCTGCTTTCAGCTGTCATTTAAACATTGGTGTGTCTGTGAGGAGAGAAAAAAGTTATCCAGTTGTTTTGATCATGCTGTCAGAACTGTCTGTATTGTCTGGGGGGAATGCCCATGTAATTTCTTCCTCCTTGATACGATAATATCTTGACCCTCCCCATTCAGTCAGAAGAAAGCAGGTTACCATGGCTCTACCCACCACCTACATGAAGTTTCACATTCTATCAGGAGACAAACAAAGCGTCTCTGGGAGCCACAATCACTTATACTTCACTTCTTCTGCCTTCTCTTTCAGTGGGACCAGGAAACAAAGTGAAGTTTAAAGGTTTCCCTCACTGCAGTCAGAAATGTTTTTTTTTTTTTAAATTAAAATTCTAAGCTGTTGTGTTGCTGTCTTTTCATTAAGGGGGGCGAGGGTGGGCTGTTGATTACATTTATTTTTAAGCCAATAAGTTCCACTTGAAAAGTTTCAAAAGTATAAAGAACAAAAAAGAAGTAAGATCCAGATGGATTCAGGTAACAAGGCAGATGTGACAGCTTTGGGGGCGTTCCTCAGCACATTGTTTGGGAACCTTTCTTGTATCCTCACCTTTGGTGGGAGGAATCCTGCTGATCCCTGCGCTGTGGGACTCATCACAGACACTGACTTAAACCTGGACCTACAGAAACAACCTGCTCCCTTTGCCTGCTTGCTCCTGAAACTTAACAGCAGAAATAAATTCATCCTTGGGAGCAAGGCAGTCACTAGAAAGAATTCCTCCATTTAGCCCATTTCTGGGTGTCAGTCCCAATTTGTCTGTTTGCAATTACACTTGCAGTAGGTGGATCAGCTCCACTAGAGATAATTAAACAGACCCCGTTTTGTGATAGAAAAATCCCTCTGGATTCCAGATAATTACCAGTATTGAAAATCTTAGCCCTTTAAAATCAAATGGAATAGAGTTTTCATTGGGAAAGTAAATGCACAAACTGAATTAAAAACCTCCTTAAGTTGTCAATACAAAGGAAAATTATTTTCTTCTTCTTGTTTAACTCAGTGGGTAAATATATCCTTAGAGGGAAGTTGAATAGGCTCTTGATGCACAAAAGCTGGGTTTTGATAAAATGAAGCCCCTAAAAGAAGCCCTAAATCCAAACAGTTGTGTTAAAAATATGGGAGCTCTAGAAGTGACAAGGAAATCAGCCCCTGAGCTGTCCCATCCCTGTCTGGGTTAGCAGAGCACAGATCTGACTAATGGAAACCTGGCCACAGAGAAAAAAACAAACCCAAACCACCCACAATTTGCTCATCTTTGGGGTTTTTTTCTTCCTATTTTTTTAAACTGCAGACACTTAATGCCATGCTTGTCTGAGAGCTTTTCCTGTAGCTAATAATACTTTGCACTGTAGTGCCTTTAATCCAAAGATCTCAAAGTGCTTTGCAGGCATTAATGAATTAAACCTCATAAGACCCCTTTGAAGTAGGCATTATTATAGCAGCCTTAGAGATGGGCTGAGTAATTTTCCTGAAGTTGTAGAGCAAGTCCCTGACAGAGTCAGGAATAGCTGCTCAAGTCCTGCATCTCAGCTGCTGCTGTAACCACCCTGCCATCCCCCCAGATTAACTCCCTTAAATCATTTTCATTTTAAATAATTACTTTGATTTACTGACTGTATTTAAGCCGTATCTCTGTTAAATACAAGGAGAGGCACTGATTTATCTGTGCTGGGTGAGGCATTCAGTGCTGTGGGAGCTGTGCTGATGATGTGCAACTAAAGTGACACAAATCCCCGGGTGGGGATGCTCTGGGGGGCACAGGAGGGGCTGTGCAGGACTGAGCTTGAGCCCCCTCCTCGGGCAGCCCCACTGAGCCCTGCACAGGGCTGGCACCCACCTGAGCACTGCCTGAAATCACCACAGCATCACCCAGGGGTGATCATTGCCCTGAAAAGGGTCCCTGTGGTTGGAATCACCACAGCATCACCCAGGGGTGATCATTGCACTAGAAAGGGTCCCATATGGAACTGAGCCTGTGGGGCATGCAGGGCTCTGGGCAGCACCTGTCTGTGCTGGAGGACAGCTCCGTGTGAGCTGTGCTGCTCTCCCTGCCGCCCTGCTGCACACACCTGCTGCTCTGCCAGCAGGAGAACCACCCAACACCCAAAAAACCACCCAACACCCAAACAGCCAACACCCAAACCCTGAGCACCAAGCACTGGCTGGTCCCTCAGGGTGTTGGATGCAGCCAGCCAGCCCCCAGGGCTGGATTGCCGTGGCCAGGCCAGATGTGGGCTGAGGGGAGGTGGGAGGTGCACAGCTGTGTGTGGGCAGGGGGATAAGGGCAACGAGCAGCGCCATGAGGGCATGGCTGCAGTGGTGAATGCAATGGTTGCATGGCTGAAGCTCCAAATCCCAGCTGGGGACCTGCAGGGTTTCTCCTGCATGGCCTTGGATCACACTTACCTACCAGAGAGGAGCGCCCAGGAGCTGCTGCAGTGCCCTGCTGGTCCACTCCAGGGAGGGAGGGCAGGCTGTGCTGCAGCTGGGGCACAGCTGGTGCTCACAGGCTGCCCACACCACCCCAGCCAGGCCAGGGATGCTGCAGGGCTGGCTTCTCTTTCCTGGCTGTGGCCAGCAGGGATCCCTGACTGCAGTGCCCAAGTGCCACTGTGACACCACAGACAGCACAGCAGCATCCCAGGGGCTGAAATGAGCTGCTCCAGCTCCCAGGCAGCAGATTCCTGAGATAAATGTGCTCAAGGATTGTCTGTCCCTCTGCAGAGCGCGCTCTCCCCTGGCCGGCCTGACAGACAGACAGACAGACGCTGCGTGCTCCTCTGCCGCGCTGCTTTGCTGTGCACTCTGAACGTTTGTCACCAGAGCTCCCTGCCCGGCGGCCAGCGCTGCAGAGCCCCGGTGCTGAGCCCCTGGGGAGGCACACACGCCCCAACACCCCTGCTGCCTCCTGGGGGTTCCCCTCGCTCTCCTGCACGCACAGAGCCTGCCCCGCTCCCTTCTGGGGAGGAACACGCTAATTGGCACACGTCTGCCTTTAAAATAGGCTAATGTCATAATTATCCTCATTTGCTTCCTTCCTGCTGCAGGCAATTGCTGCAGTGTTTTAGAAGTTTTTGAAAAAAAAAATTAAAAAAAAACCCAAGCAAAACCCCCTCAGAACTTGTCTAGGGAGAGAATTTGTGCCACTCCCAAGGCTGGGCCTTATCACTTAAGGACACCAGAAACTTTTTCTTTCACTTCAGCTGCATATTCAGGGTTTAACTAGTTGTCATTCCTGGTTTTGCAAAGCCCAGCCTTATCCACACATATTACAGTTTAGATATATCCTCAGCTCAGATTGTCTCAGGTTCTCGTGGACATTTTTCCACACAGGTGTAGGGAACACTGTTGCTTCTGTCAGCCACCAGCCGCACCAAAAGGGAAAACAAAAACAAAAACACAAACACCCCCCTGCCCCAAAAGAAAAAAAGAGAATAAAAAAAAAATAAAAAAGGAAAAAAAAAGTTCTAAGTCTCACCTGCTGATCCAGGTGGGCAGCATGGGCCATGGCAGCAGAGAAGGGCTCCTTTTATCACATGCTGCTGACAGTCCCAGAAAAAGGGATTCTGAGGGGTTAAACCATCCTGACCTTACTGGTCAGAGCCACCATCACATAGTTCCTCTCCATCCCCTTCCCAGGTGCCCTGCAGGTGCTCTTGGCTGTCTCAGGGAGCTGCCAGAGCAGATCCCTGGTTTGCTGCTGGGAGGTTCCAGGTGCCACCTCACTGCCAGGAGGAGCACAGAGCCCAGCCTGGCAAAGCACAGCAGTGGGGACAGGTTCATAGGCTCTCCTCCTGCTTCCCCAAATATTGCCTTTTCCCTTCAGGAAATCTGGAACCACAGAGTGGCATCTGTCAAGCCGTAGGCACTTGAGAGTAAGCACCCATCAGAATAACTTACTGTCAAAACCAGGTACAAATTCATTTCATCCCACTTGGTGCCATATGCTGCTGTCAAAACTCCATGAACTGTTTAGGCAGCATGTTGGGACATTGTGACTAACTGAGCAGAGCTATTTTTTCTGTGGCTCGGTGTCCCTGTTTATAATTGGGTATTCCCTGGGCACAGCAGACCCAGGGAGAACCCAGCCTGGGCAGTTTCAAACCCCTGCCCTGGCCACACTGCTCAGGGACCAGCTTCTCTCTGCTCTAACACCTGGCTTTGAAAGGTGGGGTCACTTCTGTCCTGTGGTTTGATGAAATTCTTCACTCCTGGAGCAGGCTGGTGAGCTGAATCCAAACCTCATTTTCTGCTGCTGGAGCCCAGCTGCTTTGCTCTCCTGGCAGGAAGGTTGGCCAGCACGCCCTTTGCTGCAAGAAGTGGGAAACAGACCACAGGATAGGTAAAGAACACATTTGCTGTTTTATTGGTGCCTTGCAGGGCAGTAATACTGAAAAAGGGGAATGCAAAAGAAACAAAAAACCCAAAAACCAAAACCAAAAACCCAGGATGGTGGCGATCCACATCGTATTTTTGTTAAAGAGTACATCAACTCCTGTTTTTTTTCATTTATTGTGGCATGAATGATAACATAAAACCAAAACATGAAAATATACAACTTATATTACACTATGTGTTATGAACAAAATATAAATCTATAACTCTATGTTATATTTACATAATTATTTCTTTTATTAAATTTCAAGTGAGATGGTAGGTTGCACATACTTTGTTTTAAGCTCCAGGCATTTGATTGTCTCTATTTCTTTTCTATTTTCATTTCACTTGTAAAATCCAAAACGTTAGAAGGAGTAAGAGCTTTAGAGCCAATGGAGCTATATAAATACTGTTTCAGCAAACCAGTGACAAAAAACACTGGGGAGTAGAGAAATCAGTCAGTAGAAAAAACGAACTTGACACGTTCTTCAATCTGGGAAACTGACAAGTTAAGATAAAGTCGAAAAAATGTAAATATAAACCAAGCTAAACAGACAGCCCATGCCCTGTGAATTGAGGATACACTTGGATCCACAGCGAGTGAATGCCAGAGCTCTCTGCAGAAGGGAAGGGATGGTTCTACCAGCAGTGGTCAGACAAAGGAGGCTCCTGTGCCACACACCTGCCCTGCTGCTGCCCCACAGCTGCCTCTCCGGGCAGCACACGAATTCCTGCTCAGACCTGCACTTCCGCGGAGTGGAATTACTTCTGATGCTACCAATGTGATGTCAGAGGCTTCTTCGGGGACAATAACAGCTCATCTCTTTGGATTAAACAGAAAAAGCTCTGAAAATGTGCTGTAAAAAGGTTAAAGACAATTTACTCTCTAAAAAATGATTTAATTAAAGACAGTCTACTGCAGTAACCAAATCTTTGAAATAATGTCTTCGAAGAAAGAATTTCTTCCATATGCATTCATAATAAGAGGATTTGGTTACAAAACTAATTAAATGCTATAATAATAGCTAGTGTTCTTTTCTGGGGGCCTGATTAATACAGCGGAACGGTTAGATAAAGATGTTAAATGCACTTAAAAATCCTATTTTACTAATATAAGGCATGAATAAATGGAAAAAAGGATATACTCTGTGTTATTTAATTGAGCTTAGAAGCAAGTGCCTCAGTTTTTTCCCTTCTTTTCCCCTTTTCCCCACTGCTGGAGATGCTCTTTCTCAAGCTCCCACTATCCATGGTGGCTTCCCCCACTCAGGAGGAGGTGCCAGGCAGCCCCCAGGAGCATCCTGCCTCTCCAGCTTCCAGGGAAGGGGGCAACAGAGCCCACCCTGGCATCAGGGCCTCCGTGAGCTTCTAGGTTAACAAATCCTCATCTCTTCTAACCTGGTTTTTCTACGTGCTCCAGGGCACAGAGCCCAGGAAAAAAAAAAAAAGAAACAAGACAAGAAGATCATTTTTATAAATGCATATTTTGCTTGTTTGTTTTTTAGGGTTTTTTCCACCAGAAAATTCAAGAGGGACAGACAGTACCCTATTTTCAAATCTGGTCTTCTACTGCTGAAAGATATGTGGGTGCTCATCCTTGGACCTCAGAGAACAATAGCATGGGCATTAAGCATTTTGCTGGTTTGGAACCCCAGAGCCATTTCTGAAAAATTTATGTCTTCATCTTTTGGCCTCTTTTTTTTTTTTTTTTACTGTTTTACATTTCTGCATCAGTTTCAACATCCCAAAGGTGGAGGAAGGGGACAGTCTGCTACACAGCCCATTCCCACAGCCCCAGGGAAGGGCAGGCTGGGCACCGCCTCTCCCAGGGAACGTGCATGGAATTGTCAGCCCTGGCTGGGGCAAGGGGGGGAGCTGGGAGGGCTTTGTCTGACCCCACTGTGCCAGGGACACCAGGATGGAGACACCAGGCTGGGCACAGCAGGCACTGTCCCATCTCTGGAGCCCGTGGATTCCAGGCTGGGGACACCAGGCTGGGCACAGCTGGCACTGCCCAGCCCTGGTGCCCCCAGCAGCCTGTCCCAGGGCATTCAGGGCTGCAGCTTGGTCCCACTGGCCCCTGCCAGCCCAAGGCTTGCTCCAAGCCCCCCTGGCACCTACCTGGAGCTAAAACAAAGTGGCCCAGAGTGACACAGTTCAACCAGAGAGCCTCTCAGCTGTGGTGGAAATCAAGCATCCAGCAAATGTGAGGTGAACCCACGAGAGTCAGAAGTAATTTGTTCACAAAGACAGGGAACAAATTTGAAAGTTAAAAAAAAATAAAATAAAAAGGAGCAAATATCTGTTTTCACATTGTACATAGTAATGATATAAAAACAATTGTCTATTTTTTTTTTCCTTCTTATCCAAACAGAGTGCTTCAAAAAAATTGGCTCTAGATGACTGGTGTAATTAAATAACTAAAATGAGTGATGAGAGAGCAGAAGTTAATTAAGATTGAAAACAACACTCCCATTAATTCACTCCATCATAATAAACATCAGAAGTTGACATGGCTGGGGCCAAAATTAAAATAAAAGAAAGAGAAATGGTGTGAGCAGAAGAAGAAGTGATTTATTTTCATATGTATATATATATATATTTATATATATATAAAAAGGTAAGGTGGGGAGGGGTATCCATTTTAAATAGCCTAACAGCTTCATTTGCTGCACTGCCAAATTAGAACAGAATAAAATAAAGTTTAAAAAGGGGGGGGTGTAAATAAATTATACATAATTTACTAATCTGGGAACAGCTGACCATTATTATTATTATTATTATAATTACCATTCAACACTAGCAAGAAGAGGCAGTTCAACTGAAAAAAAAAAAACCCCAACACAGTCATAAAATACAAACAAAAAAGAACCCTCTCTGACACGGAGGATATGATCAGCTACTCCAAGCATAATTTCAGAGCAAATCTTCTGAGAGAGAGAAAACAGAAAAGAATTTTTCAAAGCAGAGGTGGAAATCAAAACGGGGAAAACAGAAGAAAAGGAAAGAGATGTAGCAGGGTGCAACTGTCACATGTCCAAACATGGGAGTATTGTCCTAAGTGTTCAATGGCATTTGCTTTTTGCTTTGCACCAGGTCTGCAGAGGTCAGGTTACACTTCAAGTGGGATTTCAGGAGGCAAAGAAAGGCATCCCCCCCTCCTACCTGTCCTGTTCATGGCACCTGGCACCAAGGGCTGAACTTGCCCGATTGAGGGACTGATTGCAGAATCAGGGCTGCCAAGCAGTGCAGACAGGGTTCTGCGAGTGCCTGGGCTGGGATCTCACTGCACTGAGAGGTGTGGGCTAACTTTGCAGGTTAGAGGGGATAACAACAGCCATGCAGCTCCCTCTGGGACAGGGACTGACTGGGAAGCAGCACGGAGTTGGCATCCTCAGCTGAAGAAACAATTCAGAGGAGAGTTTTGCCCAGCACGATGCCAAGACCTTCCTGAGCAGCTCCCAGACCCCTTCCTCACGCTGTGGCTGCCCAAGGAAGGCAGAGCTGCCCAAGCCATGGGAGTGCTCCACAACAAGAATGGAAATAGTTTAGCACAGAGAATGATTTTTCAGCTGTGAGAGGCAGCAGAGAAGGAAACTCAGCACTGCACTGGTCTGAGTTCTTGTAACCCCACTTGGAATTTGGAAATCTCCTCACAGCCATCAGCCTTCCTTCCCACACAAACATCCCACTGGTAAAAGAAGAATTTCTGCCAGTGCACAGGAGGAAAAGAAGTCAGTGAAAAAACCCTGCCTTTTGAATCACAAATCAGCACTCAACCACCCTGAAGGGATGAGTTAATCAGAACTGGGCCCAGGTGGTGGTAATTCATTATGCTAAGCACTTGGTAACATTTCCAGTGTCCCGTGCAGAACAAACCCCATTTTGGACAAGCCTTTTATGTTGTTTATGCTGCCACTTGAAGTGCAAACTAAAAGTAAAGGTTTCTTACAGACCAAGTCCCTTGGAGGGTGCAGGACTTCATTCTGGAACATGCTTTTTCCTCATGATAGTCCAAGATTATTCTTATTAGTACCATAAACACGCACACATGAAAATCCAAGACCATAAAATATTTTTTCTCTAAATTTCTTATGTCTCTCTCTCTCTCTTTTTTTTTTCACCTGAGAACAGCACCTACAGTTTCATGTAAAAAGCAAAAGCAAAAGCAAAAGCAAAAATATATGTCTAATCTCACCAGCTGCTGGTATATCAGGTTCTTCAAGGGATTGTCTAAGATATAACACTGTCCTAACTTAAGACAGAGCAAGAAGCAAATGAAAAGCCAAAGAAAAACAAAACAAGAAGAGACCAACCTAAAAAAAGCAAATTGGACTAGTTCAGCGCTTTAGTACAAATTTGGCACTTGCTCAAAGACTCAGTATGGTGTGCAACTGATGAAGAGAAGTCCTCTCTTGAATGGAAATGCTTGTTGGGGTTAACAGAAAGACTCCCCACTTCCTTCCTTGCCAGCCACGCGCACAGGCACGCACACACACACACTTCTGACCCAGATTTGACAGGGAGGAGGAGGAGGAAGAGGAGGAGGAAGAAGAGGAGGAGGAGGAGAAGACAGAGGGGGTTAAAAGGAATTTTATCTTTTTTTTTTTCCTGTCAGGTGCATTACCAAAAAAAAAAAAATTATTTCTCTTTAAACTGTAGCACAAAACAACAAAACACATTCACAAGCCACTTGTTGGCACTGTGTACCTGAGTGAGAATTTCTAGAACATTGTAGAACAAACAGCCATAAAGTTTATTTGAAAAAAAAATAATAATAATAAAAGGTCAACGGGTAAGACTTCAGTGCTTGGGTATAGCAGCTGAATTACTGGCATTATTTTACCCATAGCTTATATCATTCTGTTGTTGTCGTCGTCGTCTTTGTTTCCTTTCTTCTGAGCCTTTTTTCCTCTGATGCAGGCTGATGTCTATTAGTCAGCTGATGTCCCAACTAGTTAAGACTAACAGTTAAAGTAACAGTCAGTGTATGAGAAAGTTAATGTGCTTGGCCACTGGCAAGGATAAACCAGATGGGGCTTTATTGATTGATCCGTTTCCTTTCCTCCTTGAAGTCCCGCGGGCGAGTGGTGGCCCCGATCAGTTGGCCTGGCCCGCCATGTGGTTTTCACTGTCACTGCCATAGTCTGCATCGGGGTCCTCCTCCTCCTCGTCGTAGTCGTCGTAGACGTCGCCGTTGGCCTCGTCGGGCTGCAGCTCCTCCTTGACGAGCGGCTCGTCGCCCTTGGGCCCGTAGCCCCCCCGCCCCCGCGGGGGCCAGCGGCAGCTGCGCCTGTTGCCTGCCGGGAGAGACGGCTGTTAGGGGATGGCAGATAACACAACTGGACATGCGACTTGCTACGCTAAAACAGAGGGAACTGGAATTTCTGACTCCAAAATCTAGGGATTTCCAAAAGTGACAGTAAATTAAAAAATGACACCTCTCCAATGACACAACAGCGGCAGCTGCGCCTGTTGCCTGCCGGGAGGACAGTGTTGTTAGAGGATACAAAATAAAACAGCCCGGACACGCGACTTTCTACGGTAAAACAGAAGGAAGTTTCATTTCTGACTCCCATATTCATGGATTTCCAAAAGCGACAGTAAAACCTCTCCAATGACACGAAACAAACCAACAATTCATCATATTTCTCCTCCTCCATAAAAAACACAAACCAACAAATTTCTGCTCCTCCATAAAAAAACCACAAAACAATACTGTTGCCTGCTGAGAGAGAGAGCGTTGTCAGCTGCGCCTGTTGCTTGCTAGGCGGAAGCAATGTTGGGAGGATATGAAACAAAATAACCTGGACACCATTAAGTACATAACAGCGGCAGCTGCGCCTGTTGCTTGCTAGGCGGAGAGCAATGTTGGAGGATATGAAACAAAATAACCTGGACATTCAACTTTCTAAGGTAAAACAGAAGGAAGTTTAATTTCTGGCTCCAATATTCATGGATTTCCAAAAGTGGCAGTAAATTAAAAAAATGACAGTGCCACCTCTCCAATGACACTAAACTAACCAACAATCCAACAAATTCCTCCTCCTCCATAAAAAACCACAAAACAATAAATTATTTACATTAAAAAATTGTTACCAAAATATAAACATCAAAACCCCTAAAAAACCTTAAAAAAACAAAACAGCAGGAGAGAATGCAGAGGGTTGGAAGCCTGCATGGAACACAAGGAGGGCAAGCTCAATAGTGGGTACTCTTGGGCCTGCACAGGAATTCTTGCACCAGCATTTGAAACTCACCGAGCCATGCTCCACAAATGAATCCAAATCAACTCCACTGACAAGAAAACCCCATCTCTAGCTGTACCTGAGCTACACAGCTTCAGCTTGCCTGCTTCTGAGGGAAACTTATTTTCTGCATCAGCTTGGTGCCACCCAAAAATAAATATTGGACCAACCATGGTCCAACTTAAAACCCACGTATTTTGAAAAGCTTCCTTTTAAAAAATCCAGCCTGCTATCAGGAGTGGACATTAGAGTCACAGTAACTAGACATAAACTGCCAGTAGGAGAGAGACAGCAAGGTCTAGGTAGACTGCACAGGATTGGGAAGGTGCTGCAGGAAAATGCCTCTGGGTGAGGAGAAAGCAGAGACAATGCTTCCTCCACATTCTTCAGGGACCTGCTCGTTGCCAGGGAGAGGAACAGTGGGCTTTCTGGAAACAAGATGGGTTTACAGGATGGGTCACTAAAGGCCTCCCACTGGAAGCAGCCCTTGTGAAAAGCAGATTCTCTGAAGGAAGGTGGATAAAACTGGGAAAAGGCAGACTTAAAACGGAAGCGGGCATTACTGAAAAATAAATAAAAAGCAAGGAAACAACATGAGCATTTGAGAAAATTTCCTACAGGACGCCTTTACACAGCGTCTAAGCCTTGGAAACCTGTCTGCAGTAATGAAAGAAGAATTATTCCAGGGCACAGAAATTCCCTCAGCATCAAGAACACTAGCTGTGTTATTACCAGTGTTTGTTTCCCTGAGAAGCCTCAGAGTCCCGACAAGCCCAGAGGTTTAAAATTCATGCTGCTTTTGTTGCCTTCCTGCATGAAGTAATTCCATTGCAGTAATTCTGTTCAGTACATGCTGCACATTGTAATGTCATCAGCGGTGTGTCCATCTGCACTGAAAAGCCTTGCCACAGGAGACAGGGCAGAGTCTCTTGAGATGAACATTCTTAATTAAGAATGAAACCCTTCCCTGTTCCCCTGCCTGCCTGTGCCCTGGCTGCACAGTAAGCCTCACACAGTACAGTGATCCTGAAAGGCTCTCCTCTGCCAAGCAGCTTTGTACTTGTTTGGAATTGCTTGCTGCATTTTCAGATACTTCCTGCCTGCCATCCAAGCAAGGCCTGCCTCCACAGAGCCCCTACTTCCACGTTTCTGAAACAATCCAAGTTGTCTCTGCTGAAGATACAGCTCTTAAAGTAGGGAGCAGATCTAATTTGCATTTTATTCTTAATTCAAGAGGAAGGCTTTTGTTTTCCGGAGTCAGCATCCCTGCAACAAGATTCAGCACACTTAAATTGGTTTTAATATTTAACAATAGGAACACTTTGCACTTAAATGGCGCTTTTCAGAGTGCTTTTCAAATATTAAATAATTTAAGAACAGTATTTTTCCACCTCTGTGGGATGTCCAGCCTAGAGGATCTTGCAGCAGTCCTCAGACACAAATGTATTAGGGCTCTCAGCAGGCCGTGCCTGACACGCGACCACTGAGGATGAGGACACTGAAATAGGGAACATTAAAAATTCCCAGTCCTTCCCACCGGGATGCAAAAAATTACTACATTAAGTACACAACAGCGGCAGCTGCACCTGTTGCCTGCCGGGAGAGAGAGCGTTGTTAGAGGATACAAAACAAAACTACCCAGACATGCAGCTTTCTAAGGTAAAACAGAAGGAAGTTTAATTTCTGACTCCAGTATTCATGGATTTCCAAAAGGGGCAGTAAATTAAAAAATTTACATCTCTCCAATGGCACTAAACTAACCAACAATCCAACAAATTTCTGCTCCTCCATAAAAAACCCACAAAACAATACATTATTTACATTAAGTACATAACAGCGGCAGCTGCGCCTGTTGCTTGCTAGGCGGAGAGCAATGTTGGAGGATATGAAACAAAATAACCTGGACATTCAACTTTCTAAGGTAAAACAGAAGGAAGTTTAATTTCTGGCTCCAATATTCATGGATTTCCAAAAGTGGCAGTAAATTAAAAAAATGACAGTGCCACCTCTCCAATGACACTAAACTAACCAACAATCCAACAAATTCCTCCTCCTCCATAAAAAACCACAAAACAATAAATTATTTACATTAAAAAATTGTTACCAAAATATAAACATCAAAACCCCTAAAAAACCTTAAAAAAACAAAACAGCAGGAGAGAATGCAGAGGGTTGGAAGCCTGCATGGAACACAAGGAGGGCAAGCTCAATAGTGGGTACTCTTGGGCCTGCACAGGAATTCTTGCACCAGCATTTGAAACTCACCGAGCCATGCTCCACAAATGAATCCAAATCAACTCCACTGACAAGAAAACCCCATCTCTAGCTGTACCTGAGCTACACAGCTTCAGCTTGCCTGCTTCTGAGGGAAACTTATTTTCTGCATCAGCTTGGTGCCACCCAAAAATAAATATTGGACCAACCATGGTCCAACTTAAAACCCACGTATTTTGAAAAGCTTCCTTTTAAAAAATCCAGCCTGCTATCAGGAGTGGACATTAGAGTCACAGTAACTAGACATAAACTGCCAGTAGGAGAGAGACAGCAAGGTCTAGGTAGACTGCACAGGATTGGGAAGGTGCTGCAGGAAAATGCATCTGGGTGAGGAGAAAGCAGAGACAATGCTTCCTCCACATTCTTCAGGGACCTGCTCGTTGCCAGGGAGAGGAACAGTGGGCTTTCTGGAAACAAGATGGGTTTACAGGATGGGTCACTAAAGGCCTCCCACTGGAAGCAGCCCTTGTGAAAAGCAGATTCTCTGAAGGAAGGTGGATAAAACTGGGAAAAGGCAGACTTAAAACGGAAGCGGGCATTACTGAAAAATAAATAAAAAGCAAGGAAACAACATGAGCATTTGAGAAAATTTCCTACAGGACGCCTTTACACAGCGTCTAAGCCTTGGAAACCTGTCTGCAGTAATGAAAGAAGAATTATTCCAGGGCACAGAAATTCCCTCAGCATCAAGAACACTAGCTGTGTTATTACCAGTGTTTGTTTCCCTGAGAAGCCTCAGAGTCCCGACAAGCCCAGAGGTTTAAAATTCATGCTGCTTTTGTTGCCTTCCTGCATGAAGTAATTCCATTGCAGTAATTCTGTTCAGTACATGCTGCACATTGTAATGTCATCAGCGGTGTGTCCATCTGCACTGAAAAGCCTTGCCACAGGAGACAGGGCAGAGTCTCTTGAGATGAACATTCTTAATTAAGAATGAAACCCTTCCCTGTTCCCCTGCCTGCCTGTGCCCTGGCTGCACAGTAAGCCTCACACAGTACAGTGATCCTGAAAGGCTCTCCTCTGCCAAGCAGCTTTGTACTTGTTTGGAATTGCTTGCTGCATTTTCAGATACTTCCTGCCTGCCATCCAAGCAAGGCCTGCCTCCACAGAGCCCCTACTTCCACGTTTCTGAAACAATCCAAGTTGTCTCTGCTGAAGATACAGCTCTTAAAGTAGGGAGCAGATCTAATTTGCATTTTATTCTTAATTCAAGAGGAAGGCTTTTGTTTTCCGGAGTCAGCATCCCTGCAACAAGATTCAGCACACTTAAATTGGTTTTAATATTTAACAATAGGAACACTTTGCACTTAAATGGCGCTTTTCAGAGTGCTTTTCAAATATTAAATAATTTAAGAACAGTATTTTTCCACCTCTGTGGGATGTCCAGCCTAGAGGATCTTGCAGCAGTCCTCAGACACAAATGTATTAGGGCTCTCAGCAGGCCGTGCCTGACACGCGACCACTGAGGATGAGGACACTGAAATAGGGAACATTAAAAATTCCCAGTCCTTCCCACCGGGATGCCTCCAGCACGGCCACAGCTCCTGTTAAACCAAGCACTTTCTGTGGTGCCCAGACAGGAGCTGGGCTGGTGTCTGGGAGTTTAGCCCTAACTGACCTGTACTGGTGGATGCCACAGCTGGGGCACCCAAACCCACCTAAATAACCCATCTGAACCAGGAATGCAACGCTGTGACTGGTGCCTGCAGCCACGGGCCACTCTGCCAGCTGCTTCCAGAAAGATTTCACCCTGGGTTGTGCCCCAGTGCAAATTACCTCCAGAAATGTCTTGATTTCAATGTCAGCCCTGTTTGGAAAGCTGAATTTCTGTAGGCAGAATGTTACAAGGTTAATTTTTCCCCATGATGAGGCATGCATGTTAACCAGATAAGCAGCGTTTGGGGGGCTCTGTTGCCACCTATTCTTTTTCCATAAGGCCTCCTCCTCTTTTTTAATCTCTTGATGCCAAATGTTGGCTGACTTCCCTGTGTTTGTTTCAGTGCTTACCACTGGGATCACTGGACCTGCCAGCACCACAGGGTTAAGCAGCTCAAATTTCTCTGCTGAGCAGCTTATTCTAACAATGCACACTGCAGCTGTTTAAAACACAGGCTGCTGATACTTAACAGTCACTGGATAGATGCTCTCTCCTTTATTGCTACTTCCAGCCATTAACTGAAGAGATGTGCAACCCAGTTAATACTGAAAGGATTCCAAACTCAGATGAAACAGAACACAAATTCCGTTATTTCAGGGGGTTGCTCTTTTTTGGATCCCTGTGTAGCTTTTAATTTTCACACGTGAATACAGAAATATCGTGGAATATTTGATTACTTCGGATTCTTTTTGATCTGCTGTAACCAACACCAAGGAATATCTGCAGAAGGAAAATATATGCTAGTCTTCTAGGCATATTTATTCTAATCATATCAAACTGATCTATTAGCTGTTTATCAGAAGTGGCCTTAAAATTTCTGCCCAACAGAAAGCATTTAACTTGCTGGACTGTAAGACACTCCCTGGAAGGACAAATGAACAATGCAGACATGATATGAGTACAGCTTGGCATCAATCAACTAAGCCACGTCCATATTCCAGCTCGAGTTCAGTGTGCTCAGCAGTCCTTTTGCAGACCACTTGCCACAGATCCTACTGAATGCAAACTTCTTTTTTTGGCTTTTGGATCCCGAGGCACTACCACAGATTCCTTCAGATGCTCTCTCTGAGGCCTCGTAATAGTTGTAAGGCTTTACTAGAAGACTGATTTCATTAGAATATTTTTGAACTTATTTCATTAGAAATAAGTTTCATTACAGAATCTTAAAGCCTTTTTTCTCATGATCAGAGTGGAAATGAGACAGTTGGCTGAGGTGTTGAGTGTAAAACAGAGACAGCAATAGGGTTCCTAAAGCTACCCAACCTCCTCCTGGAACACTTTGCTGTGCGGCACAGCTCTCATTTCCTGTTAGCAACGCCTAACTCTCTCTCCAATAAACTATGATAAAGAATGAAGATTTCCCCCTGAATTTGGTTAGTTTTGGATGGAATGGGTGTGTGGGAGGTGCCCTACCCGACGTTGAAGTACTGCCTCATCTCCTGGCGCCGGTTGCGCATGATGGCCTTGTACTCGCCGATGCGCAGCTTCTTGCCGTCCACCAGGCACGTGCGCTTGGGCCGCGGCTTGTACTTGTAGTCTGGGTACTTCTCCAGGTGCTGCTTGCTCAGCCGGGCCTGCTCCTCGTAGTATGGCTGCTTCTCTAGGTTTGTCATAGCTTTCCAGCGAGATCCTGCCACCAAAACATAGAAAACAAGAGAAAAAACAGAGATGAGATGCCACTCATCCCCAAATGCTGCCAGGCAGGGAAACAAGTAGGTCACCCAGAAGAAGACACCCAAGGTCGTTTGGCTTTGGGCTGGGAATCTGTCAGAGCTTCTAGACAGGGTTCTGCTCTTGTTTGTATTTGACTCATAAACCTCCAGGGGATGGCCAAGATGCAGAGAGAGGCGGCACTGGAAATTTTGACCCAGTATTTTACTGAAATTTATCTACCACACAAAGCCTTTCAGGTGGGCAGTAAAACCACGATCCTGACAACGGGCAACCCCTGACACTTTGTTCCAGGAAAGAAGGCAGTGTATTTTGGAGGGATGGACACAGAGTCTGCTCTGCTGTGGCCCCACATTTCCCCTGACTCACAGCTCCTGCTCATGGAAGGCTCCACTCCATGGGCGGCTGTCTGTGATCCACAGCTGGATCAAGGCATCAGAGCTGCACAAGTCCACAGACTAATCCTTCCTGACAAACACTGGGTCTTTCTGGCTCCCAGGCTGTTGGTCAGGAGAGGAACTGACTGGAAATGCTCCGCAGTCAGGTACAGGAGTCTGCAAAGACCCTGAAGCAATGCCTCTGAAAGCCATAAACCATCCCATATGTGTCAGTGGGGTTTTAACTCCAGGACCAAGTCCTGGGAAACACTGCCAGCCCCAACTGAAAGAATTTACTGTGTCATGAAGGGAAAAGCACTGGGCTAGTGGCATTTCTCTCCCAGGAGCTGCACTATGGCTTCATTGCTGGCAGCCCTGTTTTCTGACTATGCTAACCTGGGTATTTCAGATAGGGATACAGTAAAGACTTCAAAATTGTTTTCAACTGCCTGCTGAAAGTTGTAAACTAATATTTCTTAAAGGATATAATATGGGAGCAGAAAGTAAAAGTTCTGGAATCAGTTGCCCCATTTTATTTTTCCATTAAATATAGAAGTGCTTCAGGGTAAGATACATTTCAAATAACAGGAATAGTTCAAGCTGTGAAACCTGTGGCCTAGAAAGAAAACTTTATTGGAAAATAGTCAAGTTTCCCACTGGAAAAATGTTTGAATAGTTTCTCAATTTAATGGGTTCATAATGCCATATGTCATACTTGACTTCCTCTTGTTCCTCACTTTTTATGGTCAGCTCATGCTACTCCTGAGGCTGGTCTTATCCCACTGTACCCCCAGGACTCTCAGTAGAGGGAGCACAGTTATCCTTCCTCCAGGAAAGAAAACACTTTCATTCCCACAAGCAGGATTCCAGCACAACTCTCCCTGATGTGGTGGCCGAAGTATTTAGGGAAAAACCCCCAAATTCAAAGGCTTTGCAGCACCAAGCACAGCTCCTGCCCCTCAGCTGAGCTTGGGCAGCCAGAGCTGTGCCCACACAGCTGTGTGTGACTGGCAGCACATCTGGGGAGGGCAAATCTTTGAGTCCAGGGCAGAAGAGAGATGCCCTCACCCCTGCCCAGACACTTGTGCTCCAGGCACACATGTGCTGATTTTAAGCCAAGTTTCTCTGACAAGATTTTTCAGCTGTTTGCAGTATTCTCTAACTTTCAGTGCATTAGACTGACATTTTTCAATCTGAGTACCTGAATCAGGCTGATTTTATGTTTAAAAACATTCTCATATAGACAAACCCTTGTATAATGTATAGGTATGTGTGCACATTCATGTAAACACATGTATACATTCCAAGAGAATTTCTGAAGCTAGTAATTAACTTCATTTTTTTCCCTAAAATCTTTACATGGATTTCTCAGTGAAATTAATTAAAATATTTACCGAAATATCTAAACAATGCATTATTAAACTGACAGGGTCCAGCAGTCCCATTTTAGCACTTTTTTAACAATTTACTAAAAAAGCCATTATCCACAAGTTTAAGTTGCAGTGAACAGATGGATGACAAACGTATGCACAGATGAATTTAGTGACAAATCCGTGTATCTCATTTTTATGCTCAAAACATAATACCACAGTGTCAAACATAATCCCTAGAGAATTCTAGTGCTGGGAAGGGTACCTCCTCTCATTTTACCATAAAAATGACCCTGGATTGGTGAGAACTCTATCTGAGTTAGTGACAACAAGCTCTGTGACCTCAACGTGTAGCAGTGCTGCTGGAAAAATGGGAAAGAGAAATTGTGGCTTTCTAATAAGGACACCCTAATATCTGGCTGAACTGTGAGATTTAATTGGTCACCCTGTGCCAGTTAACAGACAGCTCCCTGCTGGCTTCAAAAGCCTGGCCTTTTGCAGCAGAGGGAAGAACTTTGTAATGTTTCTGTCAAGAAGGAAGATGCCAGGACATCCCTCTCTATTGCACACATAGAATGAGAAAAAAAATCAAATGTGATGCTGTAAAGAAATAGAAACATCATCTTTCACTGTCTCAGACCTTGCTTTTCCCCATATCTGGCAGCAAAACAGAGAGTTTGGAGTCAGCTATACTGTCTGTCACCTCAACAGGATCTGTAATGAATTTGCACATTTTACTCCAACTACTGTATATCTAATCAGAAAAAGATGTCTCCATATCTCCCTGATCTAGCGCCAAATAGTAAAAGGTGATTCCTTATGTTAACAATTTCAGCAGAATGGCTTATTAAAACCAGATTTTAGGGTATTATAAAATGCTTAGAAGCCCTTTAAAATGTCAACCAGGATCCCCAGAGACTGCGTAAAATGTCAGCCCAGCTCAAGCGCCTGTTTTAAGCAGAATGAATTAGCAGCGTGCTGTCGGAGGTTGTTATCCAAAACAATCAGTTAAGAGGGAAAACATCAAGCTCCCTTTGTACTTTCTATATGAAAAGGGCCATTCAGAATGATCTTGTAGATTTCTGAGGCTGATTACTTAAAAACAGTTTTAACCAGGTCTACTCTCAATTTAGAAACAGACCAAAACTATTACTGCCCTGTCCTCCGGCTAATCACATCATACACCTCTGACCAGTATAATCACTTTCAACCAGTATAAGGTTCTATTGCCATCAACATAGCCAATTTAGCCTTCTAATCCTGTTCCCATAACTAATCTAATCATCTCGTACCACCCTTTAAATCATGGGTTAATATCATCACATCTGCCATCCGTGGCAATACATTTTGCTTCTCCAACCAATTTATCTCATTTCCACTTGCCCCCTGCTAACTTTTCATAAGACCACTCTAATCAAGGGAAGCCTCAAACCTCTGACCAGTCTAAACCTGGCATATTTACCAGCCCTGCAGCTGGTTAATGCTGCCATTAGAACTGCACTGCATCTCTTGAGCAGCCTGCAAAACCAGTGAGATCTGCAGCACAGGTAAACACGTTCCCTGCTTAGCCACTGGCCTGAGGGATGCTTAGGTCCTCTAGCTGTTTTTATTGGTAAAAATACAATCTCTCTAATTTGGTCACAGACATATTATTTTTCTACTGAGAAGTAATTCACTGGCCATAGTGAGCCTCACTAGTCACCTACTGCATTATCCAGCACAACACGGAGGAGTAACTTTGGATGGAACATGGTCCTGAGAATCTGATCAAACACTGACCAGTTGGAAGAATTTGGCATGAGATTCAGCAGATGATGCTCGAGATGATCGAAATATTGATCAGGATGTGAAGAGCAGACAATATGGAAATCAGAGTTTTTCAAAAATTCTTTTCAATGTACAAAGAATGAAGAACCACCAAGTGTAGGAGAAGATCAGGTTTGAGAACCTGAAGATGCACAAATCTGTGGGGCCTGCTGAGATATATCTACAGGGCCTGAGGGAACTGACAGATGAACTGGCTAAGCCACTGTCCATCCTAGTGGAGGAGCTTTGGCAATCTGGTGAAGTTACTGCTCTCTGGAAAAGGAGAAACGTAACCCCCATGTCTAAAAAGGAAAACCTGGGAACTATAGGCTCCTCTCCTCCTCGGAAAAATGGCCACAACCTCAATAATTACAAAGAATATTTCAGGCTGTGGTTAATCCACACTGCTGGGCAGCCCAGGGGAAGCTCCCATCACTGTTCTTGGTGCAGTGAATAAAGGGCAAGAAAGAAAGCAGCAATTCTGTTTTGTCAGGCGCTCGGCTGAGCTCGCTCAGAACCTTCTCCAGCTCACTCTTACCTAGGATCTTGCTGATGTTGGAGTTGTGCATGTCGGGGAAGGCCTGCAGGATCTTCCTGCGCTCGTCCTTGGCCCACACCATAAAGGCGTTCATGGGGCGCTTGATGTGCGGCTCGTTGCTGCCGCGCCCGCGCGACTCCCGGTAGATCCGCGACTCCGACACCCCCGCGCTCCCTGCAAGGCAAGGCACAAGGGCTCCACTCGTGCTGCAGCACCAGCTGCCTCTGCCAGCAGCACCCAGCTCAGCTGCTGCACGCCCCGTGAGGCAGCATTCACAACAGGTAATGGCTAATGCATTCCATATTGCCTGGTTTAGTTATTCCGTTAATTCAGTATCACACACCTGATAAGGAGTTTTCATTGCTTTCGAACACAAAGTATTACACAGCTTTTCTAAGCCATCTTTTACTGCTTAATTACATAAACCAAATATATATTTATCAAGCAGGTTAATTTTTTATTTTCATCCTTTCTTGCTTACAGAATGCTGGTCATATTGTGTCACCTTTCTTCTACGTTTCTGTCACTATAGGACACGAGAAAACACAAGCACACACCGCTGTTCTCAAGGTGAAGGAAAAGGGAAGTTTATTTTCTGACTCTAACATTTATAGCTTTCTAAGAGTGACAGTGGATTGGAGGGTGACAGTGCCACCTCTCCAATGACACTGGTCAAACCAACAGTCTATCAACTTTCTCTTCTTCTATAAAGGAATGCAAAACAATGAGTTATTTACAGAAAGTGTGTGAGAAAGTTCACTACAAGAATGTCAACATCAGAAGGCTTAGAAAATGTTAAAAAACCAGAGTGACACGTTTCTGTGACAGAAAGGGTGTGATAGATGGCAATACTGGGCATTTCTTCTTAAGCAATTCTCTAACTAGCAAAATTTACATACTTGCCTGGTTTTGTGCTTACATCTCCTTAACGATATATGCAATAGCAGAAAAACAAATAAACATTGTGCTTGCTTCATCAAACCAGTAAAGCCCCCACAGATGCAGAGCACACACCACTTATGGAGGATCAGGTTTACACCTCATGGCTTCTCTGTGTGATCCCACTTACCCCACATATATTTGCCTCCTTTAGTCCCTTTTATTATCAGAAATACATTTTTGGTCCCATCTTGAGACCTTCAGTGGACAAAGGGAAGGTTAAAAATCATCTCCAGACTTAAAACACCCCACGATGAATCACTTCCTCCTGCCTTGTTTCATAGCCATTTATTGCTAACAGCTTGTATTCCTCGTGGGCCTTCAAAGCACTGGATTCTCCCTCAGATCCTGTTGACACACACGCACACACAAACCTGGAAATCAGGAAAATCATTTGTACTGACCATCAGAATCTCCACTCATGTTGAAATCCATCATTGCGTGGCTGAACTTCCCATCTTCACTCTGCTTTACTGCCAGCTGCTGGGTCAGGGTCTCCAGTGTTGTTTTGTCCTATATGGGCAGGATGACAGGATTTGGATCAGGAAAATAATTAAATGTTGTAACTCCAAAGTTTGGACATTATTTAGGAGGTTTTTAGGGAAGCTAGATAACTATACACAAGAGTTTACTGAGCCATGTATTGAAGAATAAATAACAATGCTTTTTCTGGAAGAGACAGGGTTACAGACTCTACCATAAAGTCCTTTTCAAAACTTGCTCATTAGCTAATGATAAGCAAACTCCATAGTGTTGAAAAGATTGGCTTAGTTAGGCATGATAAAACTGGCTGCACATCTGAAGAATACTTCAACTCTCTGTGTTCTGGGACTGCAAAGCTGGCCTGAAGTGTAGGTGATACATGCTCTTTTGCAATGCATTTACTATAGCACTCCATTTCTAGCCTGCAATCCAAGTGCAGAGACATGGATGGCTTTGCTCTGTTTCTTTTTTAACAGGCAGTATTTTAGGAAGCAGCCCATAGGGCAAGAAAAAACACCCTACAGTTCAAACTGACTCAGACCTTGGGAAAGGTTCAGCCTGAATTAGGCATGATCCTTGGGCAGCAGTTTGTGTTCTTGTCCAGACTGTTTTGTCCAACCCTACTAACACCCCGTCCATCACTCATGTGGTCAGAACTAACTGTGAACCCTGGATTGCAACAGGCTGCTGTGTGCTGCCAATTAATCTGTCTAAAGACTGCCAGAACAACATGCTAGGGCAATTCATTCCAATGTCCTCCTCAAAACACCTCGCCTCCCCCGAATTGTTTGACTTTACAAACACAAAGGTGTTCCATTTTCCAACTGTTTTTGTTTTCCCAATGACTTCTGCTCACGAGCACTCTTTCTTCCTGACAATCATATGTTTAAAAATAAATCTTTCAGAGAAGCATTACTAACATTTCAAAATCTCAGGCACTGTGCCTTTTGCAAAGCTAAGAAAATGAAATGATGTGGCATGATAATGAAGTGGCTCCAGTTGAAAAAATTCTTTTGAGCTTCTTCCTGAAAGAAAAGATTTCTGTTTCCTTGCTCTATTCTACTCCTGTTGGCTGTAAAAGATCAATAAACTAAAAAAACTTTCAGTTTCCACATGGCAACTGTTTCATGCAGCCTAATAATGTCACTGCGATGTGTTACACAGGAAAATAGAAAAGAGAACAATGCAAATACAGAAATGCTTCCTGCAAAGTTATGTCCCTGCATCTGCAATTCAAAGAATGGTTCAAATTCATGTAAATCACTGCACAAAGATTTTCTCAGGAAGAGTTAGAAACAAGGCTAATCTGCTCAACTTTGTATTTTCAGAGTTTAGGGAACATGAGGTTAACTTTCCTATTCCTCACATTCATTCTCACTACGAATCCCTTTCACACTCCTGGTGCTTTGTCTACACCCTGACACTTCAGCATGCAAGAGGAGTTATCCTCTTGGTTTTTGCAGGAAAAGCTCATGCAGCACACTCAGCCTATCCAAGGAAAAGGGTTTCCATAACACTACCAGGCACAGCAGCTCCAGAAAGCTTGGAGAACCTTCAAACAAGCACCTGAACTAGCCAGGCATTTAGCTTCACCAAACTCTTTGATCCACCGTTTTTAACTCTGCTCTCATTTCCAAAGCAGCCTGTCAGAAGTCAAAAAGTCAGGACTAAGGTGACTTTGTATTTCTTCCAAATTGATTGCAGATATAGAATGGAAGTCAACAGTTTTTCATCAGGGGAAAAAAAAATAAAATCTATTTACTGTCAACTTCGTAATGCTAGAGTCCTGCAAGGCACAGCCCAGCTATGGCTCTTTGAGAGCCTGACCCAGCCCAGCTCTGGCTCCTTGGTCAAAGCCTGACCCAGCCCAGGTTTGACTCCTTGGTCAGAGCCTGACTGAGCTTCTGAGACAAGCAATTCTAAAAATTAGACAGCACAAACGGCAAAAACAAACAGCAAGGAGCACTCCTGACCTTCCAGGAGAAGAAACATGAAACACAGCCATCTCTTGCTAAACATGAAGGGATTCCAAATTTCTGAATTTTGTATCAGACCTCAGAAGGCTGAAAGACATTTTATAAGCATTTTATTTCTTTATGAAGGGCTTCCCAATGATCATTTCTATTGGATTGCAGGAGAGACTCTCTGGAGGGGCAGCAAGAGCTCTGTTGACTGGATCATTTAAAATTCTAATGGGTAAACCAGAGAAGATAATACTGTAGAGACCATTCAATCTCAAAACAGCCCAATTGTTCAAAGTATTACCAGAGAGGTTTCATCAACAGCCACAATGTGATGAGAAGTTTCTAAAACTTTATTAATCAAAGAAATGAACCTGCCACAGAACACTGATTTGTACCATAACTCCTAGAAATGCCCTAATTATATTTAAGAGAACAAAAACACATACACACATGGAGTATGTCATGTAAAAAAAAATATAAGAAATGACTAAGCACCACAAGTCAGACTCAGTTTTGTGGTCAGCTGCAAAAGTTACTTGGCTCTCTGTCATGGATAGCTGTCGTAGTTTAACAAAACATTGATCTAAAAATGACAAGAACTTGGTTGCAGTCTCTTTCATGGAAGGAACATAAAACAAGAAGAGTCAAAACATATGTAGAACAGCCTGATCCTGTTTGCCAGAACTCCTCCCACTACTAGCTGAAAGTGAAGCAAGCCCTTGGAAGGTCTGAGGAACAAAAACATCCTGCTGGCTTTGCCTCCTGCCCTCCCTGCTCCCCCAGCACCAGGGCTCAGGGGGCACTGGGAGCATCCCACACCTCCATCCGAGGGGTCTGCAGGGCCCTGAGAGGCCTGGGCACAAGGCCTGGGCACAAGGCCTGGCTCCCTGCTCCCTCTGGAGCCATCCTGAGAGGCCTGGGCACAAGGCCTGGCTCCCTGCTCCCTCTGGAGCCATTCTGAGAGGGCTGGGCACAAGGCCTGGCTCCCTGTTCCCTCTGGAGCCATTCTGAGAGGCCTGGGCACAAGGTCTGGCTTTCTGCTCCCTCTGGAGCCATCCTGAGAGGCCTGGGCACAAGGCCTGGGCACACGGCCTGGCTCCCTGTTCCCTCTGGAGCCATTCTGACAGGGCTGGGTGGGCACAAGGCCTGGGCACAAGGCCTGGCTCCCTGCTCCCTCTGGAGCCATCCTGAGAGGGCTGGGCACAAGGCCTGGCTCCCTGCTCCCTCTGGAGCCATTCTGAGAGGGCTGGGCACAAGGCCTGGGCACAAGGCCTGGCTCCCTGCTCCCTCTGGAGCCATCCCCCAGCCTGGGCTGCCTGGCAATCCCTGCCGTGCTCTGGCAGGAGCCATTTCTCCATGGCATAATCCAGGTTTGCACTGCCACTGGAGCAGGACTCTCCCCTCTGCAGCTCTCCTCACCCCAACCCTGCTTTCCCTGACAGGAACACTTCTCCTCTCTGTTCTGATGCCTGCAGAGAAAGAGCCAGCTCCAGAGGAGGAGTTCAGGACCATAACTTCACATTCACGACCATTGTTGCAGACATCTTTTATGCAAAATCTTTTTTTTAGAATTTTTCTTCCTGAGAAGCTCAGAGGCCTCAGGAACAAAATGTAAACAATGATTATCTGCTGCTGTGGAAAGCAACAGGTGCATCTGTGATTGGCCCATGTTGGATGTTTGTAATTAATGGTCAATCACAGCCCAGCTGGCTCGGACACAGAGCCCGAGCCACAAACCTTTGTTATCATTCCTTCCTATTCTATTCTTAGCTAGCCTTCTGATGAGAACCTTTTCTTCTATTCTTTTAGTACAGTTTTAATATATCATAAAATAATAAATCAAGCCTTCTGAAACATGGAGTCAGATCCTCATCTCTTCCCTCATCCAAGAACCCCTGTGAACACGGTCACACTGATGCCTGCAGAGAAAGAGCCAGTTCCAGAGGAGGGGTTCAGGACCATAACTTCACATTCATGCTTTCCACATCCCAAGGGAACTGAAGGGCCAGGCAGAAAAGAAAGGTGGAGAGAGCCAAACACAGTTACCCAGGGACTGCAAGGAGAAGCTTGCTGATCACCTCTTGCACTTAGGAATTCCCCCCACACGGATGGACACAGCCTGCTACCTTTGCTCAGTGTCAATAAACTAAAAAGAAACAGATGGTTGCCTGCTACTGTCCTTCTGTGTGTCTCATTTCTTCCCTTCCCCTCCAACTACAGTTTGTCCAGCTATTTCCCATATCTAAATGCTAAAGGTGGTATGTTCAAATAGATTTGGGTTTTGAGGAGGCAGTTTTTATGTGAGACTGACGTGCACGACCTGTGGCAGGATCTGATGGGGTTTGTGGTCCTGAGGCACATCTCCTTGCCTGTAAATATCACCCCTCCCAACACATACCCTGCTCAACATGCACCAGATCTTAAAGTTTCGGGCAGATTAACTGCTATGATTGCACAATAAAAGTTCACTTTGTGACAAAAAAGCATACTGAATTATTAGACAAGGTGGTGGCACCAGGTGTTATCCATTCAACCCTGTGGTATTTTCCTCAGCTCTCTGAGAAGGTGAAGAGTCCTATGCTCCATGTAGCACAAATAAAGGCTTTATAAAGGTAATCTTTGTGTGCAATCCCTCTGCCTCTTGTGATAACAAACATCAGAATAGGCCGAGTTCTAAACCTTCCCCAGAGTCCCACCAAGCGTGGAGCACATGAGGTAGGCAGGCATGAGGGATGGTGGAGAGCTGGGAGAACTCAGGGAACAGCTGGCAGCAGTGGAGCTGTGCCCAGGGGTTTGCACAGGATGGATTATTTGCACTGCAGGCTCTGCTCCTGCCCATGAATGCCATGGTGCTCCACAACAGGCACTGTGCACTCTCACCAAGCCTTGCTATGGCCCAGATCCTGCCACACCTCCACCTGCTGCAAGAGAATTTCTGATGTTTTCAGAGATAACTTGACTTAGATACGGATTTTTCTGTGTCACCAAGTGTTCTTCATTTCTCACAGAATTACCCACAACCTTTCACAAAGAAAGGCAGGATTATTAACTGCTCACCAGAAGGGAAACTGAGTCACACGTTATGGGATTTGCCAAAGGCTCCTCAGTAAGGCTGATAAACGTTTTAGTAACTGAAATTAGCACCCCTGAATCTTCCACAAAATTACCATCTCAAGCCTGTAGTTTCTTTATGAGTGTGGAATTGTGACTCTTGCTGATGGCACAGGGTACCAAAGAGAGCAAAATAAAAAAAAAGCAGTTATAGATCCACCACTGCAATGGACCTTGCTTAAGCAACGCCTGCAGGGCTGTAAAACTCATAAAAAGCACATGCATAAATGATAAAATAGAGTGAGGCTTTCAAATGTTGACTCAGTAATTGTTAAACCCCTTCTGGCTGCACAATTTTATAGTCTTCTACTGTACTAATGAAAACGCAAGAAACAACAAAGAAGGGCTTTAGCCTTCCAATTATATAAACTCTGTGGACCACCAAAGAAGATGAAAGATTATTTATAATGTCACAGCAAGTTATCATTTGGGAGATTTTTTGTTGTTGCATCAAAGTTGAGTATGAAGAAACAATGCATTCACCACCCCCTCAGCTCTTTCAATCTTGCTTATCCAAGATCTCTATTTTTCATGGAATAATCCACCCACAGACTCTAAAAGCAGCATTAGAAACAAGAAAATAAAAGAACACTCTTTATATGTGGCTCTTCCTGATTTTATGGTACTCTTCTCAAAATTATGACACGCAGTCTAAGCTGGGGCTACATCAGTTGGAACCATACCTTTTGGTTTATGGCACTTGTTAAAATCCAGATTGCTTCCCAGAAATCACTGCCCCTGATCTGCAATCTACATGAAGGGTCACACAGACTCAGCACAGAGCTTTCTTATGGGGAGTTATAGGGAGAAGATCAGGATGACCATAAAGACATTTAATTACTGCTCTCTCAGGAACAGACACCAACTCACAGAGAGAATCTGCTGAAAGTTACACACTCATTTCTCTTTGTTGTGTATTGTGGACACAGGGCTTCAGTTTCTAGGGGTTCTCAAGTCAGTATCTTTAAAAGCACTGAAGGCATGACAGAGCCCACTGAAATAAAAAGGGGAAAATCCTCAATAACCTGGCAAGGGTCAGGCCCCTAAGGTGTTTTTTTTTTTGTGTTTTCTTTTTCTTTTTTTTTTAATTTTTTTCTATTATTAATTCTTTGTTTGAGAAAGAATGAAAGAATGACTTCATTCATAAAGTGCATTATTTGGCGTGGAAACAAACGGATGGGAAGCAGCAATTCTAGAGGACACTGAGGTCCTGCTTTTCCCTCGTGATGCTCTCTGAGAGACAGAGCAAGTCAGGACTTTCACATGAAAATGCACACAGGACTGGCCCAGCCCATGATTTTGAAGCAGGAATAAAAAGGAAAAGGAGTGAAAGCAGAAGCTGAGATGCTGTCTCCTCCTCAGGAAAGTTGTTAGAGCACGGGCAGAGGCACTGACCTCAAGCAGATCCAGCTGTAATCTGCTGACTGCAAATAGGTTAAGAGTTCCATGACCCAGTTTCTCATCCAGACTGCTCCTTGGGCTGACACGGCCTGTAACTCTCTGTGAACTGTTCAGCCACTGCACCTTAATTTCCTGAACTCCACAGGATGGAGACAGTGATGCTTTCCCACCACTGTGAGGAGTTCTGAGGTCTCTGGATGAAATGTGCCATGGAGATTTTAACCAGCGAGTCAGAAAGCTGGTACAGCTGATCGGCCTGGCAAGGAAACACCAGCTGGGGGGCAGGGGTGGCACACTAAAGGAAACAAGAGGAAAATCACAACCCACACAGGATTTCCTGGGAAGGAGGGTCTGCATGCAGGCAAAGAGAGAGCAAGAACACAGACCTGCTTTCCTGGCAATTGTGTAATAAACAATGGGTGACTCAAGTGCACAGCAGCAATGCAGCCATTACAGAATACTTTTTTCCCTTTTTTCCCTAGAAGGAATTCATATTCTGAAGGTACTCAAATGATCAAGGCTGCTGTACCTTTGCTTGCACTTCTTCCAGCCCTGATGAACAGGTCAGGCCGAGCCCTCAGGAGCCCAAAGGGACACAAATCAGAGCAGAACCAGGCCCAGCCTCTATTACACTGGAGAGAGGTGCTGCACTGATGCTGAGTCCACAAATGAGCTGAAAGCCCCAGTGACTTGAGACATGTGATCACATAAAAACAATAAAAAATCTCAGGAAGTAATAAGATCTCATGGCTGTGGGGCACAGCTTAGAACTTAAACCCAAGGACTCCAAAAGCTCCAAAGTCGTAACAAGGACTCCCCATCACTTGCATGGCTTTACTTTCAGGAGGAAGTTTATGCATCTTTATTGGGTTTCATAAAACTTCCACAAGAGCATAAACAGCTGCCGTGCTCCCTGACCCACCCTGGGCTGTGAATGTTCCCAATCTCTGCCCTTGGAGTGAACCAAGTCTGAATTCCCACTTGGACTTCAGAACCTGCCTGGGCCTAGGGTTCTCCCCTTGGCTGCTGCCCTCCTGAACCTCAGCTGGACTTTCACACACACACAGCCATGGGCAGAACCCATCCCTCCCTCTGCAGGCTTTGTTTTTTGTTAGCCAACCCTGCCCATGCATCCCTGCCACCACAAGGCACAAAGGACACCCAGAAATATCCACAGCTTGTCTTTAAAAAATGGATCTGGGCATTTAATACATGATGGTCAACCAGGAGGGGGGAAGAAAAGCAGTGTTTTAAAATGAAGAGCTAAAATCTTTGGGGGAATAAAAGAAGTCCTCCCTGCAGAATCTCTCCCTCTCATGCGTAGGCACTTGCTAACTGAGAGTAGTGGCACTGTGACAAAAGCAGCAAAACCAAAGGCAGGCTCTGCTAAAGGAAAAGGGGGAGGGGAGTTCTTCTACTGGCCATCTGTGAAAACAAGGCATGTGGCCATTAGATGCAGAGGCTGTAAATATAAATATACACAAGCTCCACAAAGTAAATGGCAACAAAAAAAGAAAATAAAAAGGGGGAGAGGGGGAAGATAATAAGTGGATAAACTTTCAGGTGAAGTAAATCAAAATGTTTACTGCTTTGTGTTGGGAAAAACCAATTTTGATCTTTGCAGCGTGCAAGCCTGCCCTGTGTTTTTTAAATTAAATTTGTGCAAAGTTTCAGGAGAAATGGCAGTGGGGGCAGCAGCCCTGTTGAACAGGACTCCCTGACCATGCAAACCCTGTTGGGCTGCTGACTGAAGTCTGACACCCTGGTGATGGGTGGTGATAACATGATACCTGCTTGACTTGGGACACGCTTGGAAAACTTTGTGCTGTGTGCTGACAGCAGGAACAAAAGAGCACTGCAATCCCCACACAAGAATTTCTGCTGGCCAAGTGAAACAAACTCAGCCAGAGAGCAGGGAGAGGGGTACTGAGAGGGGATGTGCAGTGTGAGGGGAGCACAGGGACTTTGTGCTGTGCCAGGTCACACAGCCTGGTCCCACACTGTGCCAGGGGATCTCTGCTCACACTGCAGGAGAGAACCAGAGCATCCTTGCACTGCCCAGCTCTGCTGAGGTGTTACAGAGCGGGCTGCAGGGTGTGTCCATCAGCTCTGCTGGGCTTGCAGGGAGAAGTGTGTGTGATATCTGTGCCTGACACAGCCTCTGCTAGTCCCTGTAGTAAAAATTTCCAGTAAATATGACGGAGATTATGAACCTGGGCAGGTTTCAACTCCTGCAAAGTGATCTGGCTTATGATGTCAGTACTGTGCCTCTGGGGTAATTTTCAGTGGGTTTTTGCTGCTTGCACCAGCTCCCAGTTTCAACCATCCCAACTTCCTCAGCCCAGCCTGACCCACGGCCTCTCAGTGTCTGCAGCAAGCCCAGGGTTCATCTCTTGTGCCAGCCCTTCTCTTTTCTCCTCCTGCCTGCCCTTCTGTCCTGAAATTTTCTCTTGACTTCCTCGTTCAAATCTAACCATTAGGGGAAGCAAAAAAAGTTATTGAAGCAAAATTCTCTGCTGCAAGAAAAAATTAAATGTCATGTGTTAAACCAGCTACTCCATGTGAGCTCCAGTGTTTTATTTCTCAAAGGCAGCAGGAGCTGCTGGTTTGAGATCCTTAATATTGCCCTTCTTCCCAAGGGGAGAGCAGGGCCAAAATCCACTTCAGCTCAGCGGATCACAGTGGTGTCCTAAGAGTTAACTGTGCTCTCCCCATCCATCAGGCAGCCAGCGAGGCATCAGGGGGGATGATGGATGTAAAATTATTGCAGGGCTGCCACCCGATACACTTCCTGCCATTTGTAACCAGCGCTGGAACCGACACACTCTTTTCATTATTAAACATCCACATTAAGTCAACATTGGTCACTGTCATCCCACGTTTGGCACTTTCTTAAGGGGAAGAGGGAGAGCTGGGGCTGGGAGTGGGGAGGATGGAGGGAGGAGGGGGGATTGGGAACAGGAGCAAAGGCATCCTGAACCCCGTGCTCCATAAGCATGAATAATAGGCTCCAGTTTGCAATGCTGCAGTAAATATTGTTACAAATAGCTCTTTAGTCACAAGCCAGCAGACAAGTACATGTCAGAGCCTTTTAAAAGGACACACTACAAGCAGTAACAGGGAGAACTTGCAGTGCAGGTTCAGCCCCAGTGAGGGGAGTGTACTGCGATGTACACAGCTGGGAGTGCAGCTCCATCCCTGCACATCAGAAAGGCTCCTGGGGTGTCCTCACACAGCTGGCCAGCACTCAGAAAGCAGCAACAAGGAAGAAGAGGTGCTGCCTGTGTGCCCTGCTCCATCTCTGAGGGGATCTCTGCCTGGCCATGCGCATGTTTGGGTGCTGGCCTGCAGAGTGGGCGCAGGCTGGGGGCACGCACACCCTGCTGGATCTTTGTGTACACCTCCCTGGCTCTTCTGGGGCTGAGCAGAGAGGGCAGAGCTCCCTGCCCGTTGTGCTGTTTACCCCAGGTAACACTGTTTATGTATGGTACGTATCAAGCTATAATTAACTGTAGATGACAATTACAAATAAAGCTATGCTCTCGTGTTTCCAAGAAACCACAAAAACACACTCTTCTCATTTATACAAGGAAATGTTTCCAAGAAAAGTAATGTAAAAATATGTTTTACTGCATTTGCAATTAAAATAGGTTTTAGTGAAATCCGTGTTCATAGTGATGCTCAAAGTTTTTACTGTAATCCTCTGAAAATCAAAGCCGTCAAGATGGTCCAAGTTGGATGCCCAAAAAGTGACTCACCCAAATCATCTTAGCCATTTTTAAAAATCTTTTCTTATGTATGACTCCCTTTATACAGCTTCTCTCTACTTCCACAAAATTCCTGTCTGACTCCTGCCTTAGCTGGCATGTCTGGCTGTTCACAGGGATCAACCCCTCTGGGAACAAGAGCAAGAAAACAGGACACATCTGAAGAGCCCAAAGAGCTTCAACAGAGACTCCCAAAGATGATTTCCAGCCCCAAGCCTGCCCAGCTACCCCTGGCAGACAAATGCCCAGCAAGAGCCTCCCATAAACGCTGGAAATGGCACAGAGCCCCCCTCACTGGAAGGCTGCAGAAGCAATTCTTGCAACAAAAAGCTCAACAGATGTCCAAAAGTACACTACCCACTGCAGCAAAGAAGGGAGAAAGATCTGGGATAGCCCCAACAAGTGTTTGTTACCTATAAGTACTAATGGGCATTTCTAAGTACTAATATGCCCAGGGATACATAGATATACATTAGGATAAAATAGAAGAATTACATCTTAATTCCACCCCACCATCTCCAATTCTCTGGTCAGGAAGCAAAAGTGACAGACACGATGTCTCCAAAGTTCAGGGGCTGCCACTAAGTGGTGAGACCTTGAGCTGCTGAAAAGGGAAACTCTGTAAAAAAACTGTAGCACTATTTCTTGCCAACCAAATTCCCAGATATCTCATTCTCTGCCTCTGAAAACAGAGAGAACCAGAATAAAGTTTAATTTAAAATGGCAATAGTCGCTGTCCTCTCAAATCCTGCTCTTAGTAAGAAAACCTTAATGTCCTAGAGCAAAAACACACAAACTTTAGAGAAGTTGGATTGTTTGTCTGGATATGAACTTCACATATTAAAATAAATCACAGAATCAATTAGGCTGGAAAACATTTCTGAGATCATCGAGTTCAAATCAGCGAGCCCCAATAAAGTTCTGGCATTAATTGTATCCAAACCCCCAAAGCCTACAGCTGCTTTAGAAAAATTCTCTATTGAGCAAACCATTTTTTCTTCCTGCTACCTTGTAAAAGAACTCCTGTCTGCCCTCCACGAGCCTAGCAGGAGGTATGAATTAGAGAGGAAAATAAACTTCAACTGAGGTTGAGGGTGTGAAGTGAAAACAGAAGGAATAAGGAGAATCCCAAGAATAGGAAAGCAACAGAATAAAGTGAATGCAGATGGTTCCACTCCTGTTACTTAATCAAAAGGCTGTGCAGAGTCACTAGAGCCAGCATAAAGTCATGTGTTAGAACAACAGCTGATCTGTATTAAAGAAGATTAACTGGCAATGCCATGGTGGAGGGCCTGGGATTATTTTATGTGCTTCCATTGCCGAACAAGCCGTCAGCACAATTACTGCCCTCCGATGTGAATGACTGATCTGTAACCACAGCTAAACAGCATGCTGCTTAGGGGCCTGGGTGCTTCATGAAGATGAATTTCCATACCATCAAAGTGCTTTTAATGGGCTTCCTGATCCAACCACAAGGCCTGCTTTGCAAGTATATAGAACTCAGGATGAAGGCTTCCTGTCCAAAAGGATTTGGTCGGTTGTCACTTGACAATTCCCAGCCAGCACAAGGGAGGAGAGGGGGGAGATAGGTAGAGTTGTCTCTGCTTTGGAGGATTTAAAAAAAAAAAAAAAAAGGAAAAAGAAAAAAAAGGGTACAGATGCTTTCTGAATGCAACCAACTGCTGTATCCACAGCTGAATTCAATGCGCTTAACAAATAAGGGCAATTTAGCTATGCTTGCGAGGAATAGCTGGAGTCACTTTGCATTAGCATCTGCCTGAGTGTTAAAGTCATTTCTACATGGGGAGCACAGAAAAGGAATTTCTGCTCCGAGCATCCTTTCAAGAATGCTTAAATATTTGAATATAAATTCCTTTGTGCTTGTGATCACTTCTTCTTATATGTGACACTCTGCTTTTCCCTTTTCCCTTCTGGTGCTCTTCCCCGTGAAACGCCATAAACATGCTCCAGCCCTCTCTTTCTCTCTCCCCACAGCAGCACCCCAGCTCTCCTGAGACAGAGGAGAGGTACTGCCAGATACCCACTACACTGACCTCTTTTCTCCTTCCCCTTCCTCTCCAGAAAGGAATGGCACTGGAGTCATTCCTACATCACTGGCACCCGGGACAGGCCGATGGAAACAACAGTGCAGCGCTGAGAGACTCACACGGACACTTAACATTCATTACACAGGCTGCTGGCTTCTCACAGCTTATTGATCAAACTCCATCTAAAACCAGGCACAATGGAAAGCCATCCAAATCAGCAATCTGCTCGTTCTGGACAATATTGTTTGACTCGCAAGCTTCCCGGGATGACTGGGTTTCAAGTTTCTGCTAAATAGCTGATCATTTTTATTCAATCTATTTGTCTGCCTGTCTCAGTGAACTGCTCAAGACCTTACAGTGGAAGTGCTCTCAGTTAAATGTAGCTGACACCAAATGTGACATCGGGATCCTTGTACTGTATCAGCCCAGAAAATACAGCAGGGAAGGAGAGGAGCAGGGGGAAGCCTTGCTAAGCACACGGTGCTGAGATGAGCACAGAGCTGAGATGTGTATCCTGGGTGGCAGCATTGTAAGGACAGCTCACAGGGAATGTGGCAGCAAGCACTGGCAGGTCTATTTGTCCTCCATAAGGCAAGGCAGTGCACACCGAGACATCAGGCACTCACTGAGGAAGAAGCAAACCACAACCTCACTGACAGGCACGGCAGTGAGGGCACACACAAATTTCACTAGAGAGTACCCACTGTGTTGGTATTTTGTTATAGCACAGCTTCACAGGCCAGTCCAAGAGCAGACAGTGGTAAGGCCCATACATTCTGCTGCCCCTAAGTTTCACTGCAAATATTTGGTGCAGTTTGTGCTGTCAATTCTCTGCTTTTCAATTTTGTTCAGTCATCTAATGTGACATGACAGTGCTACATTGCAATGGTCACAAAATATCATCTATGACGACCTCACGAGGCTAAATACCCAGAAGCTGAGCCTGAGTATCAGCAAAGCTTATGTTCCTAAAGAAGCTTGAATATTTTCAAATCCAGCTCATCTCACAAACACATGTAAGCATTTCCATAAAGCAAGATTTCCACTTAGACCCAGAGATTTCCAAGATCACCTTCTCTTAATACATGTTGACAGGCTGGAGCAGAGAATTAGTGGTCTCCAAAGTTCTCGTGAGGGCTTTAACCATCTCTGCCTCCTCCCCGCTCTGCCCCAGGGGTCTCAGGTCTCTCTGTCATGTCATCTTTTGGCTTTTCACTTTTTTTGAACTATTCTCTTTCAAAAACGGGGAAGGCAAAATAGAATAAGAAGAAGGAGGACGAGAAGGGAGGAAGAAGCTGTGTATCTGTGGGGAGAGGCAAAAGAACACTCTGACCCTTTGCAGAAGGAGTCTGGGAAACTCACTTTTTCTGTCCTGCAGTTATTGAGACCCAGGCTGTTGACCACGGCCACCTTCCCATCCAGCACCTGCTGCTCCCTCCGTAGCTGCTCCTTCATCTGCCGCGCCTCCTGGATGGCCTTGGTGACAGCATCGTGGTCATTTAAATAACCTGGGACAGGACAGAAGAAAGGGTGCCTTAAAAACCAGAAAGTCACAGGAAAACACTTCAGCTCCCACCAGTGGGATGCAGTTTATCATTATTAACAAGAAAGAGTTAAAAGGCAATGCCCACCAACCTGTGTGTGCTCTGCAATTGTGCTGTTGTTATGATAGAGCCACCTGGACACAAAGCCTGGGAAGCCTCAGTGCCAAAATCCTCACTGCTGCTATTTGATCCCATTAGTCTCAATATTTCCCTGACACTGCAGAGGCTGGCCCGGTGCTCTGTATGCAGCAGGATGGAGCTGGGTACGAGTCAGGGGAAGCTTTGATCACGCCAGCAATCCCAAACTCTTCAAAACAGACCGTTTCATTCTTCCCCTTCTCCAACTTGTGAATACATTAAAATAAACCACAGGTGGCGGTGGTTTGCTATACATATGAAATGCATAATGGCTGGGAAGAAAAACCTCATCCACTGAACACTCCCCACCACCACCTGTCATTCATAAATGTACAAGAAACCACAGCTACACGGACCTACATTCCCACTCCTATTCATGCTGCTAATAGTAGGTCAAATGTCCACTGTTTTGCTGCAAATTCACAGCCTAGGGCTTAGCCTTAGTAGTCACTGAATTATTTCCTTTTAAAATGTTACAAGCATCACTGGCCCAGCTAATACTATTTAATTTTAAATGTGACACTTTGTCATTTTTTTCCTTTGGCGTACCGTAGATTATACTTATTATGATCTGCATGTGATTTGTAGGGTAGAATACTGATGGGAGACTCCAAGCCTCAGTCTATTTCTCAGCTATTAAAGTAGAGGCTAATATCTATCAACCTGCCTCTCCCCCTGCACATCCCCACACGTGTGCATGCACACACACACACACACACACACAGACTTCTTTCTGTCTTTTAACTAGGGCATAAAAACAGCATAAAATGAATCTGTAATATGAAATTGCCCAGAAAAGGGACTTCTGTTTGTGACATGAGGCTAAATCTAACCAGATCCATTGGTGAATTGTGACAGATGGAGGGACTGTGAGACAGAAGGCAGGCACTAATCACACACAAAATGACCGGCTTGCCTCAACATGTTCCATGGATTCCAGCAAACTTTACACCCTAATCCATTTTTAGAACAAAAAACATCTGGGCCATAAATCCTCTAATCTGCCAAAACACGCTATTAAATCCCATGATTTGTTGAAAAACACTAAGATTAAAGAAAGGAAATATAAAATGGCTAACTGCCGTGTTAGGAAAGTGTTATTAATACTCTTTCTTTGTCTCAATTATGAATGTTCTGTTCCTAAAGAGCCTTGTCTAATCATGTCAGATTACACATCCCTGTTGTATTGCTAGACTCTTCTATCTGATCTGCTGATTGCCAAAAACGCAGGACGTTGTCTTGCTGCTTGCTTGAAACATTTCTGGGGAAGAAGCTGATGTCAGATTAGTTCAGTGCTGTGCTGCTGTCAGGATTTTAGCTTGGTCTGGGGTTTTATTGTTGGTTTTTCTTGACTGTGGATAGAGTGGGACCGATATTCCCATCTTCTTTGCAGAACAACAGCTAGAAAGAAAAGTTCCTGTGCAGTTTGACTGTTGCTAATTGTACCAACAGCTAAAACCCCAGAACCCTGACAGTTTTGTATGAAACAACTTGATCCACATTGCTTTTATCAAATGACCCAGTTCAGTCATTCCCAGCCAATGGAATTCCAGTAATTCCAGTTCTCCCAGCATAAGGAAGAATATAGCCTGCATCAGCACAGCTGATTTTTCTTTTTTTTTTTTTTTAATCTCCATTTTACCAACTTGCCTGGTTTCTTCCCCAGTTTGCATCTGTTAACCTTTGCATCTGATCAACCTTGCATGTAGTCAGAATAAATTAAAAAAGGAAGCAAATAAACAAACAAACAGCAGTATTAGTGCTGCTTTTGCTGTTGTCTAGGTATAATACTTTCAGTCTGTAACAGAGCCAAATTTGCCTAGGAGCTGGAATTCATGCCCTTCTCCAGACTATTTGGCTTTTCCTGAATACTGCTATCTTTGAGACAGTTTGGCACATGACAGTGAATAAAAGCAAGCACTCCTTATGTTTTTCAGTAGCTGCCAAGATGCTGGTGTGCAGGGAAATGATTAATATAGAAGCGAGTTGAATGTAAATTATTGTTGTTTAGGGTAGGTGGTGAATTATTGACAGAGAGGGGAACTGCATTACATAAAATGAACTTAGTTCCAAGGATTGCCAAACTAGCACAGAGATGTTGCAGATAATGGCAAAGAGCAGGGAGAAGTTGTTTCTGTTTTTAGTACACGGACATATGCCTGTTCCCAAAAAGAAAAGCTTGGATTTAAAGTCATCCATGGAGCCATGACATTTGTGACTGCTCAGTCTGTAGCACCATTTCTGTGCTGTGGGGATGGCTCAGGAAAGGGCTGAGGAGCTGCAATGCCTGAGTGCAGCCCTGCTGGTAATCCCCGAGGCTCTGGGCTCGTGTCCCCACTGAAAGCTGAGCAATACACTGCATTTCTCCTTGCCAGGGGAGCCAAGGGGCCTGAGCACAGAGAAAGTTTAGTTTGCAGTTAGGGGTGGTACAAAGGGACAGCCCAGCTGCATGCAGCAAGGAGGGCTGTGCACACCCAGGACAGACAGCTGTGCCTCGTGCGGGCATGTCACAGACATCTCCTATGAAAAATCCTTTCCTTAGGAGTGTTCCTCCTGAGAACTGAGAGGCCTCAGGAACAAAATGCAAACAATGGTTATCTGCTGCTGTGCGATGCAACAGGTGCATCTGTGATTGGTCTTGTGTGGTTGTTTTTAATTAATGGCCAATCACAGCCCAGCTCGCTCGGACAGAGATTCCGAGCCACAAGCCTTTGTTATCATTCCTTCTTTTTCTATTTAGCTAGCCTTCTGATGAAATCCTTTCTTCTATTATTTTAGTATAGTTTTTATGTAATATATATCATAAAATAATAAATCAGCCTTCTGAACCACGGAGTCAGATCCTCGTCTCTTCCCTCATCCTGGGACCCCTGTGAACACGGTCACACTGACAGCTCCATCACTCCAGAGGTGTGCACAGGTGTCTGACAAGAGGCTGAGTGCTTCCCAGGGGCTCTTTGTGGAGGGGTTTATCCCTCAGCATGAGAAAGGGATCCGGCTTCCCTGCCACGTCAGGGACCTTTGTAGCTTTGCTAAAAATGCTACCCAAATTTCTCTGGTGCACTCCTGCTGGAATGTGACACGGGATTTCACCCAAGCTCACAGAGTTTCACCATGGCCACGAGCCCTGCTCGCTGTGATTGGGCTGGATCTGACCTAGCAGTGAGCAGGAGACTGTGCAGGCAGTTCAGGAGCTTTTCCTTCTTGCAGTCCTCCAGTAAAGGATAAACCTTTGCTCAGAGTGTCCATCCAGCACCAGCTAAAGACAGCTTATCTTACACGTACAGCATGCACAGTGATAGTGCTCTGCAACCTCAAAAAGTCACTTTCTATATTTGTAGCAGAGAGATATACAGCAGTGAACCCTATGTCATTAACAATAACTTAAATATGTTATCTTTTGCTCCACAGTTTTCCATGGTTTATTAATGGTATAACACATTAATTCTTCTTACAAGAGTGACCTTTAAAGCTCTGTTCATCCTCACAGCTTTTATCCAATTACATTATCACTCATTAAAGGTACAGCATTTCAAAATCTGCACCTTGTTAGAAGAGGTAAATTGCAGGGGTCTCAAACCTATGGAAAATAGCAGGTGTGCAG
>NW_005054482.1:762134-774040 GCF_000277835.1 Geospiza fortis | reverse complement strand
GAGAAGAACAAGAGATGTCTTGCCACTGAAATGTGAGTCAGATGCTTAACTTCCCATGGAAATACAATGTTCCCTCTGCTTAAGGACAAAAATCTAACGTGAAAAAAATGAAATTCAATGCATTGTGCATGGAGAGCAGCAGGGTCAAGGAAATTGAAGATAAAATACATTACTGTGCATCACAGTTAAAGAGTGTAGGGTTAATAACAATACAGACATTAACAATTAGTAATGTGATATTTAAAAAATATTTATATGACTCTAATGTGTCATACCAAATAAGTATTACTGCATAGCACTGCTGTATCACAGACACAGCTTCTGATAGGTTTGACCTATGGCTTCTTTTGGGGTTTTCTATGCTAGCCCTGAAAGTGGCCAGGCAGGAGATGCTTTAGGAGACAGCAGAAAAAGTACACCTGCCTCACTCAATTCCCAAAACAGAGCTTGGTTTACATCATGGAACCTTGATCCAGGTTATACTCAGTCCCTTCATGGAATACACCATTTCAGTTAGAAGGATCAGGAACGGGGTGAGTGCACATTTTCCTTACACACACAAAGAACAGTCCCTGTAACATATCAGGTTTATGAAATTACCTGTAAGACTGTTACTATTTAGATGGTTTTTAGGCAAAGATACAATTTTGGCAGGAGGAGGAACTATCACTATTTTCTGGAATGATGTTAAAAACATCCAGACAAGACTTTTTTGCAACATAGAACAACAAATTTGGGGTTTTCTTGAATGAACCTGGTGATTGTTTGGCTTATTACACCAAGGTGAAATACTATTGTATTCAACATTCGGATGGACTGAGAATTCAACCCATAATTTTGGAAAGATGTAGACTTTTTACTTTAGGAGATGTTTCTGAAAGCTCATGCATCACTTTTAGATGACAGGGTACAATATCAAGGGTCTCCAGTGCAGGTCACTGTCTGTAATGTGTGCCATTAAAAACCAGCAGTTATCAGAAGTTAAAGCAGCGTCTGAAATAACACAGGCCTTTGTTTTCTGACTCTGTGGAAGCTAAGATACCCCTCCTGAAAGGAAAGTCTCTGAGTTTCTGCACCCACACCAACCAGCTGGAGCAGGACGGGCACCCTGGGCAGCTGTGGGCAGGGCTGATAAAAACCCTTCCCAACAGGAGCTACCCCTGGTTCTGAGGGGGACACACAGAGGGCTGAGCTCACCTATTGTGTTGGCTCTGGCCGAAGGACTGGCTAATGTTGCTGGCACCGAGGACTTTAGTGAGCTGGCCCCGCTGTTTATTCTCAGAGCTGGCATGTGAGGAGAGGTGGGGGACGTGGGAGATTTGCCATCAGATGTCTTGGGCTTGGCTGAGAGGTTCAGAGGCTGGGCCACTTCATCCTGTGAAAGCAGAGGAGAAAGGAATGTTATCACCCAAGTGCTGCTGGCACAGCTCTGCCCAGCCAAGGCAGGGGCTGCTGCTGCAGCTCCCACGGACCCAAACCTGAGAGCTGCTATCACACACACGAAGATCAAATGTGATACCAGCTTGTCACTCCAGCTTGGAACTGCAGTGACTGATAAACTGGAAAATTAGTGTGACATGATCAGAGAACATCATCCACTCTGCCTCTGAAGAAAGTATTCCCATCAACAAGACATTCACTTCTATCATGAAAATAAAGGAATCTTACCATTATGTTTTATTTTGGATCTTTTATTCATTCATAAAGTAAAAACTGAAGACCATCTTCACTTAACACTCAACCACCACTAGCCAAACTGGGCAAACTGCAGAATGGGGGTTCAGTTTGGTTTTTTGGGTTTTTTGTTTTGTTTTGTTTTGTTTTGTTTTTTTGTGTGTGTGTCTTTTCTTTGGTTTTTCCTTTGTTTTAACTGGTATTTTCCCCTGATCTTCCCAGACTTAGAATCCCAAGCACAAAAGCACCATAGGAAATAAATACTTCTCTTCCACCTTAACAAAACCTGACACAGTAACCTGGGTAATTCTGCACACACAACCCCAGATGTTTTTATCTGGCGCAAAGCTGAACTTCCAGATTTCAGCAATGATTATTATTATGTGAAAATAGAAAAATTGGGTGACATTTTTTGCAGGGTAATGGAATTATTCCTAAACCTGGCTTGATTACAGACAGGAATGACAAACAGTGCTATAAAAAACATTAAAATGCCAAGTAATGTATTTTTGTTCAAACAAAGTAAAATACAATAAGAAAAAAAAAAACAAAACAAAACCAAAAAACAACAGAGAAGGGAGAGAAGGATTTTCAACAAGGGGAACATTTTAGAAGTGATTTTAACTGACTTTTCAATAAGCAGAACTAATGGATGTGATATTAGATCAAATCATCCCATAACAGCACGGCTCTTGTCTGACACTGTGACTTACTTAGGGAAGTCATCCTTTAGCTAAGAGGAGTGCTTCATCAGACAGCTGGGCTCCAGCTCTAGGCACTCAGGAAACTGAGTCTGGCCTCCCTACATTGTAAGTACATCTAGTTTTATAGAATTACTCCTGACTTATTCACAACAATGCAAAGCTGAGTGAGATTAGACTCAGCTTTTGGTTTTTGTGGGGTTTTTTTTGGTGTTTGAGTGTTTTACTGCTACCATTGAATCTCTGCAACTATCATGTAACAGTGATTCTCTTCCACACAGGAAAGAAGGAATTTTACAGCTGCTATTGCTCGTGGAACTATAATGGAGATGTCTCCAAACATAAAGACAATTCTGCAAAGCTCTGTCATGCAACTTTTCCACTGCCTCTGAGCAAAGCACCTTTGTTCTATTTGATTATATTTCTACATTTGGTTATATTTCCACAGTTTTGTGACAGTCATAGCAGATAAATGTTATCAGAGGCACACTGGACAAAGCTGTCATCCTCAAAGTGATGCTGAAGCCATCCTAGAGGCAACTTGTGCATAAAATAAATGGGAAAAAATCAGTGCCTTAGGAGCCTACATACTATACTCCCAGAAGTGAATTAGGTACCTAGAGGGCAGAGTTCTGTTGATCTTCCAGGAGATTTAGGCTGCAGGGTTAAAAATGTCACCAGTAAAACTGGTATTCGACATTTTTAGAAGGGATTTGTTACTTTACAGAAATACAAATCCATTGTAGGAGAATACAACAGATAAAGATAAAATAAAATTAGAATAAAAATAAAATACCAGCCAAATGGAAGGGGACTTTCTTTGCTGCTCCCCTGATTTCAATTAAAAATAAAGAAATCTCACAACATTCCAACTATAGTGTTGTGAAATCGGTACTGAGTTAGTTGCATGAAAGTTTTGAGTACAAATGAGCCAACAAACCCACCAAAGACAGCGACCCTGTGCCAGAGAGGGATCCCTGAACAGCCAAGCCATGTATTTATCTGGAACTCGGCCTGAGAAGCAAAGCAAACCTGCCCACAGACCTGGCTTCAGCTCAGCCCAAGAGGCTTTGGTTTCCCCATGCTGGATTCCTGACCTCTGCTGAAAGTCTCACCAGAAGGGGCTGATCCGTGTCAGATATGGTGCAGAGAGCTGCAAGGTGCTCTCTGCCCAGAGAAATCTGGCAGAGCAGCAGCAGCTCAGCAGCAGCAAGTCCTGGTGGGGATGGCTCTCACCATGGCACAGGCAGACTGGGTTCCAACCCACATCCCCATCGCCTCATCCTCAGTCATCCGACCCCTATAAGGCTTATTTCCTTCCCTCCTCTCGCTCCCTCTCCCTTTTCTCAGCTCCTCTGTTCCCCTTTTCTTAACCTGGTGTGAAGGCAAGGTCCTGTCCAAGCCCACTGCTCAAGGGTGGCTCTGATCTCGTTTAATGCGAGCGGTTTTTCCTCATTGCAGGCATCAAGCAATGAGGCTGTTTGTGTTGCAACTATTCCTGGGAGTAAGAATGCTCCTCTTCATTCAAGTCAGCACAGCCTTCTCTGAAGCCAAGAAATATAAGGCCTTGTGGAAATAATAGAAGCCGACAGCTCCAGAGCTGATAAATGTCATTCCAAATTGCCCCTTCATTCACTTTCATTGTGTGCTCAGGCTAATGGTAAATTAATCGGAGGTCACAGAAGCTTGCTTCTCATAAAGGAGGATAAGTAAACAATTTTCAGCTATTATATATATTTACAAAATGATACTACTTCACTGTTTGGTCTTCATAACATTTTTACTTCTGTTATTTCCAAGAGCGTTCTCAAATCCTCGCTGGAAGTCAAATGCATTAAAAATCCTGCGTTGCATCAGGATTTGGTAATAACTTCAGTCATTTCCTTTACAATAGTGGAACTACACTGATTTATTCCAAAGGACCCTAAAAAATATCTGGAGGACAAGTAATAACATACAATTGTGCTAAGTGTGAAGATGACTGTTAGGGTCTTCAGTCAGTGAAACAAGTTACTCTTTTCCTTTTCTGCAGTCATCAGTTCAGAATCCTCTGCTCTTTCAGCTTAAACCAAGAACTGTACTGTCTTCAATATTGATCTGAGCCAGTGTAACCCCAATAAGAATTAGATGCTAGTCCACCTTTATTTTTTAACTATAAAATCTCCCAGCTACTATTCTGCCACATTACAGATTAGCAGAGTTTCCCCAATTATGCCAGACTGCTCAGGCAAGTAAGAGACATAAAAGATAAAGCCCATATGTAGCATCTTCCCTTCAGGTAGATGGTATCTTTCAACAGCCAGGAGATTTGATTTTATGCAGTGCATCACAGAATCTAGAATTACTCCCTGCACTCAGTTTTTATTAGAGAAAGCATTGATTGGTCCCTGCCTTTTTTTGAAATGCAGCTATTCTAAGATGACATTGATAAGGTGGGTTTTTTCCCAAGCCAGGACTTTTAAAAGAGTTTAAGTCAAACATTTATTTATATATCAGCCAAAACATTAATGCTGAGACTAGAAGACGTTGAGACCCAAAAGGCTTGTAATAATATAAACACAGATGTGATGAAAATAAAATATGATCTTGATTAAAGGTTATGAAATGCCTCTTTAAAACTAGCACATTTGTCTTACGAAACAAAATACACACAGGCACAAAATAAATGTAGAGAATAAAGCATAAGCAAAAACACAGGAAGAGGGGCTAATAAAATGTACCCACAGAAAGCAAAGCACTGGCAAAGAGATTCCCATCCCCTGCATCACAGCTGGGTCACAACAGCTGCTGCTTTAGGAAGAACTGATTTGCTTCCCAGGGCTGGGAGACTCATCAACCAAAACTTGAATTCAGGGAACTTTAAATCCTTGATTTCCTCTAGTTTTTCTCCCAGGTTGTATCTAGGTATCTGAGTAAAGAAAGAGCCCTCCACCTACACCAGAATTTGGGGGGTAAGTAAAATATCCAAGAGCTGTATTTTGTAGCTTCACTCAGCCTGGATTAGTATAACTCTGAGCTGTCACACTTCAAACTTCAGACACAGAAAACCTCCAAGTTCAAGTGCCTGACATGCCACACAAACAGAAATGCTGCTGGCAAGCTGAGTGTGGATCACGCTGCTGTTCTAGGGTTTTACCTTTGGGAAGGTAAAATGCTATAGGTTAACACAAAGTGCTTATTAACATGGCAGGAAAAGTGAAAGAGGGGGAGAAGGAAGGGATTTGGCCACAGCCAGGCAGGGACAGCAGCAGAGCTTCAGACAGACCCAGGAATTCTGACTCTCAGTCAGCAGCCTGGGAGTAGCTGGCTGAAATGATGTCTTTGCAAATCTTGCCATCATGCTGTCTCTATTTACTTCCTCCTAGGATAAAAGGTTAATTCATCTCCACGGAGAATAGATATGGGAAAAGAAGGGGATAAAATCTGATTTGGAGAAACTCTCTAAACCATTTATTAAAAATGGCACTACTTCAACACCAAGAGCTGAATAAAAGGCAGATATCCCACATGAATGAACCAGCCTAGAGAATGAAAAGGGGGGTGGGGCTGGTGGTGAGGAGGCCAGACAATTCATTAGGATTGGATAACCTCACTCCTGCTCACACATTTTAAGGGCAGTGCACTATTAAAATGCAGTCACTGAATTACTGTACTGTCCTTTAAGCCCGAGTGCTGGATCCCACTGTGGCACACGCTGCAAGCCCAGGTTGCAGGGTTTATTACAAAACCATCAACTGCTCTGGGCATCATCTGACTGGCAATACAAATGTGCTTAAATGACCTGGCTTAAGCACAGCCCAGCCTGCTCTGCTAAAGAGGCTTTTCATGACCTCTGGGAACACATTCACCACATCTTGCTGCCTATTTCAATGACCTTGACAGTACAAATTGCAGCCAAATGAGTTAGAAATAAGAAGCCAGGGAGGGGGGGGCTTCTGCAAGATTACCTCTGCCACCTCAACAGAAACAAAGCCTCATTGCCCACCTTGGTTCTGCTTCCTGGAGATCTTAATTTCAATATGCCAATTTCCCTGGCATGTCTGGGGCAGAAGACAATGATGCTATTGTTGCCCACTGAACAATGCAGCCACTCAGTGGCTTATCCAGGCTCCTGCTTATCCAAAAATGCCTAACAAAACAAGGAACCGAGGTACTAGAGCAGAGATGCAAAGAAAACCCTCTGGAATCAGTGTCCCTGAGGACTACAGCTGCCCACACACTCACACAAAGACACTGGCAGCTTCCTTCCCCTCCCCTGCTCCTGGAGCCACTGCTGGTGGAACTAGCAGGAGTGATAACAAGGAGCCAAGAGGTAAAGGCAGTTGTGAACCATGGTGTATAAATGAATCATGCTGCTGATATTATCCTCACTGATGAAATAATTGTATTAAATTAGGCAGGGATGCTCACATGACAGGATGGGTGAATTAGATAATGCTCATCTGCAGCTGTACCTCCTCCTGCCACATTCTCAGGTTTTGATTAAGAATAATGTGTCCCTTCCTGCAAAGGTGGAAATTTCTCTAACTATGTAGAAAAACACATACGAGACACAAAAGCAGGTATCTTGGTTATGATACTGGAATAAACACAGCAGAATTCTTCTTCAGGTTCAGAGAAGTCACTTCATTGTATTCTTGCCCACAAGTTTTAGCAGCACAAGTAGAAGGCATGACCAGACTCTGGTGAGAAAGGAAAAGGCACTCAAGAGAAGGATGAGGGCAGGTATGAGGAAAAACAGTGCTCCTTCCTTCTGGGTGTGCACAGACCTTTATTTCTGTGATGGTGCAGAAAGATCTCTGCCTGGATTTTTTCCTATACCCAGAGCAGCTTTTTTTTTTAATTTTAAATTTTTTAAAATTTTTTTTAATGGTGTTGCTTTGCTGAGTATCTTTTCCTGCTTGAGTTTCTCTCAGGAGGCAGGTACTGTCTGGACCCAGGGCATGTTATCCAACCCAAGCTAGTACTTCACTGACTCTGCCCAAATACTCTTATTCATGGGACTCAAAACAAAGGGGGAACTGAGCTGCCCTACACTAGCGACAGATACTCCTTCTGTTCCCTGCTCTGCATTTAGGGAACCACTCAATGGATAAATTACTCCCGAATTTACACACTGGGAGGATTGCTGCACAGCCTTCATCCTTGTTCATGGAGAGAAGTGGTGCAGGAGCACAGCAAGGGAATCTGTTCTGTGGCACCTGGGACAGAGAGGACTTCTCCCCCAGGGTCCTTCTGCAACACCAGGGACTCTCAGTGAGGATATCATCCTGGGACTTCTTCCTCTCAGAGAGACCCCTAGCATCCTCCTTTTTCTCTACAGGAGGTGGAGTTGCCAGGAAAGAAGTCAGCCACCATACCGACGAATTTGCTGCCCTGCAAAGCCCAAGCTCTGGTTCTGTCTGCTCTGCACACTGCCACAGTAAAAACCAGAGGGCTGCTGGCTGGTTTGTGCTTAGCAGTGCTGCTTCCCAGGACTGTATGCAGAATTCCCCAAGAGACACAGGAAGGACAGAAGGGGAGCATGCAGAGTGACCTGTTGATGAGATGGCAGACTCCATTCCCTCCAGCCCACACCTGTGACCGTGTTCACAGGTGTCTTATGTTGAGGGGAGAGACGAGGATCTGACTCTGTTTTTCAGAAGGCTGATTTATTATTTTATGATATATATTACATTAAAACTATACTAAAAGAATAGAAGAAAAGGTTTCATCTCAGAAGGCTAGCTAAGAATAGAAAAGGAAAGAATGATAACAAATGCAGCTGTGTCAGACTCGCTGTCCAAGCCAGCTGACTGTGATTGGCCATTAATTATGAACATCCAAGATGGACCACTCACAGATCCACCTGTTGCATTCCACAGCAGCAGATAATCAATGTTTGCATTGTGTTCCTGACGCCTCTCAGCTTCTCAGGAGGAAAAAATCCTAAGGAAAGGATTTTCATAAAAAGATGTCTGCGACACACACCTTTGTGTGTGACACACAGCACTCACTCTACAGCACCTGTCCTGTCAGGCACAGGACACAGAGGCTGAAATAACAGAGAGAAACCACAAAACTCTGGGATCACTTCAGTCCTGCTGCTGCCCAGCCATGCAGAGTGGGATGTTTCAGCTAAAAGCAGTGTTTGGGGAGAGAACTGCTCGATAAAGTCTGTGTCCAGGGATGGCCTGGGACAAAGGCCTTCCCTTTGTGCAGCATCTGCTCACACCTCTGCACACAGAAACAGCTCCTTAGAGGTCTCCAGGGAACACTGCACCAGGACCTTGCCGTCTGGGGTGCTGTGGAGCACAGGGCAGGCTGCTGGGCCAAGAGAACACAGCAGGACAGGCAGCTGAGCACAATGAACAGCCTGCTACGGGTTCACTGAAAATTCACTTGTTTAGTTTCACAAATCTTCACAGACAAATCCTCCAAAGCACACTTGCAGCTCCTGGCTGCCTTTGGACTGTCAAAATGCCCAAGCATCCTTGTGAACTCTGCTGGTAATCTCCACAGACAAATAGCACAATGTGTTTGAGGAAAGCAGCCAGTAGGAGATTTCCAGGCTCATTTTCCTTGAACATGAGTTTTCAGTCCCACCAACCTCTAGGGAAACCAGATGAGTTATGGATGCTTATCCCAATGCAGACCCAAATTTCAGCATTTATTTCATCCACACAGAAGTAAATTACTTAGTCCTATCACCATTATTCTTCCAATTGGGCATTTGCTCTTCTGTTTGACTGGAAGCAGCAGAAGTGAGAGTTGCTCACACCTTGCTGAGAGGGCCCAGGAAGAGCATTTTCAGTACAGCATGAAAAGAAACTGCAGGAACAAAGAGCTTTTAGCCTTTATTTGCACCTCATGGTGAAAAACCTCCTTCCCATTCTGCATCTCTGAGTGAGTGAAAATTTAACTCAGCAGCCTCATATACAGAAAAGCCTCAGTGAAGCTGAGCAAAACTTGCCAGGCTCATCCTGAAATGAGAAGGGTCCATGCTGAGTAAGGATAAAACAGGAGCCAGGGCAGAAAGACTGTTCTTCACTTGGGATTCTCTTGTTTGTGCTTCATGCCAAACCCAGGTCCTGCTTTTGGCATTTTGAATCTATTGTTCAGCTGAATTTCTCACAGCACTGCTCCACCTGTTTATTTATAATGTTATTATAAATAATATTATTTATTAATAACATTAATAATTATAATAATGTTATTATGTATAATGTTATTTGTTCATGACGTGCTCAGGTCAGAGGCTAAGCAGGAGCAGTGATTTAGGCACAGGTCAGCAGGGACTGATGCAGACACTGCAAATCTGCAGGGGAAGATGACAACTTTCACAATTTTCACCACGAAAATCACATCACATGCAGTAAAAATCATTAGAGAGGATCATAAAATCCTGGGGCAAAGGAAGGGAAAGGATTCTTCCTATGAAGACTGCTTCTCCCAAACTGCCCCCACTGAAATACATGGTAACCAGTAAAGTACAGGAGGGGGAAAAAAATCACTTCTCCAGTGTACCATAGGAAATATTAATTAATTAGAGCTCGTAATTACTCTGACAGCTTTTGCCTTATTTTCCAGCTGGGAAGAATAAGGCACGAAGTGGCTGAACGATTTGCCTAATCTCACACAGGGAATAAACAGCTGAGTCACGAGGAAGAGCAGAGCCACTCTTCCTCAGAGCCTTTGGGAGCTCCTCTGATACTGCACTGAACCTCCTGAGATGTCCAGCTGCTTCAAAACAAGCTGCAAGAAAAGCAGACAGAGGTCAGACAGCTTGATCTGTGGTTATCTGTTCCTGAAATTGTGCTGGGTAGAAACTGTAGTGGTCTGTGCCCCAGCTGATTTCCGTTTTTTAAATCCTTTCTGCATAATTCTGAACATGTGGAGTTGGGTCCTTATTAATGCCCTCTTCCACCCATTACAAGGCTGTTTAAAAATGGAAACAGACATTGGACTGGATTCTGCTGCTGCCTAAACTGAACCTGGAGTCACCACCTTGCAAGGAATAATCCCCATAAACGTTAGGCAGAATGAGGAGCAATAAAAACGACAAACCTGCAAGGATGGGGGAAGACTTGGAAGGAAATAAAACAAGGACCTGCAAAGCCAAACAGCATTACAAACTGGTACATTTTAAATGAACAACAAGAAAACAGAAGCCACAGTGATCAAAGCCTCCCACCTCCTCTCTGTGGTGGATGACACCTTCGCTGGGAGCACACCACCACCTCTAACCCCACACCTGCAAAAGGAATTAATTTCAAAAAGAATACACACCAAAGAGAACCATATCAAAACAAATTAGCAACAGACCCCTCATCCTGCTGTGGTCAGGCAGGAGAGGCAGGGACGCTCACAGTTCCTAAGATTCAGGGGGGAAAAAAGACGAAACCAAACCAATCCTCCCCCACCCCTCAAAAAAAACCAAAACAACCCAAAAAAACCCAAAACAAAAAAGCCCCAGCTGTTGGAAACTTTAGAAGAAACAAGTCCAAAGACCTTGAAAGAAAAGAGATTTCAAACAGCTTGGACAACTGGCAGGGGGCTAAGAAATTCCTTTTCAAAAAACACCTGTGTTTTCTGTGACTTTGGATGTCTCCATGCAGCCTAGGCAGATTTCTCACTAGGAGAGGCAGCAAGTACAGCCTAGCAATATGCAGTGCAAGGATAATGTACACTGCATTTATGTACAGATACAACTGCTACAAAAATGGCAAAATGTGGTTTGCTACTGTAGCCATGACCTGCTTGACAACTTGTTTTTCCAACTAATAGCTTGTCTAAGGAAAGCTATCAATACAAAGCTCATCTGTCTTTGATGTTTGCATGCCATTGAAAACATCCAGATCACTAAAATCAGAATGAATTTACACTTGATCTTGCTGGGTATCTTTATGTTTCACCTCCTTTTAGCAGCAAGATGGAATCCAACCAGCAGCTGCAGAAACTGGAGGCAGTTTAAGGTTTATAGACATAGATATAGAGGAGGAGGAAGAGGAAGAGGGAGAGAGAATTAAATATATAACATCAATAGTAATTCCTAAACGTACAGGGCTGCAAATGTTGGTGCTGCCATGCAATTTCACAGACATGTCTGATTCTTGGACTCGATGATCTTAAAGGTCTCTTCCAACCTAGAAATTCTGTGATTCTATATCTATCTATATATCTATATCTATCTATATCAAATCATCTATATCTATATCTATATCTATATATATAGACCCTACCTGTGTTCATTACTATTTGCTGCAGAATGCAGAAGAGTGCTGAAGAAGTATTCAGCCCCCCTTGGTGCACAGGCTTCAGATCCTGTTCCTGCTTCACACCAGCAGAAATGAAATCACCATCAGGACCAGAACTGGGGCCAAATTGCTGGCAGGCACAATGAACCACTAATTGCTGGATTCATTAGTAAGACTCATAGTTTGTCCCCATGAGATGCTGAATACTTTCAGCTCCTTTTAAAACCTTGCATCTTAGAAATTAAAATTAACAACAGCAAACTAGTATTTTTGTTACACTGTAGAGACTCAGCAG
>NW_005054482.1:654960-762036 GCF_000277835.1 Geospiza fortis | reverse complement strand
AGATCACAGGAGAGAAAAAATTCCATTATGTCAAATTAGGCAGATTTTTATCTACCCCTTCCCTGTGAATTCTGGAGAACATGCATGCAACCACACACAATAGCTACTCCATGCTGCTCCTCAAGCCTAAACAATTGGTTAAAATAGTTTTTGTAATGCTGACAACTGCCTCACAAAATACCTTTAAAATCCCCCAGCACCGCACTGTTAAGACCAACCTATTCTTTTCAGGCATAAAACAAATGTCTATTTAAGAACACATCCAAATGCATTTCCATCACTCAGCCAGAGCACTTGTACCTCCCAGAAGCTGACACTGTCAGGGATGGAAAGGGAGACAGGCAGGGAGAAGAGACCTCCAGTGCACCTCCTGGCTCCCCTGAAGGCAGAGGATCCAGCTCTGGCTCATCTCCAGGGGGTTCAGCTGTGCCAAAGGTTACCCACGAGCCATTTCTTGATGATCTAGAGCTGATGTCTACAGATCTCCTTTTATTTTAATGATGACTTCGGTACAGATGTTAAGACATTCTTTGTCCACACAGAAGTGTATGAGAGGGAAGTTGACATCTTAAAAAAAAAGAATTCTAAGAGACTGATTTGCTTTTTCTGAACAGGGCCAGCTCTGGGCAGTCTTCATATCTTATCCAGAAGAAAAAACAAATTTTAAAAAAGGGAAAAAAAGCCCCCTTCACCCTTTTCTCCTACGCTGAAGCTGCAGTGTTTCTGTGACTTATTCTGGGCACGGATCCTAGAGCACTGACTCCATGTGTATGTCACCAGTTAATTACCATCAAGACAAGACACTGGGGCGCTCAGAAAGCACAAGATAATTTTATCTCCTCACCACTAATATCACGTACTTGCACAGCACTATTTGCTCTGCCTGAGCCCAGAGGGGCTCACAAAGTGAGTCCCAAAGATCGTCATGGGAATCCTTCCAGCCTGCACTGAGCCACCCCATTTGGAGCAGGAGCAGGACACACCACATCCATTTGAGATTTCAGATGTCCCACTGCTGAGAGCTGTCCAAATGTGAGATTTTTAGCCTCAGCATTCATCTGTGTGTGCGTGTGCTGGATTTTCCTGACCCCAAATTTGATCTGTGCCTTTACAGGAAATATTGAAGGGTACAGACTACCCACTCGTTTATACAAATGAGATACAATTCATACAAATAACAAATAATAAGCAAATAGAGATAAATTAATTAATTTCAAGTTTTTAATTGCAGACTCCATTTCCTGTGGACATTTGAAACTAGGAGGAGAGTACCCAGAAAAGGAAAGAAGATCATTTCAGAGAAGGCTAAGAGTATTGGAAATAAGCACAAAAAGGGGTCACTCTGATCTGCAAGCAAAGCAGAAAAAAGCCAAGAGTTTAGATTAGCAGAGCTCAAGATTGACTGAGGCAACCAACAAGCTCAATTCAAAATATATTAACTTACAGCTGTAACCTGAAGCCTATACAGCTCCTAGCATGGCTAAAGACAAAAATAATCAGTGACCTGGAATGACCGCTCTCAGAGAGAGCCACCTTTGCAAAGAAAGACATTCACAAGAACCCACATGACAAAAACGCTCTCCAGCATTGCTACATGCATAGGTTTTCTCCTAATTGTACACGGAATTAAAGCTGCTTTACTTATGAAATACCTCAAAAATTAAAATACTTCTGTAACAGCACGACTCTAAATTGAAAATCTCTCTCTGCGCTGCTCCCATCACAGACATGGCCTTCCCCTCCAAGATACTCAGAAATCTTCTATCAAACACTTTTTTCCTAATTTTTTTTTGTTTGTTTTGTGTAACCAGTTCTGGCAATAGCTTATCTTTGCTTTACAAGCAGCAAGGTAAAATGCAGCAAACAGAAACTGAACTCATTCATTAGCACAAAACGTACACATTGGAATCCACAGACTGACAGCATTAATGGATGAGGACATGTGACCAAAAGTGAAATTTTAAACCAGTTTCATATGGTAGATCCTGCCTCATCAGCTTGTCTGCCTCTGATGTTCTTTGGATACTCCTGAGACACTTTTACTGGGAGATTCTACACTAGAAAGTCTAATTCTGCTGTGAGGTATTTATGTCTTAGCAGAATTGTCAAGATGAAATCTTCTATCATTTGAGACTGAAAATTAATCCCACTTTAATAAAAAAGTAACTCATAGATTAATTTTCTTAGCTGCTTTCTAAGCCTTTGAGATACGTTTATACCAATCTCTAAGTTTCAGGCATGACAACATGAAGATTTTTGTTTAAATGAGATTCTTACATCCTCACAAGACTTCAGCACCTTGGACCTTAAGGAGGCTCCATTATAAAACCAAAACACGTAGCCACGCTGCTTTGAAAAATAGGTGTACTCTAAAGTGATGCTTTCCACAAAATGTCTCTGAATCCCTCTTTTGCAACAGCTCATTTTACACTGAACAATTCAAACTGCATTCTGTACAACACGTGTGTAGTTCTGAGAAACCTGAGTGAAAAGTCGCCAAGCACTTCATGTAAATCTAAAGTTAATGCTAATCCAAAAGAAACTGTCTTGTTGAATCTGAGAAGAAAACTGATTTTTCCACTCTGCTGCTAAATTTTGCTTCTCTTCAGATACCCAGAGCTACCAGGGATTAGAGATTAAAATGTTTCAGATTAAAATATTTTTGGAGCTCCCTTGTTAGGTGATTATCACTCAGGAATCCTTCCTGCACAACGCATTTCCCTGCTGCTTCCTTTGAGCTGCATTCTGTCAGAGCATGTCAAGAGGAGCTAATTTCAAATCCAGCATGCAGCGTGGATACAAACCCTTGTGCAGACAAAACAAGCAGCTCCTGTCAGACTGATCACACTGGGACTTCATTCCACCACCTCAGAAATTCCCTTCCTGTGCTGAGAAGGAGTTGTACGTTTGATAAAAGGTGGCTCTGCTGCTGCCACTACAGCCTCTGCACCTTTCTTTGGGCTACTGACACACAGGGAAATGCTCAAACACTTGATCTGGAGCTGCAAAAGGGAAGATTTAATTCCTGACAGGATGTACCTGGTTCCATTCTGGGATTACCTGGGAGAGTGAGAGTTCCCTGCTTCATTTCAAGCTCCCCCTAATCCCTGAGACAGGGACATTGCTGCACTGCCATCACCTGCACAAGCCTGTGCTCCTGGATAAACACACCCCATGTTTTAGAGACTCTTAACAGCCCAGAGTCTAAAAAATCTCTGGAATAAAGGATGGCTAAAAAATCTCTGGAGTAAAGGATGACCTTTAACAAGAATTTCCCATTCTGAAGGAAACGATCCATTAATCTGATATTGGCACAACTCCCTGGTTTGTTATCTGTATTTAACTTGGAGCTAATATTGGCTCCCCATCTTTTCAGTGAAGAAAGAACTTGGTGTATTTCTCATCATGGCTGGTTCCCCTTCTTCAGCACAAAGACCTTCTGCTAGGTATTTTTTATATTTTTTAACTCTCCCCACAGACCAAGACCACCCAAATTCAAGGAGTATCAGCAAAAACCACTGCAACCAGAAGAAAATTGTATTTTTTCTCTGTTGCATTATGCAGCTCTGGATTGCATGCTCTCCTAAAGCCCTTTAATGCTATTTTTAGGACTTTGTATTGTTTGGAGCCCATTTGCTATTTTAGAAAAGCACCTTAAGAAGTTCCATTAATACTCATCATTTCCCTGTGCTCCAGCAAATGGTTTAAAAAGTCATTGTTTGTATGCCTGCATGTCAGATACAGGCAGGAGAGCAAGGAAGAGGAAAACAACTTCAAAGATTCTGTCACCAGCTCCCCATTTTACTATTTAGGATCAAAAGCATGGGCAGCAAAGGAGAGAGGCTCCCAGGTAAAGAGATTATTACCTACAAGATGGGCAGGGAGACTGAAGAAAGAGCAGAGCACAGATGAGCTTACAGCTCCCTACTCATCACTGCACTGTAAACTTCCCCTTGATTATCTTACAGCTATTTCTGACCTGTTTGATGCTCTGGCAAGGGGATTGGGAAATGCAATCACTGGAAATGTTTTGGATGTACTGATGTATAATATTCTGGTGCTAATTGTTATTCCGGTGCTGAAAAGATTAATAGATTAATTTAGCAAGGATTTATTTTTTTTAAATCAGTGCCATATGAAGAATTGTGTCCAGCCTGGAAACTCTCACAAACAGAAGAGCTTGCAAATGCTGGAGATAAAAGTTGTGTAAATACAGCCCAGTGGTTTATCAGGGATGCTGTGTCTTGCATCACTTTGGTGAGAACTGCTGTCCTTCGTTCTAAAATACTGAAGCATTTTAGAAATGCCTTAATTTCCTGTTGCTTGGCATTCAGGCATTCAGCAGCTGCTGAGCTCTCCAGCCACTAAACAGGACAAGGAGTGCCCTCAGTACACGGGGCCTAATTGTGCTGTGGGTTAGTTCCAGACAGGTTCCTCTTCTCTGCTCTTCAGGGAGAAGAATTTGTCCCCCTGCAACACAATCACCTGTACACAGGCATTTTATCAATTGAAATTAGATGCTTTCCATGAGCATGTTCAAAAGTAGCAGCTCTGGGGGCACAAGGAGTCTGTGTGTCCACTTTTCACCAGGCTCCTCCACACCCAGTCATGTGGCAAGTGAGTGATGCACACAATGGGGACTAATGCTTCCCCCAAGATCTCCCAGGATAAAATTGCACATTCTGCACCACCATATGAAAGGGAGAGATGAGAGGAAGGGAGACAAATGCACCCAACTTAACAGGGCTGCTTAGGGTGGTCATCGAAAATGAAGTTCAAGTCAACAATTTGCCTGGATAGAATCAGAAATATCATGGAGATGATACAGATTTTACTGTTTTAGGGCCTTTTTCTTATTTCATTCAGACAAGGAAATAAGGAAAAGGAATTTCCATTCCTTTTTTCCACTATATTTTTATAAAGAAAGCTTTCCTACCAAAACCAGGTAGTGCCACCATCAGTTATGGCTGGGACAGGAAAATCCACAACCAGCTCCCCACAGAAGGAGTTCTTCTGGAGAGAACCAGAACCTGCTGGGCCACCTCCAGGCCCATGTGCACAAGCACCAGAACTTTCAAAGGCCACTGAATTGCTGCCCATAGGTGACACGAAGGAAATTCCATCAGAAGTGTTCACTTTGGTGAGCAGATAATGTGAAACCAAAGCACCCTCTTCAGTTAAAGACTCAGATCGATATTTCCCTGAATATTGCAGCTGAGGAGAATCTGACTGTGTGTATCCAGCTGCTCAGTGCTGCTCCTGCCTTGTCTGAAACACATTTCCCTTCCTTGTCACAACTCCCAGGTGCTACTGCACAGCATCACTGCCAGAAGTATTTGAATAGAACAAAAAAAAATTGATTTGGACAATCTGTGTGCTCTTGTCATTGATGGAGACACAAGTGGGAGTAGGGTTAGGGCTGAGGCCACAGCAAGGTTAAAAGAGAAGTGCCCAGGAATTCTCTCCTGTCACATTTCACACTGAATTGCTCCTGTTTTACAGCAGATGCTACAGACAATACACTCTGCTCCATTTAATGGGGGAATGTTTAGCTACATTTACAAGCTGCACTGAAAACTCACTCCAGAACTACTGCACTTGAAAGGCTCCATGGAAAGGGCCACAATATTGCAGTGTGCAGCCCTAGATTCTGTATTTATCCATGCCACATAAAAAGCCAGACACAAAGGCAGGAATGAACAGGGCCCTGACCATCTACAGGTGGGGCTGGAGCTGCTGTCCTTGTGCAGGTATGAAGCACCTGATCTGAAGGAAGTGAGGGCTGGAGCTATCAGGTGGGAGCCCTGGCAGCATGGCACAGGTCACAGTTCAGACAAACACAGTGCCTACTGCTCTGTTTTACCTTGTGCCTGGCCCTGTACAAGCAAGAGGCTTGAAATGACCCACAAGGAGGGCTGGGAAGTTGTTTGGCCTGGTCCCTACCTGCACCTCTGCCTGCCCTCCCCAGCCGGGAGCAGCGCAGCACGGGGGCCCTGACACCACCAAGGCAGACTGGAAATCCAGCCCAACGTGGCAAAGCCCAGGGCTCTCTGCCTCTCGGGGCTGAGCAGGAGGAGGCTGGGATGTGGATGGTGCGATCAGCACACCGGCTGTCTCGGAGCGCTCCAGGAGAAGCCGTGCTGAAAGCCATTTCCGCACGACGCGCGCCTCTCCTTGGACAGCCTCCACCAGCAGCTCCGCTCCTTCCCTCAGCTCTGCTGGCAGGCTCTCCTCCTTGGAAGAGTGCACAGCCCCAGCTCGGGCTGCTCAGCAAGGCTGCCAGAATGTGTGCAGCACTCAGCCCTCAGCCCCTCTCGTGGCTCCCTGAGAGGCAGAGCTGGGAGGGACGGGGCTCTCCAGGCCACAGCTGCTGCAAGGGGAGCAGGGCCAGCCTGCGCTCAAACACTGCTGGGGCCACTGATAAAAGCCCTGCCAGAACAGGAGTTGCCAAGGTCTTAGAGGAGTTTCAGCGATGTTTTCAAGTCTTACTAGATTTAAAGGATGATCCTTGGCAAACTCCCCCTGATGCTTCTCAGCATTTCTAGAGCCAACAGTTGTTCCATCTGCTGCTGAGGCTGACTTTGAAGAATCCTTGCAAAGAGCAGCACACTAACTTTAACACCACACGAGAGGAGAAAATGCCACAGCTTTTCAGAAGTGACCTAGATGTTTGCCAGTAGCTTGACACACTCTCAGGTGAGGCTGTCTCCTTGTCTCCAAACACTCGAGGGTATTACCAAAGCTGTGCCAGTGTAAACTGTGGGCTGAAAACAGAGATTCAGTAAACAGCATCTACTCAAAGCTATTCTAAGGCATTAACTATTCCTCTGTGGAGGTCTGTACAGTAAAAGTGAGAAAGATCACCACAAACTAACTTCAGGAACCAAATAGCTTATGGGGATTAAAAAAAATAAATAAAAAAAAGTCTATGAAACTCAAGATGTATTCCCTGACGACAGTTAGAAAAAATTACATATAAAAAATCAGCAAAGAAAATAAACTTTTAAAGCTGTTGAACACAAACAAGCTTTGAAAAAGCAAAGAAAGGTCCACACAGACACCAAGGAAGGTGTTTAGTTCCAACACATAAGCCTCAGTTTCTGCCATTGTGATGGATTTGCCAATGTGTTTCCTGAGCCAGGCCACTGCACTATTGTGTAAGCCTTATTCTAATTGCTGTGGGCTCCAGCAAGGTTTCTTTAGCGTTTAGTATGATAAATAACTGTGCTCCCAGGCTGGGTTCACAGCTCAGAGCAGCCCAGGCAGGTCAGGTGCCCCGAGTGCAGCTCCCACCTCGCGGCTGAGGACAGACAGAGGGATGTGTCTGTCACACACCATTACCATTAGAACAGAGCCTTGTTCTTTTATCCCAGCTGAACTCCCGGCTCTCTCAGCAGGACTGCTAAGTGAAATCAATGTCTGGGATTTCCAGGCTGAGCTGGGAGGTCACAGCCACTCCATCATTTCTCAGCATTATCCCCTCTCCTTCCCTCGCGCTCTCTCCCAGCCTCCAACTGGCACACAGCAGATTGAAAACAGCATGCAGCACAGGACTTACTCTGCACAATTTTACAGCCTTTTGGAGCCCCCTTCCTTTCCTTCTGGCCCACTTTTTTAGCTTATTCCCCCCCCCCTTTGAAAAATAAGTTCTGTGTGTCTCCTACGGAGCTGCAAGCCAAAGGCACTGAACTCCTGAAATTATGAAAAAGCAATAAAACAAACGAGAGAACAGAGCTGATCTCTACAGCGGCCAGTAAAAATGGTTATGCTCAATGTTACCAGCAGATATGGCAGGCCTTGGAATCCTGCAATTGCCACAAAATCCACACTGTGCCCCTGAGATCTCCTGAGACCCTCTCCTGCTGCACAGGAGAAGCAAATTCAACCCTGAGACTCTTTAAGTGTAGGAGATCTACAAGCTGCCAGCCACACACATGACTCCCCCTCTTGTAAAATGCACAAACTGGGTAACCAAACACTTTTTAGAAAACCCTAAGATCTACAATCAAGTATTGCACAGCTTGGTGATTTCTTGCTCTAAGAGAAGAGGCCAAGCCAAGGAAAAGCCACAGCAAGTCAGAGACTCTGCAGTAAGGAGAGAGAAGAGATGACCTAGAGCTTGATTCATCAACACAGCAGCTCCTGACTTAAAGCCATGTCTCTCATTCCCTGAACACGTATCTCACTGGGCTGACAATGGTATTATTTATTTGTCTGGTTATTTTTAATCTGTGCTCCTTTACTGTTGGGGTACAAACAGGACACCGCTGTCAATTCAGGGAATCTCTCCTGACGGGATAAAGGACATGGACAGCATGCTGGAGGGCACTAACAAAAAGGAAGGACACATGTTCTACCCAGCTCCTGCTGTCACCCACTGAGGACTGCTCTGTCCCTGCATTCCTCAGCTGAATTCTTCCCAGATGTTCTGCAACAGCCAAATATTCTCCCATTGCAGGGGGACATCCTGACACAGCTGCTGCAGCCCGGAGGCCCAGGCTGGGTACAGTACCTTGCTCTTGGGAGGAGGGCTGGTTGTGCTCTTGTCTGTGTGGATGCTGGTGGGGGACACGGCAGCACCAAGGCTCCCCTGGGCAATGCCAGGGATCTTGCCTCCTGGAGACACCTGCATGGCAGCGAGCTGGGCAGCATACAACTGCTGGGAGACAGAAACAGACAGGAGAAAACGTGGGCTGGGGAGGAACACAGCAGAGAAACCAGCAACAAATACATAAATAAATTAATGAAGCATCTTCCCAAAACTTCTCCCACGGCAGAGGAGGTGTTTTCCCTCCAATGGGCATTTTTTATTTAGCACGTATGTGTTGGAAGACATGAATTGTCATCCTCCCTTTTGTGACTCATTCCTCCAGGGATGGACGAGAGACATCACCATGAGAAGTGTCCCAGCTCCCTGTGTGCCCAGGGACTCAGGGCAGGCACAGAGCTGATCCCCACTGCCTGAGCTACTGCACATCCTTCCTTTCCTGAGAGAGCCCAGGCACACCAGCACTCCCAGCAGAAACATCTCCAAGCCCTGGGAAGCTGCTGGGTGTAATGGGCTCCGTGCTTCCATTTCATGTTTCTTCATTTCACTCGCTGTGTTTTCCCTGTTTCTTTATTTCACTCGCTGTGTTTTCCCTGTTTTCCCCCAGGCTGTAAGGTGTCTGGGACAGGGAATGCCAAAATTGTACTTAGCAATTACTGCAGGAGTCCACTCCCAGCTGAGTTGTGGGGAACCCTTAGAGTCAATATAAACACACACTTATCAATGGTACAGGGCTGTCCATTAATTATTAGAAACCCCGGTTAACTCTAAGAAATCCTTCTGTGATAGATGCAAAGACCAAATAAACTCTAGAAAGGAATTTTTCCATGCAACAGCCCAGAAGAAGGCCTTATTTTCAGGTGAAAAACTGGAATATATGAAATTTCAAATGTATGCTTTACTCTCATTTCAGGGATGGACACACCTGAAGAGACTGAAACACACAGTGTGGTGTGGAGTAACCTGGAAGGAGGGGTGAAACAAAATCTATAAAGCCTTCATTCATGCTTTTTAAAACCTTCTGTCCTCCTGTTATCAGATTCAACACCTCACCTCAATTTGACTTGTTTTGAGAATTAAAACCAAACATTCAATAAAATTTTATAAAAGGTCCCTTGTTAGAGTCCTCTCTTAAAAGTCTCTGTCTGCAACACAAACCAACTATTCTACAGAAAAAGCAGTATCAGGCCCAGCTCTCAAAGGAAAAATAAGTGTTTATGAAATTGCAAAGGTCTGAAACCTATTTAACCAGGAAGATTGCTCCTATTTCAAAAAATGGAAAGAAATACACAACACGCAGCACATTTCTTAAAGTTTCACTGTTTTTGAGCTTTTGCATTATTGAACTCGTCTATTCATATTTAAATGTTTCAGGACATCTCCAGCCCATACCCAAGGAAAGGGCAGTGGTGACCAAGTGCTCTGCAAGATGGCTAAATGACAATAATTTGTAATTCATTTAATGGACAAACTGAACTCCAAAAAAAGAATATTTCTACCCCTGCTTCCCTAATGGCATCAGATTTCAGAACAATCAATAAATCTCTGCAGCAATATTAAACTATCATCTAAAATACATCTAAAACCATGCAATACTGCACATGGGCAGGGGAGAGGAACCATAATCATTTAGCTATAAACAAACAATAGACGTTACTTTTTAATTGCTATTTCACAAGGCCAATTCTGCCTTCTTGAAGTATTATGTGTCTTTAAAAATTCAGAATATTACCCTTATTTATTATGTACAGCAAAAATAAACCTGCCTAAAGCTGTGGTGCTTCACGGATTGCAAGGGAATGCCTTGGCCACAATAAAGCAGTCAAGACCCTGTAGATAAAAAGTCCTATAGATAAAAAGTCCTTATATCCCACACAGGGTACAAATTAAGAGGCTCAAACCCAGTGTGATACAGAATAACAGTGTTTTCCTTGCACTTTTTGAGGTCTTGGTTTCATTACTGTGTAGGGTATAAGGACTTTTTATCTATATGCCTATACATATTATAGATACATATTTTTTATGATGTCTATACATAATAAACAAGGATAATATTCTGAATTTAAAAAGATACATAATACTTCTACAAGGAGGCAGAATTGGGCTTCTGAAAAAGCAATTAAAAAGTAACATCTATTGTTTGTTTGTAACTGAATGATTATGTTTTGTCTCCCCTCCCCATGTGCAATATTGCATGTTTTGTAAATCTTTTCTCATTAACCTCTTGTGAAAATCTGCAAGGAAGCAAAATCATCAGAACAAAAGCACCATTTGATACACTTTAAAACAAGCAGGTGGTACTGTTAATTTTTTAATGCAGCCCCTCTATTTTTAAGGTATCAAACAAAAAAAACCCTTTCTCCCTAGGCCACCACCGAAACCATTTATAATTGTCCCACTGTATTGAGCAGAAACATTCAGCTGAACTCTGTGAATGGACCAAGAGCTCTTGGCTGGATGACTCTGCAGCACACCAACAGCACAGCCCTGAGGTGAGGGCAGCTCTGGAAAGCTCCCCCTTGGGCATTGTTGTTCCACGTTAACAATGCTCATTACTGCTCCGAGGCTACCCTCAAAACGACTTCTTGTTCTATTAATACAGAAAAGGAGAATGAGATTTAATAGCGACTTTCAAAAGGGTTGAACAAAGTGCTAGCAATTACACAGGCAGGAATAGTTGATTCAAGCACCTATAGGCATTTGGATTACAGTATTATCTCTTATGAAAATATTTTTATTAGTGAACAGTGGAGATTAAGAGCTGTTGATAAAAAAAAAAACAACACAGAGAGAGACAGGTGGTAGTGGGAACTGAATCAGTGACTGCAATAAATTTGTTTCTGATAAAGTGGTTTTTCAGCGAGGATGCCACAGTGATGAATTTACAAACCACAGCCCCTGAGTGTCTGAACTGTTGACTGATCCACCACTTCAATTTCTGTGTCATTCCGAGACCCATCATTAAAAATATACACATGAATGGCCTTGCTCTTTGTTTTTGGTGGGTTTTTTTTGCATAATCAGGGGTGGGAGGGGGGAATGGTAAGAAATGAGACTCACTCAGAATACATGAATTTCATTTTTCTTTACCTCAAATTTATGCTTACATAAGGCACGAAAACTTAGATTAAGGCAAAAAGAATTTTGCAATTTTGCCTAATTTTGAATCTGCTCAGGTGGTTTTTCAGTTGAAAAGGAAAAATTATTTCACTGAAAACAAACATTTGATGTACATCCTACTGTGAGACAGGTTTTTTAAATTACTGGCAACATAGATAAAAGCTTCAGAAATTAGAATTAAAGCTGCACTCATTAGTGATTGGTAGCAATGCTTGCTAGATATTCTACCAAAAAAGTTCTTTATTTACATATTTGAAATGCCAGATTTTATTTTTGTCAGAGTTTCCTTCAAAGATTGTTACACATTTCAAAGGGACAGGGTAATTTGTACATTCAAACTTCAGCAGAGGCTTCTAGGTGCCCCTTGCTTGCATCCAGTGGGAGACTGCCAGAAAACAAAGACAATATTTGAACACAAGGACAGCAGGCTCCTTTAAAAAGTCACCAAAGAACACACTGCAAGGTGAATTTGCTAGCTTCCACTTTGGGGTAATTTCAGATAATAAAGACAATAATAACAACATATAACATATGCTATTAATAACATATAGAGCTCAGGATCCTGAGATGCACTTACCAGTATTATTTTGGTTTATTTGGGGATTTATTTTATTTTGGTTTGTTCCACACAGTTCTGAACACAGCTGAGAGTTATTCCTGCTCCTGAGAGTTATTCACACCTGCCTTTATCCCAAACAATTCCCACAAGGATCTGCCCTCTCCCAGTGCTGAGGTGTGCAGGCTCTGGGGCAAAGGACCTTGTCTGCATTAATATTCCCTTTATTCACCCAGCAAAAACCAGCAAGCTGCAGGAATTCACCCCAAAATGTGAACCACACAGAGACTAGAGAAAATAGGCTAAATACAGAAAAGCTGCACTGCTCCTTGCCATGGCCTCAAAACCCAGCTGGCTTCCTCTTAAACTCCCATCCTGGCTATTCTCTGCAGTTAGCCAAAGAGAAGAAGACAGGTAAGTAAATCACATATCAAGGAACAATAATAATTATTAGAAATTTGGGACTGGGCTAGTTAATACATTATTAATGTACTGCTTCTAATGAGAGAGCATTGGTGACACGTGGAGGAATTCTCTACCTAGAGAAATTCTGACTCATGATGCTTCAGTCAAGATCAGATGTGTTCCATGAAGGTGAACTTTAAACAAGATTTATTGTGCTCAGTTATGTTTTACATCTTGTTCTGTCAGACTAGACAACATAATAGTCTCTCTAGCCTTAAAAAAAACCCTGAGACTTAGAAGGAAACGTTGAGGAAAACAAGTTCTCATTAGAAAAACTGTGCAGCATTCACAAAGAGAACAAGGCTCCACTTGTGCCCAGGCACAGCCCCAGTAACCACCATCTCTCCCATGTCAGAAAAACATCACTGCTAGAACCAGTGACCACGGGTCTCCCCTGAACAGGATCCTGCAGCTGATCCCCAGGGTTCCAGGCTGCAGCCCTTGCTCCTGAGAATAACCCCTCTGCAGTCTCCAGGCCAAACAATGCTTGCTTTGACTCCAGAGCACTGAACAAAGCAAAACACGCATGTGCAGCTTAGGGCAGCTCTGAGTTTTCTTAGAAACTGGTGTAACTGTGATGGGTAGGACTAAAATACAACTCTGTATTTGCAGGAGCTTCTATGGGAAAGACACCAACTCCAACACCCTCAAACGTGAAGAAAAGCAGTTTTCCTTGAAAAGCAGTCCTTAACTCTTGCCAGGGGATAAATTCTGTTCAACTATTAGCAAGGTGAGAAGCAGCACCCACGACACAGCTGACAGCTCCTGGTGACACAGGAAGGGTGAAGGAAACTCCTGATTAGAGCCCAGACCTCGTGGCTCCTCCGTCCCAGCCTGAACAAGAAGACAATCCTTCCACAGGATGCAACTTATCAATGGACACTTCCTATCAGAGACCAACAAGATCTGTTAGTCTCTGGGATAAAATATCATTGCACACTGTGTGTCTGAGATTGTCTGCTCCTTACAAGTGAAGAGATTTTAACTGGAAAACTGCCCAAGTGGCCTACATGTTCATACATACCATGTTCACACCATGTGACACTAATTGAAACAGAGGGACTATATGGAGTGCAGTTGCAGAGGAAATTTGATAATGTCTTCTGGAAAAAGCCTGTTGGATGAAATGCTGCAGATAAAGTGACCCCTTCGAGGAAAGTAATTAATATTGTACATATTCTAAAATATTAAAAAAACCACAAGCTGGCAACAATTTATTCCTTTAGTTTGCCGTGCAGCACCAGAATGTAATGTATTCTTGCTGCCACTATTATTAATTATTTCTATGCCAGTGGGACCCTCTGATGTTAGAGAGAATGGCCAAAGAATGTGTTTAAAGCAAGGACACCCTTCTGACAGCCTGTTCCTCGTGGAGGGTGCAGCAAATGGCCAGAGGTGATGTGGGCAGTGCCAGAGGCACGTGCAGCTTCAGAAGGGGCACTGCTTCTGTGAACTGCATTCCCTCTACCAGCAGCTACTCCACCGTGCAGAGCAGAGCTGACTGCTCTGTAAGGAAGTGTCTCAGTGAGGGCTCCACATGGACACTGCACAGCTCTGGCAAATCAGCAGCCCCAAGTCACCAAAGTGGCCCAGACATTTCCGTGCACAGGGAAAAACCCCACTACTGCCTATTTGTTTACCACAGGTATGCTTCCCAGGAGCTTGGGTTTTTTATACATATATCCAGATTTTTGGCAACTAGAGCACCTGACTCCAGTAAGTGTAATTTTTCATTTGAGAGCCCAAAATTCTCTGAGTGGCCGTTTGACAAAGCCCTTATTTCATATTGCATTGCTTGGCTTGACTGGTGCTGTACAAAATCATTCACTGTTACCCATGAAGTGCCCAGAGTAGTTAACAAGCAAGCACTGCCAGCAGAATTACTGTAAATAAGGTTCTATATATTTCAGATTGCCGAGCTATAATTAAGGCATTTCACTATTTTACACACATTTCCTTAAGCAACTCTTTCTCCAGTTTTTATTTATAGATTTTCTGTTTGCATTTTAAGTTGTTGTATTCAACAGGGAATTAAGTCAGGGAAAATCTGTGCCTGCTTTAGGACTGATACTGAATTAATTACTCCAAATCTGAATACTCCGTGTCTCCTGAAGTTAAGTGCAGAGCTTGTAGTGGAAAGATTAAGGTCAACTGCATTTCTTATTTTGAGAACATGGATCTGCTGACTTGAATGCTGATATGGCATCAGGTTCTTATATACTGGTGAGATTCTGAGATTCCTGGGTGACTTGTCCCCCTTCTTCAGGCATGAAGCAGTGACACAGGTATTCTGCACTCAGCCTGCTCTAGAAACCTTTTCTTGAAAAGCTGTGGTAAGAAGTGAGTCCTAAAATACTGAGGTCCCTCTTTAAAGTAGCAAGGAGATGACAATCACCTACCAGAGGCAACAGTGCCAAATTAGTTTGTTGGAGGGGAAAATAAACAGATGTAAAACCTCACACTTGGATATTTTTTGCCCTCCTATAGTTGTATCTTTATCTGTTAACTGTGATATCAAACAGTCAAATGAGGAACATTGTCCTTCCTGTCTGTTTCCATTTCAACACTAAGAGCATTTTTGAACCTTAGGTATCCTGCAGCTGTATCCAATGTCCTTGGAGGGATAAATTAACGTTGTTCCTCATCTATCTGACACATCCAGGAGTCCAGCGACATCTGCTCAGCTCACCCAGGAATTTAATTTGCTCTTTGACCTGAGCTGTGCTGTGTGGCCAAAGGGCCTGGATGGAGTGCAGGAGGCAGAGAGCGACACGAGCCCGGTCCATCACAAACAGGGCTGCTCTCCTCCAGCCTGGCAGGGGGAGGAGTGTGATGTTTGTGCCTTGAAGGGGAGCTCAGCACTGTGTCCCAGCTGCTTCCATCGTGCCAAGCCTCCCTGGGGAGAGCCCAGGATGGAGGAAGCACAGGTAGGAGAAGAACACTGAAAGGCAGAGGCCAGGGGTGGACAGACCATCCCAGCTGCAGAAGAAAATGGATTTGCTCTGAGAGCTACACTAAACCAAACTGATTTCTAGAATAGTTCTGAAGAGATTTTTTTCTCTTTCCCATTTTCCTTAGCAAAAAATACTAATAGAATGTGACATAGCATCTTTATTCAGCTGTGTAAGTTATTTTATTTCCTTTAATTTTACTTCTGGAGGTGGAGAAAGCAGAGCAAGGTAATTATTTTGGGGGAGAAGAATGTCACTCCTCCAGTGTAACCTTTCCAGTTTATGAGTTTCTGTGCCACAGAAAATTTTCAAATACATTCAACTAAATTTACCTCTCGTGTAATATTTTTTCATGTTCATTGCTTTAAAATCTCCTTCCCCAAGTGCCCAAGAAAGCCAGCAAGTCCCACCTGATCCTGTGAGGTCCTGCTGTGAAGGGGAGGTGTCAGCCCAGGGCAGCAGCTCCCCAGCAGCACCTGTGATCCCTCTCCATAGAAGCAGAATATTGCACAAGGACTAGGGAAAGCTGCAGCTCACACCCACCTTTCCTTTGGCCTCACCCACATGGAATCCCCTCTTCTGAACAGAGCTCTTTTGTTCTAGGCATTGCTAAAGACAAGGCTTGCTCCATCAAACCTGTTAGACCTGTGGGAAACTGTAATTCCAATCAAAGAGATTGGAACTGGGATTATTCCCAGTTCTGAAGCAGAATATTTTGAGCCTCCCTGTGTCAGAGCAAATCTGTGTTCCAAACCAGAAAGCAGCTGAGTTTGGCTTTGGCCAGATTTCTGATGCTCTCAACAGGGAGTCCCATCAACCTGGAATTCCTGGGAGTGCCTAACTTCAGATCAGCCCCACTGCTGGAAGCTGGGTAACCTGGATGCTTAAAACCCCAAATGTGTGTTAGTTTAACTGGGGGGCTTGGGAGGGGACAGGCTGGATGCTTAAAACCCCAAATGTGTGTTAGTTTAACTGGGGGGCTTGAGCCTGGGAGGGCACAGGCTACACAGAGGAGATGTCAGAGCATGGGAGTGCCATTATCTGAACACAGAATTGCTGAGAGAGCAGAAAGCTCTCAATTAATGTAATTATTTTGGAGTTTGCTTCACCATAGGAAAGTCCCTCTTTAACAAAATGAAGTAACAGAACCAATAGCTGTTCGATTTTTTATTTGATTTTTATGATAAAATGGGTGTGCTCTGTAAAACTCCCCCTCCAATGGAGCCCATAAAACTCCAGAGAGCCTGGAACCTCTGTGAAGCTTTGGCAAACCTCTCAGGAAATAACATAAGAAGATGTTTTTTGGTTCATCTCACCATTTCCATGCTTACACTGATGTAATGGGAACAGTGACACTTTCCATATTCCATGAGGACATGTACAGAAGTTCAGTCTTTAATTCTCAGAGAATTTGTTCCTCAAAGTGGTCTCTGCAAACATCTCAAGTCCCTGAGGGTTCAGTTTCTGACTCCCACCACCAGGAACTGCAGCCAGCAAGGCCCAGTCACACTGCAAGGCCAGACTGCCACCCATGCACAGAAAGCTGGATCTCCATCCCAGGCTCCTCTTTGGCACACCCTGTGCTGGAGCCTTAAGGAGCTGCAGGCACAGCAATGTGACTGGAAGTCAAAGGGAATTTCATCTCTAACTTTCATGTCCCGCTCACGCTGTGCAAGCACAAGAAGAGCCATGAGATGAACTCTGGAGCTCTGCCCTGGTGCCACCAGCCCATGAGGACAGCCAGGAATGGCTGCAGCCTCCTGTTCCCACTGCAAGGGCAACTTCTGTCCCTACCACCAGTCCAGAGGGGGAAATCCAACCTTCTCCACATTTCTGCACTGCACATTTCTCCCTCTGTCCCATCTGGGTTACTGGCACCACATTTCTCCTCCCGGAGAAAAGCAAGGGACAATTCCCAAGAACACTTCTGGGATTCACATTATCTGAACACCAGAGAAAGGAAACACAATTCTTATCTCATTTGCTGTGCCTGTGTTTGTGCCAAAGCAGAATGCAACGTGGAGCTTGTTTACCCACAGTGATGGTGTTTTGTTTCCTTGGCCTATTAGGGCCAGGGGTGTGTGTGTGTGTTGGGACTGCCAGGACTGTCATGACATTCTGGGCAGGGTTGAGAGCTTGGCAGATTCAGTTTAGATGTAATGTAATATAATATAGAATAATATAGTATAATAAAGTGATTAATTAGCCTTCTGATATCCATGCAGTCCTCCCCACCATCCCTCCCTGCCACGGGGCCATCCTGTTTCCACAGGTCACCCTAAGGAAGGGCCCATTCTCTGCTCTGCCTCTTCAGCATTTGCTCTCTGGACTAGACAAGAGTGAATGCACAAATTCCCCCCTCTGAATTCAGGGTATGGAGGCAAAAAGGATGTCCTGATGTCCTTCACTGGCAGCAGGGCCACAAACTCCCATTTACCTCTCAAAGAACTCCACAGTAACTACATTAACACTGATTAACTAGCAACAAGCTCTATAAACCATTAGTATGTCTGATCCACCCCTGATTATTTATTAAATTGGGTTTCCACAACTTTTTTTGAGGCACCGAGTAAACTGAAAAAAAAAAAAGGAATAAAAAAAAAGAAAACAGACTCCGGAGTGAAAACAGTGCTGTTTGGAAACTGCCCTCCATACCAAGTTCCAGTATGGAAATTTGTAACAGAAAGATGGATCTGCTTGCACAAAACCATGAAATACTGAAATTATCTTAGGAGACATTTTTCAACTGCTAATAATACAGCTAGGTTATCAAAAGAGCTAATCCATATCTTTAAATTGTTCATCTGGAAATTTGGATTAGGAGGAAAAAACCCCAGCAATTTTCATGTTTTATAATGAAGTATCAAAACACGAAACTCTTTTCAATCCAAAAAAATGAGTCAAAATTGATGTAAAAGCACATTTTAAATTGCTTCTGGCTGAGTAGCTGCCTACAAAGCAGAAGGGGTGGGAGCGCCAAAGAGTTTGCAATGGAAACACCAAGAAGCTTTTACTGCAGACACACCAACAAGAAATAAATGCTATCATGAAGTAATAACATCCTCCAGAAATCTTTGTTTATTACCTCATTCCCAAATTTCTCATTTCACTTGAGTTTCTTGGGTCTGAGGATGGGGTTAATGAGTGAGGAGGTGTTTGAGTGGGTGGGAATTAGGGGCACTGCTCAAATAGAAGCTATTTTAGCAGTTCTGTGTTTCATTCAGTCTGGAACTCAGTAATTTTTTTTTTCAGGTGAAATACTCACACATTCCAAGGCTAAGAGTGACTTTGGCAAAGCACAGACAATGCCTAGACTTACTCATTGTTATTATGGAGCATTAGAGAGGAACTCGTGCTTCTGCTCCTTTGCTACGTCCAGCATTCTGCCCACAAGTCCAGCAGAGATGGAATGGCCATGCTCTCTCATCTCCTGAGCTCAGAGACTCCTCAAAACCTGCATATTTCAGTGACTGTGACACAGAACACCACTGATGGCTGCTCTGCCCCTGCCCATTGCAGATGTTCTCACATCTGCCTGCTCAGGTGATGTGCAGCCTGTTTGAGTGACCCTCTTGGTGCTGCTCAGGGTGGCATTGCTTCCTCAGCCAGCCACAGGTAAATTTATCTCCGTCCCACACTGGGATGGCAAGCAGGGAATCTCCTTGCCTCCCTCCACAGAGCAGCAATGTCCTTTCCTTTATAATGACCAGGGACAAGGAATCCAGAACAAGAAGAGGGAAGGTCTGTGCCTGCCACGGCTGACATCTGGAGCGTTCCTGCCATGGAACTTCTCTGTGACAAACAGCAGCACTGCCCAGGGCTGTGGCCCAGCGTGGGAGGCAGGAGTGAGGCAGAACACTGCAGCCCTCCATTACGCAGGGACATCCTTGTTTGTGCCAAAATCAGCAACTGCAGGACATCTCAGCTTCTCCAGCTCACACCACGGCACAGCACAGGCCTCTGCTCAGTGATCACATTCACCAAAGGAAAAACCAGGGCTACAGCAGCAAAACGCACTTGCCAGTATCACAGACATTAATTGCAATATTTACCCTCCCCATCCATATTTCTGCTGTGTATTTAACAACATTGACATCAGGATCACCTGGCATGCAATGGAAAGAACATGGCTATGAAAGCACAGGGAAGCAATGCCCTGAGAGCAGCACCATGGGATATCCACACCTCCCAGAGATGGAAAACTCCACTGACACAGGGAGCTGGGAGTTCCCTCTGACCCCTACTCCATGACTTTCCCAAATTCCAGCTGCTCCAGTCACCACAGAAATATTCTGACTTTATGGTCCACCATTACTAGTTACTAACTGGAACTGCTAGGACAATGAAAAAGGAACCTGAGCCACAGCAGAAAAGGGACATAAAGAGGGAACAGTCTGAGCTCATAACCCTCATCTCGCTGTATAAAAACTGGAATGGGACTTGCAATGCTATGCCAGATGATTTATACATGTTAGGCATCCATGGCTAAAGGTTATTCTCATCCCACCATCCTGAATAAAAAAAGGGAAAAAGTAGCTAGTCTGTGCTCAGCACATCTATGTAATTGTGAAAAATTTTGTGTCAGCAGCTGAGTTTAAAGTGAACTGTGTGTGTCCTCTCTGTATCTCATGAAAAACACACATTTCCTTTTCTCTTGTTGTACAAGTCAGATGGAGAGAGGCTTTGTCTCCCTCAAAGCCACCAATGGGTAAGGCACAGAGCTGCATTTTCAGGATACAACATGTGGGGAAGGGCACACAACTCCCCCACATTGCCTGCAAATTCCTTTGGCTTTGTGTGGAGAACATATATGTTAACATAAAGTGGAGTGTGAACCCAAGGAAAATGAAGACAAACACTGACAGCTGGCCAATCCTGCCCTTCTTTACTGTGTTTGCCTCAAATATAGTATGTTTGTAAGAATGTGTGAAACACTTCTGAAAATAACGGTTCCACTGCGTTCTAACATGCAAGGGAACACACAACTTACAATCCTCCTCAGAAGGGTCTGATTTACTGAAATTCATGGAGAGACGTCAGCAGATTTCCAGGAGGAGTTACAAACCTAACTTGGTCAATATCCTGTGAATTTGGGAACCTGTGTATTTCATTGGATGGCTTTTCTGGCATGGCCAAGGTTACAGAGATTGTATTTAATAACTCGCTTTTCATTTTTATCTTCAACACAACGTCTCCCAGAGAATCAGAGTGGTGCTTGCACCTCACACAGAAGTTTCTTTCAGCAGTGGGGTGTTCCACGCTGCAGAAGGACACTGAGCAATGTCTATTCCCACCCAGCCAGGCTGTGGGAGAGGGAGCCCTTGGCTCCTCAGCCCAGCAGTGACTGGCAGGCTGTCTGTCTGTCTGTCTGTCTCATCCTCCTCCAGGGAATTTGGAGAAGGAGATTCACACCCCCAGCACACCAGGGACACATGCTGCAGGGCTCATCCCCAATTAAGGCACACCAGTTATGGCGAGTTAGATCTCTGTCCTTCAAACACACTCCTGTTCTGCAACTGCAGGCCCTGACCTCAGTACTTCATTTACTGCAAGCACAGGGAGCTTCCAGCTGCAGAAGGAGGAGCTTTGACTGAAAGACAACAGTCATCCTGAAGGGCCCTTTGCCTGACTTTATTGTGTGAGGGGATTATACTGATTTTAACGAGCTTAGGATAAGCAACATCTTAGGGAATGCACATCACAGATTTCCTCGTGAGATTGGAAATACCTTACCAAATTATTGTTATGGGAAATACCTTACCAAATATTTATTATTGGAAATATCTTACCAAATTAAATACAATAATTCTAACAATAATAAATAATATATTAATAATAATATTAATAATCATAATCATGATAAATTCTAATTATATAAATATTACAATATATATTAATATATAAAATAATTATTATGTTATTTTATAATAGCTGTATTATAATACTTATAATGTTATATTATAATATTTAATAAATAGTATAGCATAATTTATATTTACAATTATAAAAATATATTTATATTTATAAATCTATATTTGTGATTATAATTACAATTAGTGTCAAACTGTCCCCTTAGAGCCATTGCTCTTACCGATGGCACCTCCCAGTGTCACCATGACAGCTTTTCAGGCCTCGGACCCTCCCTGAAGTAAGGCACTGCGTGAGCTGTGAGCTGTTTTGGCTCACCAGGCTGGCAGCAAGCAGGAGATGCTCAGGGCCAGCACAGGGTGCCCCAGCAGGATCCCATGGCCTTTTCAGACCTGGGGGCTGCCCTGCCCCAGAGCCCACGGTCAGCTGTCCCCCCTTCCCCCTGAGCGAGCAGGGAACCCCCAGAGACGGGCTCTGCTCCCCCTGGCCAGCAAAAGTGGCCCGGGAAAGCCAAGAATTGCCATCAGAGCTGTCCTTCCTTCCTTCCTGCCCTGTGCCCAGCCTGTCCTCCACAGCCTGACGGCTGTTACTGAGCTCAGCTGTCACTCTCTGCACCACGGAGAGACGGATGGGACACACCAAGCCCAACCTAAGTGACCTTTGGATGTGACAAGATTTTTAGGTCAGTCCTGCTAAATGGAAGCCTTGGTGGATGGAGGCTCGCCTCAGGGTGAAATTTCCAGTGAATTTATTATCTCCCAATGCCCTTTGGACTGCTTCCCACCATCAAACACCATGGCAGCATTCAGAACAGGAAGAAATACATTAACTGGAATCTGATCGTTTTAAAAGGTTACAGCTGCCCAAATATAATTTAATTTCATACTTGCCCTTTGAGGGTTTGGTGTATATTTTCATTTTATGACTGCAAATGATAAAGCTCTTAAGATTCCAGGCAATAAAAAGGAAAAGGGGGGAGAAAGTATTTTAAGGGTTGGATGTCTATTCAGCTCATAGTCAATGAGGAAAGTGACAAATCAGCTTTTCTAAAAAAATGGAACATTTCCTCAGTTTTTAGTAGTCATTTCTCTCCACACTTGCTGGGGAACAATACCTTCTAGTGAAAACAAACCTGGAATGCCACCCAGTGTGATGTGAAAGAAGCATCTGCTCTGCAAGCATCTCCCTATCCTACATCCCTAAAGGACTTGCTTCAGAGGAGCAATTAATGGGAAGTGAAATGAAGTCATCTTAGTGAACTCTTGCAAAAAAAATGAAAGCAATCAGACTTGAGAAATGCTTAAATCCAAGCAGAACACTTTGAGTTTTAACTGGGTAGGCCATGGTTTTTTCTAGAATCCCTTCTAACTTCTTTCTGAGCTCAGGTTATGCACACATCTCCCCATGCCCACACAGCAGGGTAAGAATCAGGATAAAAACCCTGCTTTTGGGGCAGGGGCAGTTTGCTTGGAGTCCCACAGCTGTGTAATAACAAATTCCTGCAGAACAAGTGTGCAGGAAGGACACCCCAGTGCCCAACATGCCATGCTGGGAAATGCTGCTCACTCTCTCTCTTTCCCCACTGTAAGTGAAGCAAGCACTGAAACTCCAGTGCTGCCACACCAATGTGACCTGGCCTGGAGGCAGGAGAGGCCAAGCACGAGTGTCTTTCAGTGTATCCCATGAAAACTGTGCCACCACATGAGCACCACCTCACCATCACACAGCCTGACAGAATTCTGACAATTTTCTCCTTTCCACACAACCAAGCATGGGAAAAATGAAACAGCTGTGGAAAGGAGCAAGGATGAAGTGCCAGGGCCGCACATCCCATTCTCAAAGCCACCGTAGGAAATGAATTCTTGCTGGGCTCCCAGATCCCTTCAGGGCTGTCTGAAAATCCTCCCCAAGCCCCCACTGATCCCCAGAGCCCAAATTTCCCTGCCCACCCCTGCAGCAGGGCAGAGCACAGAGCAAAGCTGCCATGGCAATGGGATCAGCAGGGATGGCAGCCCTGAAGGAACTCTGGGCAGCCACTGGCACCGCAGGAGAGGGAGCTACAGCAAATTTAGGGATCCTCCCCGCTCAGGAGAGCCCTGAGCTGCCTCCTGCAGCCCCAGCACAGCACAGGCAGCTGCTGCAGGGAGCCCAGGGGACACAAAATTCACTAGAGAACCTCTGAAAGGGGAAAAGGAATGTGGGGAAACTGAGCCTACGTACTGGGGGGAAACTGCACTTTGACTAAACTTCAGGCACAAGCTTGGGCTATCCTGGCACAGCAGAATAATCCAGCTTGACACTGTGAAGCTGCATCTCCAGATACCTGGTATCTCCTATTGAGAAAAGTTCCACTGATGGCTTTGGAAAGCGAAGCAGAGCAAGGCTCCTGACCTCAGTGGTTTGTTGTCTAACGCTTTGATCTACAGTAATTAGGTATTTCATAGCTTCAAACTGCGCCTAATATCAGCCCCCATTCATAAAAGGGTGATTAAATACCTTGGCTGCTAACAGTCAAGCCTGGCAAGCAATCAGACTTACTACAAGAAAGGGTAAGAGTTCAGAAACTTCCAAAGGCTTGCAGTGCTCTTGCCATATGCAGTTTGTGTCCCAGGCCAGGGATGCACTCCTCGTGCACACATTTACTGGTCTGTTTGCTCACTCCTGTCCCCTCCTGCCTTGGCTCCTGAAAGTGACCTAAACTTTGGGCAACAGAAATGGCCATGGAACAGACTGTAGTGAGAAACGAGACATAAATCAAAATCCTTCCACATTCAGATATTACAGCAATCTGCATCTGACAGCAAACCATGCCATCCCATCTGGGATGAGTAACTGCAGTAATTGATTGCGGACCCACAGCAGCAGGTCTGTATCAGCAGGTTCTAGTTAGTGCAGGTTTGTCAGGGCTCCCCCTGTCCCACAGGCACTGCACAGTGAGCACATCCCTGATCTGCACTTTTCCTGCGAGCTGCTCTGCTGGGGACTGTAAACACACACTGCTGCCAGAGTTCAGCATGGAGAGGTGAACTCCAGAAATATTCACAAAAACTTCCCAGGCTGACTGCAGCTTCCACAGCCCCAGAAGGGCCCGGTTTGTGATTTCAGAGTGAGCTCCCCCAGCCTGCCAAGCTCCACTCGGTGTGCTTCCCCTGCTCTCCCCCCTCTGGACAGTTTGCTCAGGATTATACAATCTGATTTGCATGATTATATAATCTTCTTTTCAGCAACATCCCTCTGAAAAGAGCAAACAGCATAATAGGAAAACCAGCAGCACAAGCCAACTCTTTCAAAACCCAGTGTCTGGAATGTGCAAAGGACACAAAGTAAGGAGGGAAAAAAAAAAAAGAAAGTTTTTTGGGTCTGTTACCAGATTTTTCATACAGACCTTTCCCAGGAGCATTAATTCCCAATGAATGTAAGCCGAGAAACAAAGTGAAACACACACATCTCACAGACCTGCACTGTTGCCACTATAGGAAGGGAAGCATCTCAAGGTGTGTATGAAGGCTGTTTTACCTTTTTTACAACAGAAGTTACTTTGGGGCAATGTAAGAACTCAGAAGGTCTTTCCCCACCTGGCTTAAGACCCTGGCAGGCAGGTGCTGCCACTGCTGCTGTTCTGACACTGGTTTGTCTTGCTGAACTCAGCTTTGACAGCACAGTTCCACTGATCTGCAGTTGGGGTTCTGTGGCACAGATATAAAACCAAGTCCTGGCTGACACAGGTGCCTCCACTCCTTGTTCTTCCTTCAAACCTTCAGACTTTGTCTCAGGACACCGAGTAAGTGAAGCCTGTCATATTCCAGTCTGCAAGCAGGCTCTTCTGCTGGCTGCTAAAACTACTTATGATGTCAGTTACTTCAGCAATACTCATCTAAAATTAATGCCTTATAAATAATCAAGGAGTAATCTGCTCCCGTCTGTCAGGCTAACCCCAAAAAGGAGCAAGTGTAACATTTTTGCAGGAGAAAAGAAGTGAAGGCTGGCCTGACCTCCCGAGCACGCTTGCCAGACAGGCACACACTCCTCCCTGCATGACCTATTTTATTTCCCTGCTCACACCACGGAGATGTCTCACACAAATGGCCACTAATTCAGGGACACTGAGGCTGCCACCCAGGGCAGCTGGGCATCTGATGCTTTGTCAGGCTTCCAAAGGTTTTTAGTTATCTCTTCTCCAGATGACACTGAGCTCTGTTTAACTAGTCCATGCAGGTCAGTGTTCAATGTCTCACCTCCCCAAAAACTGGGATACTGGCTATGGATCACGGCCTAACATTCTGCAGCACCTTGCAGGGTGTGTGAAGGGCCTGTATGAAAAGCACACCGAGGACAGAGATGGTTTTTAGTTAAAACACCAAGTTAGGGAACAACTTACAGCTAAAAAACTTAAGTTACAGCTGAAGTGTTCCTATAGCATAAACTCCAGTGCTGCAGTACTTCCAGCTGGAAGCTGGACTTGCAGGAAATCTGTATTACATTAGAGCACTTCTGAAAGCTGCTCTAAACTACTGCCCAATAAATTCCTGCAAGGCTCAGAGAACATCTGTTCCTGTCACCAGAATCAGATTCTGTACCAGTTATCAAGCTGCAGGATGGACCACTGAGCACCTGGGGGTTTTCACCTTTTCCATTGGAGAACTCCACAACTTTCTTAGCAGAGACAAAGACCAATGCATCGTGATAGAACAGTGCACCTAACACAGATCAGCTTCTCTGAGACACCTTTTAGACCTGTTAAAAGGATTAATGGTCCCCTAGCAGAAAATCTCTGAATAATACTGTGATAAGATATACACGGTCCCTACAACAAAAAGGCACAGAAATGGTGATTTTGGGCTAATTCATGAGAGGAGAAATCTTGTGGCAGGGAAGGACAAAGCCAAATGGAAACAACACAAGTGATGAGGTGGAAGAAACAGGATAAATGTGTGCCTATGGAACACAAGGATTCGCTGTCCTCGTGCTGGGGCTCATAGGTAAAGAGACAGCAGCACGGAGCTGAGGGCTGGTAAACAGGAAATAACACAGAAAAGATGTTATTTCCATTGGCCAAATGCCTTCTAGGAAGCCAGGGGTGAGGCAGGAGGAGCAGGAGCTGCATGAGCATCTCCTCACAGGTTTTCTCCCTTGCTGAGAAGTGCTGAGCCCATGTGAGCTCAGGAGAGCAGGGAGAGGGCTGGCTGCACTCCTTGCAGCCCATTTGCATATGTTCTTAGTATGCAGAATGGCTCTGGGTGTAATTGAATTGTTGTTTTTGCCTCTATTAATACATATGCAAATGAGGCACTCCTGCAGCTGTGCTGTATTAATCATATGTGTGCTTCTGTCTGTCTGCCCTGCAGACTCAGGGCTGCAGGGAGGGGGAGAGGCAGCTCAGCCCAGCCTGGAGCAGAACTCACTCATGCACACAGAGCTCTGCTAGCAAGCAGCAGGCCTGGCCACCCCTGCAAGGCACACAGGCTGGTCATTTTCCAGTCTTTTTTCATTTTTCATAGATATGGATGGAGTCTCAAAGTTCTGCAGAAAGGACTGTTAATCTGGATAAAATGAATGTGCTACCCCTGCTAATTCCTTCCCCTGGAGAGGGGAGGGAGCTCTAACTTGACAAGGCACAGAGTAGCCTTGGTATTGTTTTACCATGTGTATTTACTGCCTGTTTTACCATGTGTATTTATTCATCTCAGATACCCACAGTGCTCAATAAAACACAAAGCATTTCCATGCAGTCTTCTGTAATCACTGTCTTCCCTACATTGACTGGATTCTGATAAAATGACGTGATCAAGCTTTTCACCCAAATCTATTTTCATAGAATATATTGGGTTTACCCATAAAGCTGTGTAAGAGTCTACCAAAGGCAAGATGGGCTATTTAAATGCCAGCTCCAAAGCACACTTACCCACCATGAACAAGATTTATTTGAGCTGTGCTCTGTGGCTCAGGCTTTGACACAATCTACCACAACCTCTAGTGCCCAGCAGGTATCCAGAAAAGGAGGAGTAGTTGGAGTTGCAAGGCTTGCTCTGGAGGTAACTGAGAGGAACTTCTTCCATTTAAAAATGTTGGGATTTTTCAGAGGTGCTCTTGGCAATCCATGGCCTCCCACCCCACACCTCACGTTTAGAGTTTAATGAGTATCTTAAAATCATCACTAAGACTTCATAAAAAACCCAAGGAACCTTGGAAAGATAAATTTCTTAGAAGACAACTTACCCCACAACAACAGAGAGCTCTTCACCCTGGTCAGATGGCTGTAGCTTCTTTTACATGCAGACTTCTGGGCCCCACATTTTTCTAGCTGAGGGACCTTGGACTTCACTGACCCTTTTGAAATACCCACCTTGGCTACCTGTGTGCAGTACAGGTGGCAAACACCCAGTGGCCAACAACTCACTTACACAGCCAGAAAGAAGCAGGGAATATAGAATAATATACAGAATATATTATATTCTCTATATAATAGAATATATTAGGTTATAATAATTATTGTGAATATTCTATATATAATAGAATAGATATAATATATATGGAATAACCTGCATAATGCAGCAATTTTAAAAAGCTATTTAAAAGGGTATCCAACAAAAACTGTTGCTCTATTACTCCTCTTATTGTTGTTATTAGTGATGGCCCCAGCAAACAGCAGAGCCATGCACTGAGCTAATGGCAGATGGACAACTGCCATCTCCTGGCTATGCTCATGAGAAATCTCACTTTTCCTGCACTTGGTTGGTTTTCTTCCCCAGATGTGTGTGCTCATAGTGAAAAACTAATTCTACTTTTTTTTTTTTTATACTTAAGTGGGTTGCATGAGTATTATAATATTGTAATTAAACTGTGCACTAATGATTCAATCCCTACAAACGAAGTCAGAGTCAATTAATGAGGACAGGTAAAGTAAAAAACAAACAGGGGCAGGACACTGTCGCTGCTGAAAAGCCAGCTTAGATGGCATTTAAAGCAAGACACTGCCCAGCAAACAGAAGAAATAACCCTGCACTGCTGAGAACCAGTTTACTTCCCTGTAAGCAGAGACCTGGTTACAGCAACATCCCAAAGAGGCCCCCAGTGCAGAGTAAATGAATAAAGGATGAAGCATTGCCCTCTCTTGGCTGCATCCACTGGGGACAATAATGGGGTGCTAGACTTTCCCTCACCAGAAATAATTCACGTGTCTCTGCAGCTCTGGCAACCTGACGCCCCAGACCAAGGGAAGAATGAAGTTTTCAATATTCAGATGCACCACTCCAGTGTCTGTACAGAGTCTTCTCTCACAGATCTGAGGTGCTGTAACACTGGAAGGTCAACTGTCTAATTTGGCAAAACTGGTTATAAGTAGAGATTATAGCAAGAAATCAGAAAGAGATATGCAAAAACCCCCCAGTTTTGACAATTAATGCATGCCAATATGGCCATATCTCTTTAAGAGCAAGGGGAAGATCTGTCCTCCGAAACATTTCAGATGAAGCTCAAGGAGACACTCCAGAGAAACAGCCTGAACTGGTGAGAGGAGACCTGTAGCTCATCCCTGCAATGGTGAAGAAGCCAAAAGGAAGCTGATATGTAAGAAAAAAAAAACTATTTCTGACTGAGAAGGCTTTAATTTTACTTTTACTCATGCTTTACTTTTGTTCCAGAGTAACAGATGTTTTATGGAACACTTGTGTGACCACTGGAACACTCTGCCTCCTGACCAGCAGCTGCACACTTGTCAGAGTGCTCTACCCTTCCCAGTGATTAGGGATCCTTGGGATACCTACAAGCAAGGCTTTCCAAGGGGAAATTTGTACTGAGCTGACACCCACATAACAGCAGGGTGAACAATCCTGCACAGCCCTCCAACTCCAAACAGGCTTAATTTTTCTCAAAATCTAATCTTACATCAGTGCCTGCCTGAGGACCAAATATTTCCAAAACTGTGGTGCAGTTTTTAAAATTCCATCTAAATTCAGTCCCTGTTATGCATCTTACCACCCAACTAAGAGAACAGGTCTGCAGTAAGAAAAAATCAATTGACCCAAGTATTTAATATAGGAAGTAGAGACTGAAAAACTTGGGCAGATTCTTGAAGGTCTAAATGTGCTCCTCATCTTTACACAAATAAAGAGACTAAAAAACTTGGGCAGACTGTTGAAGGTCCAAATGTGCTCCTCATCTTTACACAAATAGGGAATCCAGGACTCTCCTAAGGACTGGTGTCCAGAGCTCAGACCCAGCTAAAATGCTGTCACACTCAGACACTTGGTTCACACCCTGACAGATCTGGACATGATGCTGAACACAAGCACAAATAATTCTGAAGCCCTGCTTCATGTTGAGATGAAGAGGGAAGAAAGTTTGAGTGCTGGCACTCCCAACTTTTTGGGGTGTTTTTTTTCCAAGAGCAGATGTTTGCAGGAAGTCTGTATTACATCAGACTGCTCTGGTGTTTTGACAGGACACAAAATGTCCATACAGTAAGACTACACAGGCAGCTGTCATTATTCATCCAGCATTATCTCTCAATGGAGTTATGGGTATATGCAGCATGTGTGTCACTGCCAATTAATCAGTTGTTGTCACTATCTGGATATCAAACAAGCAATCTGGGAAATCTGAACCATTCCCACTCCCAATGGTGCAGATTCCTCTCAGTTTTCACGCTGTGTGATTAGTTCCCCTCTTTCCTAATGCTCAGAAACTACTCACAAAATACTTTTTATCAGAAAAGAAACTTTCAGATGCAATATCTGAAATAATATTTTATAAAGAATTTGCTCAGATTTACAGTAACATCTATTTCATACCTAGCTATGCCCACGATGACTGGCACCAGAACAGACCCTGCACTTTAGTTTGTGCAAAACTTGTTACCCCACATCTCTGTTTACAGCTTTGAATGCTGATCTTCAGGATGGAGGAACTGAATTCTCTTGGCTGCTGAAGCACACAGGAAAACATCATACAAGGCATGCAGCAGTACTGTTGAGTCATTAGCCCTGTTCAGTAAAACACAGTCACAATTTATGTTCAATTTTCTCTCATTTGAAACATAACTGCCATCCTGCAGCACTCCTGAAGAACAAGACCAGATGATGGTTAGGAGGGGGAAAATTGACATAAGAAACCTGTGTGCTTACCCAGAGGGATTTTACCACAGTGATGCTCAGGAATGACTTTTCTCAGTAACAGAGGAAAGCTAAAACCACTTTTTCCCCCCCAAATGTCATTTCTGTGATTGAAAGTGGGAATGAGCGAATACTTGGGACTGACAGAGCTTTATCAGAGGACAGGTTCAAGCTTGCACTGTGGTAGTTCCAGCTTTTCCAGCACAGCCCCATCCCTCTGCTTCCTTTACAGCCTCTGACAATGCAAGGGGAGTTAGCTTCCATCCTCACGGAGCCATTGCTCTCTCTGTGGATCCTGGGAATCAAGGCAATCCCACAGGGCAAATATCAGGCTCTGTACACCCCAGAGGGGACTCAGAGGTGGGGAGAGGAATGGGGGCTCTGGATTCCAAATCCATCACTGTGAGCCAACGGGGGACCTCAAAATGAGGGACGGCATCTCCACTGACAGAGAGCTCCTCTGCCACAGGAAAGCAACCAGGTGCTAGCTCTTCTTCTATAAATACAGCGTGCATTTCATCTACAACAACAAAAACTCGATTCTGACAACCAGGGATAAAAAAAGCACTTCCTGTTGATCTCACAGCACACTACTGAAGCCATGACCCGACTTAAAATTCTCTAGTGAAAAAACAAAGACGTGTTTATTGTTCCATAAACAAACAAGAGACATTCCTTGGCTTTGTCTTCGCTGAGATAAAGTTGTGTATCGGATTTTGCTGGGAGCAACAAACTGAGCATTGTGTCAGGTCCTTTGATCTCCCCTGCTTCAAGTACACAGAGTCTGAAAGATGAGTGATAGGGAGGATAGAGAGAGAAGAAAAGAGGGAACATGCCACTTTTCTGACCTTTTACTGCCTGATGACCAGATGACACAGGGCGTGCAGGGAACACCAGAATTCTAAGATAAGCAGGGGAATGTCTGAAGTAAGAAGAGTTCCTCCTTAAGAGACTGCAAAGCCATTTAAAGGTGGGTTTGGACCAAAAACATCATAAATCTTTCTTTGTTGATTCATAAAGTCACCACTGAGCTGAACTGGATTTGAACAGAGTTTGGAAGGTAACTAAGCTGAGCTCCATTCATGTTAGCATAGGTGGGCATCTGTTTTAAATCCTGTATGATAAAACCTTTCCAGAAGCAAATCTAGCCCTACTCTTTCAAATGGCACCAGAAGTTAAGAGGCACGTCCAATTTCTATCAGATAGACTGCAGTGATAGCTAAAAATCACTGGTAAGACATGAAGAAAAATCAGCTTCAATTTATTTCTTGCATATACATGCCCCTAGAGATGAGATCTGAAACATTTAAGAGAGTCTGCTAAGTCAGGAATTCGAGCCTCTCCCACTGACTGGCTGCCAAACTCTCCCTCTAACTCCAGACATGTAGCAAAACAACATAGGTGAATTTGGTCAATATTTTCATTTTAATGTCCTCTGCACAGAAACAAGAGGCCTTTGAGGTTCTCAGCTTTTCCATAACCTAAACTCATCCTAAGATCCTCATGACTGCAGTCACTTTTGCACAGAGCCCACCTTTTAACAAGAAAACTGCTATTGTGATAGAGCCCACAGCATGCCCAGATACAGCCCAAAGCTGCTCCTGAAATGAAAGTAAACCATCCTACCATCTCACTGGAGCACTGAGGCATTACTTTAGGACCAGCCTGAATGACTGAAAAGATAAGAATTAGAACCAGAGTGTTGTTTCTGCATTGCTAGCTGGCTCCATGTTTGCTTTTCCTTTTTCCCTCCCTCTTGCTTCCATATGTCTGCTCATGTGTGTTTGGCTATTAAAAGCACTTTATCAATACTGAAACGCCTCAAAATTCATTTCAGAGGGATGACTTCTATGGCTCCCATGATTCCTGAGCCGCCCACAGTATTTGTAACTCAGAGAATCAGAAACTACCACACAGACAATGTTGCTTTTCATACAAAGGCACAATAGGAATGAATGTATTAACCTCTGTGGTGCATGGAATGTGTCAGCTTACACACTGGCAGCTATTTCTGTGAAACTCAGCTCACTTCCGCTGGCTGCGGTAAAGTAAAATAAAATAAAATAAAGCAAAAAAATATAATAAATCTTCCCCAGAACTGCGTCCCACGCTCCAGCAGGCCGGCCAAACAACTGGAATATCTGATGTGTGCTCCACACGCAGTGATGTGGGCCAAGCTGGGCTGGAGGATGCATCTCACAGGGCCCGGGCAGAAGGGCTGAGCCTGCCCAAGCAGGTACAGAGCTCTGCTGCTCCAAACTGCAGTGAGAGGAGATGCACTTGCAGGGCAGAGCCTGGGGCTTTTCATCTTTCTAGGACAGAATGGCAATCCAGACTTTGCAGAATCAGAGACTGTTTGGATCTTGATTTCCTCTCAGTCCCAAATATTACTTGGCTTCCTCCTACCAGGCCAACGTACACAACAGGTAGCAAAATTCACACTGTGGCAATGGACACCACACTTGCTTAATTCCAAGGGCTGTGTGGCTGATCAGGAATATCCAGACTTGCTAGCATTAAGACCCATGGACAGCCTAATGCCTCCAAAATTCAGAATACTGACAGTCTCAATCAGATACATCTGGCTACCAGGTCAACTCCTTCTTGTAGCTGAAAACAACTCAAACCCTTCAGTATCTTTCCACCTGTTCTCTCATTGTCCATGTTAAATTAGAATAATCACTAATTATCTGCACTAGAGCAGTGCCTAAAATGCTCTGGGCACCATAAAACACAGTAGGAGGGGCCAGTTATTGCTCTGAAGAGCTTATGGCCTGAAAGGACATAATCACGTTAACGACTTCTAAGCAGTTTAAAAGTGCTTGTCAGGACAGAGCTCTTCTGCCTGACAATCCATTCCAGTATTTTGGTGTTTTACAGCCTGCAGGAGAACGAGCTAATGGAAAAGTGTCCTGGTTTCAGCTGGGATAGCACTGCCTTTCTTCTCTAGCTGCTACAGTGCTGTGCTTTGGATTTAGGATGAGAATAACGTCGGGTAACACATCCACGTTTGGGCTGTTGCTGAGTAGTCCTCACCCTAAATCAAGGATTTCTCAAGTTGTGAGAAGCTGCACAAGAACACTGGGAGGCAGCAAGGCTGGGACAGCTGACCTGAAGTGGCCAAAGGAATATTGCACAGCAGAGAATGTCATGTTCAGTCAATGAACTGGGGTCAGCCACTGCCTGGGGACAGGCTGGCACTGGTCAGCAGGTGGAGAGCAATTGTTTTCCTGGGCTTTATTCTTCTCTCTCTTCCATTACAATCATTGCTATTACTACTATTGCATTTTACTAGATATCATTTATGGAATGTTTTTATCTCAACCCCCAGGTTTTACCTTGTGTATCCCAATTCCCACTTTTGGGAAGTCAGAGTAGGGGCTGTGTAGTACTGAGCTGTTGTCTGGGGTTAAACCACGCCAGCAAGAAAAGCAAACGTCCTGCTATGAGGAAACTCAAAGTACAAACCTAACAGCAGTTAACTTGACAACAGGGACACAAAAAAGCAACCAAAACTTCCAGCAAGGTGAGAGGACAACGCGTTATCATCTGACGACTCCCCTGCTTCAGACGCAAACTCTGCGCGCGGAGAACAGCCCGAAGACCCCTGTTAATCGTGCTGTGTTGCACAGGAGAGGAAAACTGGTTTTCATATTTACTTAACCTTTGCCTCCCCTGCATTGAGCTGGGACTTACCTGCAGTTGGAGAGGGCCTAAGCCCGGCGTTGCTGCGGCAGCAGCTGCCATGGTAGTTGGGATCAGCTGAACGGGGTAGGGGTCACCTAAGTAAGAGAATAATAGAGGCGTCAGCACCTTTTATCTGCTCTCCACCTGCAAATTAAAGTCCTGCATTCACTCTTTCCAAAAGCCTTCCTTTGTGTGCCTCGTTGAGGCCTAATGAAAAGCTCTATTGTGCAGCCTTTTACTAACACTCTTTTCACAATTCTGGCTGGGAGAGGAATGTGAATAAAAGGCACAAGCAATTAAGGCGGAAACCTCATCCTTTTTCATGATGTATTTAGGGAAATGGGGAAAAAAAAAGTGCACATTGATCAGAAGGGTGCACTTCAAAAAAAGGAAAGAAAGAAGATGGGGGTGGAGGAGAAGAAAAGGAAAACAGTACAACCTTGATAAGATCACAGCATTAGAAGGGAACAAATTTACAAGCTTGTCCAAAATATGAAGTTAACTAAACTCCGCTCACTGTTAGCAAACTGAGCCTCACGCAGAGCAGAAATGGCACTCAATTGAACACAGTTTTCTTTCAGGGGAGGAAAAAAAATCTCACTTTAGTGGCAGGGTTTGATCCTGCAACAGGAAAAAGCATGTGAAGCTAAGGAAATCAGATACAAGCCTTTGAAATCCCTGCACCAACTCCACTTCACGACTTGAGATTCAATTTTGCTTCTGAAGGAAAACTACTTCAACTTTTAGTAAGAACTGCATTGTGCTTAATGAGATAAAGGGAGCCAGTAAAGGTTTTAAGAAAAATTGCAGGCATTTATAAAGGAAAATTACCTGAAATGGCAAAAAATTGAGATGGAGACCGGCTCGTTTTAATGATATGGAGAGCTCACTTTTGGTGAACTCTAACACTTCTGATTTGTTAAAATAAACTTCATACTACCCCATCCACAAAACTATGAGGAAAACTAGCAAAAATAATAAGAAACATTACACACATTATATTGGTTCTTCAAGTGATAAAATGTTTTAACACTTGCCACCCAAATAAGGCTCACTAGAGCATTTCTGTATGTCCCTATGTTCTGATTTCTGTAGCACAAAAACAGCCACTGGAAATAAGACTATGGAAAAAGCAGAACACTCTATCAGGAAAATCTACCTAAATGTTGCTGTACATGTCATTAAAAAGGTAGATTAAATTTTTTCCTCTTTATTGTGCTTTTTTGAATGAACTGGGCAAAAAAATACAAAAGACAATTAAGGAGGTAATGCAGGGTGTTCTGGACAATCATTAATAATTATTATTGAATGAAAGTTTCAAATGTTATCAAGCCTTAGTTACAGGAAACAGAAAACAAAGGGAAATAAATTTATGTATTTTTTTTTTAATGTTAGAAATAAGCTGTGTTGGTGTACACACATCCAGGTAAGTGGCTAATGTTTCTTTTCCCTTTCTATAATGTAACTTTCTTCAGTTAGACCTTGTCATTCAAGGATTTTTATCTCCTCCTGTTAAGAATTAAACACCACAACTTCTAGTAATGGAGGGCCAACAGCAACTGGGCTGGCAAAGCATCTTAGCAGATATTTAACTTAACTAACTGTGCCTGTTTATATTTAAGAACACCTTAAGTAATGCTTTGTTGACTGAAGCCTCACAGCCATTCAGGGCTGGCCAGCCAAGCAACGAAAACCAAAATGTCCACAGGCATCCCCATTCCCAAGTGTCTCTGCCACAACAATTCCACTTATTTATTTGTCAATGGGCAGCAGATTTCCTGACATGCTTGGCTTTCTGTTTCTTCCCCAGAGAAAGCCGTTGTTTTACATTTTCCAATCTTATTTTGCTTTCTGAGGGACCCACCTGCCTTTTCCTATCAGGGACTGAATCAAAAATGTTTCTGACTTGGCATTTTCTGGAGAGCTACCTTGTGACCTAGGCAGTGGCCTCAGACACGTGGAGGCACAGAGAAAAGGGAAACAGTGGTCAGAGAATCAGGGACAAAGGTGTTCAGCTGCTTCCACAGCACCACAGAATGAGCTCAGCATCATTCCAAAACTCCCTCCTAAAGAAGACATTCTGATCAGAAAACAGCCGTGAAAGAAGATAAAATTTTAAATTTTTCAACTGAAAGAATGAAAGAATGAGGGAAATTTTCTCAGTAGGATGCTGATTCTTACAGCCCATTAAATTTCTAGTTCTGAATGATTTGCATTAAAACACAGATACCAAAAGATCAGCTTCCATGCACTCTCCCACATTTCTCTCCACACACAGCCTCAGTCCATCATGCCAATTCCTAAATCCCACTGTTCCCACCAACAGCCCAGTGGAAGAGCCAAGACTAAAACCCACAGACAGCTCTCCAGAGCCAGGGAAGGTTCTGGAACTCTATCCATGAAGCACTCAGACACTGACACCACACAGTGCAGGAGCACCTGCCAGCCCCCAAAATACCAGCAAAGACCTCAGGTCTTGTCTGATAAATACACAGTTTTTGCTGTTGCTCTAGAACATGCTACAACCTTCATTGTATCTTTAAATGTATTCCCGTATCAGAGTGACCTTATTGACTGAAGAGTTTTAGCTAATTCTGAAACCTAGGAAATGCATGTCTTAACTATTACATTTCATCTTATTTTTAGAGGTAAGAAGTAGCTACATTTTCTTCCAAGCTCTAGGAGCATTTCAGGAATGTGAGACAAGACAGGCAGTTCTCAGAAATGGGTATTTCCCAAGCCACTCAAAGTCTGTACCTCTGAAAACACCAGTAAAATCTCAAACAACCATATTACATTTCCATTTACAGAACTCATTATTAATCGAATGCATGCAGGCAGGAGCATCTTTCAGCCACCAAAAGAAACATTTTGTGCAGTCATTTCATGTTCCAAACTACCTCTCTTGTTATGCGTGGACTTTTTGTACAAACAAAGCAGCAGAGAGAAGTTTTATTGTTGTTTTTCTTTAGTAGGCCATATGGTAAAACATGGAGCAGATCAAAGGCTGAGATTTTTATGGTGACAACAAGGCAAAAATCATTTCATTAGCTGGTGTACTATTGCCTAATACATAATTATTTCCCAGCTAGCTGCTGACATCACTTTGAAGAGCAGAATCCTTCAAGGCTGGCTACATGAAGAGAACCCAGGATTTATGCACTGGTGATGCAGCAGCTGAAGAAGGGAAGGGGAAACATCAGCCTGGGGGAGCTCAGGGGGAATAATTCATGGGGAATATTAAAATATAAAGGGATATTGCTGGTGCCCACTCTGGGCAGTGCCAGAGCACAAGGCTGAGTCCTCAATTCTGTGCCAATACTTTATTTCTCTCTCAATCCTTCTTCTGGTCCATCTTCCACAAACATACCCAGAACCTCTTTCCCGATAATTTATGCACTGCAACTTCTTTCAATTTCAAATCACACCTTCATCCTTGCCCAAAATAATCTTCCAAGATCTTGCTTACAAGAGGATTTTTCATGAAGCACGTTCACTTTCAAGCCACTCTTTCTATGAACTCTCCTGTGAGCCTCTACTGAAAACCCTTTTCTGCAGGAGTTAAGCTGTGGTCCAGAGCCAAGGGGACCTCCTGTCCCAGCACACAAAATAACAGCTCTGTGTTTAGGAACTTCATTTTGAGCTGACTGGCTACCAGCTCACAGGTATGAAATGATTCTGTACTTGTGGAAATACCACAATGGCTCTAAAACCATTTATATGTTTTGCAAAATCTTATCAAAGGAGTTTTTTTAAGTCAAAAAACATTAGGACTTTTTTTTTAAGTGAAAATAAAGCATAAGAGTTAACATAATGTCTGTTGCACCATTCACCAAAACCCCGAAGATGTTTTTTGTATTCCTTTTTCTGTCACTCATCTCATTTATTCTCCTTCATGGTGTAATCCCCCCTAGTGTCTTGTCTTGTCTCCTGACAGGCTGCAAGCTCTTCAGAGCAGGCACAATTGTCTTACTTGTTATATAAATCAAGTTACATGCTAATGTTAAATTATAATGTTTTGACAGGATTTTAAAGTTGAACCTGATTATATGAAACAATAGAACACTGATTTTTTTTTTCCCTGAAATTTTCTTCTCTTAAAAAAAGGATACCAGAAGAGGAGAAGTAGGGCATTTATTCCCTGTGATTTTTTAAAAACTCATTGTTTTTCTCCTACCTTTCAGGGACAGCAAATGAAAAAAAAAGTTGGAGATGATGGGAGAAAAGAAAATAGTGTAAAGAATATGAAGGGTACGAAACAAACCCTAACTCTTAAATTATAATTTCCAAGACCAAATTAAATTCCATGAAAAATACCAAAACAACCATTTTCTTATAGTACATTCTGTTCACTGAAAAAGAAATCTATGTTCTCTTCCCCCCATTTTTGACAAATTCTAGAAAAAGCCACAATAATTTTACACTCAATTTATCAATTAAGTGTATTTATAATGAATAATCACAGCTGATGGCCAGCTGACAGGTAAGGCACTGCATCTCTTCTCCCCACTCATTTATTCTCAACCTCATTTTCCTCTCATCCTCTTGGTGTGATGGTGGACATGCAGGAAAAGGAATGGGAGGCTGTGGAAGACATGAGCAGTGTTCCCTGACTTATGGATTTAAATTAGTAAGAAAAAGAGGATGAAGAAGACACCACCAGTGGCTTCCAAAAGGAAATCCCAACTGGTTCAGACCTCCCCCACAAGGACAGCCAGATGTGGAGAGCTGTGCAAACAGCTGCACTGTCCCTGGAGCTTGGCAAGCCCCAGCTGAGTAAAGCCCTGAGCGATCTGAGCCCATCTCCTTGATGACCCTGCCTGAAGAGGCTGCACTGCAACCTTCAGACACCCCTGCCAACCAGAACAATCCATGATTGCAGAATACACACTTTTAAATGTTTGTTCTCTACCTGTAGAATAAATTACACTTATTCAAAAACTCCAGCTTCCAAGGAAAGCCTTCCATGAAGGTTTGTACGTGATCATGAATTTAAAAATCCAGGACTTTATTCTGTTGCCCAACTATGGATAATAGTGAAGCACCAGACATTGCTCATGGCCTAGACACTGAGCTGAAACTGCCAGCCTGTTTTTACAGGTCCCCACTGCTCTGCCTGTGCTTTGTTGTCACTGGAATTCTGAGGAGAAGCCACACAGAGATGGGGAGCTGTGGAACTCTTCCATTTGGAAACAGCCTTCGGGTGTGTTGTTCTGTTCTGCAGCCCTGTCTCCTTCCATTACATCTGCAACCCCACAGAGCCATCAGATCCCCATGGATGCTGAGAGGCAGAGCTGCCACCAAAAACTGCTCCTCCTTGCTGTGCCTATCCACAATGCCCTATCCACAATGCTCTACCCTCATCACAATGTCTATCCACACTGCTCTTCCCCAGTCCTGGGGGAATATGAGGCTTGGGTCATATGCTCATTCCTGTCCAAGGCATGAACAGCAGCCCTGGAAGAAAACTAACATCTATCTTCACAAAGAAGCTGCAGCACGTGGTCTTCACAACACAGCTTCTGTTTTTGCCATCCTGATAAAAACACAGCAAAGCCAATGTTTTTTCCACGTGATCTGGTGGTTGTCATGACCTGCATGTCAGCTGACACAGTTAAATCAGAAATTAGCACTCCAGTCTCTTTAGAAGACAGGAACATGGACACAGAGCACAAGCAAAATGGTAAGACAGTCCACCATGATACTCCATTAAACATGAAACATGTGACTGACTGAAAAACAGAGGCACATCAGCAATTTTCCCGGAGGAACTTTATGGTATTTAACTCCTAAACATTAATTTTATTGTATTATGTGAGGAACCAATTAACAGAGCTCCACTTTTATCAGACATCAGAATTATTGTTCAGAACAGAGATGAACGGTAAATTCAGCATATTTCAATTTTATTAGGCTTGACTTGTTCATCTCTCATATTCTGCCAATTTTAAGAGGCAATCAGAAATTTCATCAATAAATTTCTGTGAATTATTTAGAACACCTCCAGCAGCAACAAGCTGATATGTAAGACATATAAAATGTACCTATTGTATATTCAGATCTCCCCCCCAGTTGGATATGGTTGAAATAGCGATTTAAGTGCTTTCAAAAAACCCTCATGTTGATGACATCTGACGGCAAACACAGTATGATTTGTTACAACAAATTATCCACAGGGCACAGGACAAATGGGCAAAGAAAAACAATTCTTGTTTCCAAAATTTGTCATATTACCATAAAAACAACACAGGTATCAGCAAATAAAAGGTTACATGTTCCTGAGAATTTGCCAATAACCTGGAAAATGTACTTGGGGTAAACCCCATTTCTGGAAATACAGACTTGGAAACTATTGTTTCCTGAGAAAACAAATCTTAAAAATCTCCAAGTAATTTCTTGCACAGCTTAGTTTAGAAAACAAGGTGAGTTGTTCTTCATCTTCTACAGAAGCAACTCTGTGGAATTCAACAGCTTCAGTCATCCTGAAAAGCCTCAGGACTGACAGAACACATCACACAGCTTTACGTACAAGTCAACATTTCCTTCCCTTTTAGCATGATGACCAAATGTTTTAAGAAGTGTTGGAGTGCAGTTTCCTAAATTAATCCTACTTAGATCACTAATTAGGGAAGACCCATCTAAATTTGGGCTACTCTGTGCAGCTGACCTGGAAGCCACTGGCAAGCAGGGCTGCAGATGTAGAAGCATGGAAACCTTCTGACTATGCTGATCCTTGGATTTATTGATGAAGATCCAGAGAACTCTGTTCTCATCCTAACCCCTTCTGCCTTTTTTATATCTCAGCCCCCAGAAGCAGCCCCGTGTGCTTCCCCAAATCTTTATTTCACACCCTTTAGCATCTCTCATATAGGAGATACAGCCATGCCTTAATATTCTAATATTCCACATACATTTGTGCATTAATAAAAGGATCCTATAGACCCATACATGCGTGCATTAATAAAAAGATCATACAGATCCATTTGTGCATTAATAAAAGGATCATACAGACCCATACATGTGTGCATTAATAAAAGGATCATACTACCTACAAATGATGAGCAGCTTGCTCAGGGGCAGAACTATGCAGTTTTTAAAGGGCACAGTACAAAACTTCTTCTCTTCTATCACTTGCACCATTTTTATGCTTTCAAAGCACTTCTCAAATATTAATTAGCTCTAAATAAATTCTAATTATTTCTAAGAGTGGCCCTAGCAGATCTGTATCATCTGGTGTGAAATCTGACTTCAGTGAAGTCAACAGCAACAGCTCCTCAGACCTCAGCAGAGCTGACATTTCCCTTGCCATTGCTAAAATCTGGGAGCTGTGTCTATTATCTGCTGAGTGCCACAAGGAGGGCTGAACTAGCAGGAGTAACCAGTGATGAGGGTATGGGATGAGAAGGAAAGAAGGGTTAAATGACCTGAGCCAGTCTGGGGAGCCCAAATGTGGGAGAAGCTCTGGGAAATGCAGCAATCAGACTCTGTTTGACTTCAGCATCAGCTCAAAAGGAAAGGGCTCTCCTGCTGCTAAAACCAGTTTAAATAGTTGGGATACTGGGTCAACTCCTCAAATCTGCTCATGCTGCCAGTCACTAACTTAGTCAACAACTAGCCTTGAAACATCAGCCCTTTAGAAAAAGATTTGCATTATATATCTATCTATAAATTACATATTATGTGTATAATAACATACATATAAAGAGGTGTGCACGAAAAACTCAAAAAACTTAAATTTCAAATAGCACACATTGCATGAATAACTAAATATAGGGCAAGTAAGTATGTAATCAGTATTTACCTTGCTAACTGGGGACTATATAGCCCATCACACACTGCCAACTTTTTTTCCTCGTAAGAAAAGGTACTTCAGTTGTAAATAATAATATTAAATATTTTATACATGCAATTATATCTAGGTATGGAGGTTAAAAACTAACTGGAACCAGAGAATATGAATCTTTTTCTCAAATAAAAATGTAATCCTAATAGAAGTTCCTCCCTTCATCTCTGCCAACTTTACCACCACACAATATGCCATAGAGAAAAGAGGGGAAGTGTCAACTTGTGTAAATTGTCCCTTATGTAATGCAAACCATCTGTTTAAAAAAACAAAACAAAATGAAAACCCAAGCCACTCCCAAGCGTGATCTGCTATGGGGAAAAAGAAAGAAAAGAAAATGTAGTACATCAAATTGGAAGCCAAAGACCATGACCTGCCATGTAACCACGGAGAAAATATTTACCCCTCTCCTCCCTTTATTTACCCAATTTTGAAAAATATTTGGAAAAGCATAATTGAATCATTTGCTCTGCACATAATAGAGACTGATATTGCTGGATTTTTTTGAGCATTTCATCTCTCTAGAATGTTTTCCATCAGGCTGGAACCAAGCAGAGAAAAACTCTTTGTTTCCAACACCACATTTCACAGTGATGCCACCACTGGCTCAGAAGGTCCCTGAGTCCTCAGTCACTGCAACCTGGCAAAGGATGGGGATAAAGTATCAGTGCACTATCTGCCCTTCCTTGGGTATCTGCCATGAAAGGAGTCCAAATGGATCACTGCTATCAACTGTTACGATTATTTTTGTGTTCTCTTCAGTCTAAATGCTCAGAAAACAAAGTCTGTGTAGAGAAAGCAGTGCTCTTGTCTTCCAGCCCCTGTCTGGTGAGTGATGAGTCCTCTGGTAAGCACTGCCTGAGGAACCCACTTTTCACTCTGAAATCATTGGGGGACTCACATTTCACCTTATCTTGGGAGGCACAGGTGGGTCAGAAAGCGCTGAATGAGTTAAATTAGGTTTTATTATCGAAGCTGAATGCCAATAAAACAGCAGTACAGCTATTCATTATTTCTTCTCTTCTGCACTCCCTGAGCCTTGATCACACATTCTTGCAGGGCTGAAGAGGCCAACAGCTCCCACCACAGCTCCTGCAGAGGTTTCCACTGTGACCAGGCTGCTCTGTAATCCTTCCCAACACGTCTCCATGAAAAAGAACCATCTCAGTTGAAGCAATTCTAACAGAGAGTCCTTGCTGTCCCAGCCTGGGCAGAAGCAAGTTTGAGAATGCTTAACCAGGAAGCTTGGCCCATACATCTCCTCCTGAAGTCCTAAATTCTCACAGGGGCAGGGTGCAGAGCAGCACAAATGTCCCTCTGAATGTGTCTCCACAGTCAAGGAGCTCTGCATCACTAGCTAGTTATGAAAATATTGGTTGTTGCAATAATTCTCTCTTCCTTCTCCCCCAAATTTTCAAATCTCACTTTTTTTGAGGAACAGTATGTGAAAACTTTCATAGCTTTATGTTCTTTGTGACTGAAATTGAATAGTCATATGGAGTTTTTTATCATTCCTATCTGCAGGTTGTTAATGCTAATAAATAACAGAATTATCACTGGAGAATTTCCATCAGTCAGCCACAGAAAACAATTCTGAAAAATGCAATCAGTCCAGAAGGAAGGGCAGATTTTCCAAAAGGACTGGGAAGATGTGGAAGTGAGATCCATTTTTGTCAGGCACAGACACTGATTTTAAACCACAGAATGGCAGTCATGTACAGATGATGCTGGTGGGGTCTTTGGAAGTTCCTAGGAGGGCTCTGCTCCCAAAAGCAAACTCGGTGAAAATCAGGCATTTAACCCATCCAGAAGCTGAGCAAATTGATCTGCTGGACATTCTCTGTTGCAGCACAATGCTGGTACTGCAACCCACTCCAGCTCAGTTCAAGCCAGCACAGGTGACTGCACTCAAGTGTGCAGGACAAGAATTTGGTCAATACCCCTAAGGCTTAGATCCTAGTGCCTTTGTCATTCTTAAGAGGAAGGTCTAGTCTCCCAAATCACTCAGGTGCTTAACAAAATTGTATCCAAAGCTCTCTGGCTTACAGACTTTGCCAAGTGGACTGATACACAGTAGGGCAAGCAAAAAAATGGGAGAAATAGTTTTGGTGGTCTGTCAAAAACATGACTTGATGTGAACATATTGTGGTTTGAAGGCAGCCAGGTGGAGCTTTCCAGGTGTGGCTACATGTGAGTTTTTGTTTACTCTAGATGCTGAGTGAAAGGAGGAAACCCTTTGGACTACTTATCACTTCTCCTCAGCTTCTCAGCCAAACATGCCAGGCAACCACCAAACACAGAGCTGCCTTTTTCCACTGGCTCCTGCTCAGCCCTGCATCTTGGCACGCTGCTCACTCCAAGCCTCGCTGCCAGAAGCAGCAGAAACTTTGCTCTTTTTGCCTTTCAATTTTCAGGGTTACACAAACACCTAATGTCACATCTATTTCACAGGTGTGAGGAACTACAGGACTATCATGGAGTTAATATTCCATAGATGTGAGGAACTACAGAACTATGATGGAGTTAGTATTCCATAGATGGGAGGAACTACAGGATTATCATGGAGTTAATATTCCATAGATGTGAGGGACTACAGGACCATCATGGAGTTCATGTGCACGCAGCACAAAGAAGGGAAAAAATCACCTCAGCTCCTTCTACCCAAGCTGGACTTGACTAACATGGAAACAATATCATCTGCCAGACCTGTCTAACAGTGTGCTTTGCTGACCTTTTCCAGACCCACAGTGATGGCAGCATTCACATTCAGCGTGGCTCACAGCTACACACTCTGCAATGTGAATCACTGAGGGGCTGAGTGTGTGAAATCACTGGAAGAACTGAATGAGACCATGTTTTGGCACTGCAGCTGCTGAGGGATGGGAAGTGTTTGGAACAGTATTTGCAACAGTGGTCCCAGTCTGTAAAATATCAGGAAAAGGTGTTATGGCCAAAGAAACTGAGTTAGTGCTCAAGTACTGTGCCTGTGATGTTCAGAAGCTGAGAGAAATCTGAAATTGTGGGCTAAGCCAGCTTAACTAAAGAAATCTTTTTATGTTCTAAGTTCACAAAAAATGCAGCAGCGGCAAGTGCTGAGTAACTCAAACCAACTGACGAATTAATGAGTTAGTCAAGGATACAGATGGATACAGAGACATGGACATAACAAACACCCAAAGCAGAGACAGAGAAGGGTACAACAGGCAAGTCCTGGATAACTTGGTAGAAAACTGATGGCAGAAGAGTTCTACAAGTGCATGAAAACAAGTCTATGAAATTCATGCTCTAGCTAAGTTTATTCACAGAAATAAAGTTCCTTCATTATTTCTTATTTATCCTCATCATGTTGACAGGAAGATGAAATCCTATAGAAGGCTTAAATAAAATATAAAAAAAAAATCTGCGGAATGTAGAGAACAATACAAATCTTTTAAAGATTAAAAAAAGTAGATGCTATATTTTTAAGTGTTAGGCTCTCACAAATATCCTCAGAGTTTGTGTTAGTCCATCAAACTGAAAGGCATATGCTATCTTTGATCTCTGTGCAGAACCTCCGTTGAGATTAATGTGAGCTCTGTGTGAAGAAAGAGACTAGAATAGGCCCTCAGTTCACAAATAGCAAGCAGTCTGCTCCAGGAAAAAACATGTTTTCTTACAACAGTGTTGAAATTTATTGGGAAGTTTCAAATAGCTTCTCTTCAGATGCAAGTTTGTGGTCATGAGCATGTTCACTTGTCAGAAAGACCTGTCAGGGAGAAGGTGCACAAATGCAGCTCTTGTGTCAGATGTTTGGCTGTTGTGCAGGAACACATCCTTCATCTCTGACAGGCTTTTCTCATGCTGTAACAACCAATCCCCTGTTTCTCACTCATCCCTGCAAGCTGATGGCTCTGTCCTTGGACAGGGTGTTATTTCTACACAGACTGTGCCCTGCACTACCCACTCCAGCTAGAGAAATCCCCAGGACTTACTGCATCCCGCCTTGTAGCTGAAGCCAGGAGGAAGGAGGAATCCTTGCTGGGCAGCTGCTGCCAGGGTGCGCTGGTCTGGAGGGAACACGGGGATCATCAATGGAGGCAGCTGACCCTGGACCCGCTGAACAGAGAGGGACAATCAAACACAGAATTTGGGAGGGACAAGGTCTGGCAATGTGCTCTCTTTCACTGCTGATCTGGATTCACCTCTTCATGTTGGGGTATTCCAGCAGCATCAGCTGTGGGGCTTCATCTTCATCACCAAACACTTCATATGAATGACATGAACCCAAAATAAACTGAAATGTTTCACCAAGGCATATCTACATCCCACTTAATTATTCCCCCCACAGTTCATGATGACTCACTTATCTCTGGCTGTAGGGGGGCACTTCCTTCTCTTTACTGAACTGCGCAGCAGTATCTGTCTCAGACAGTAGCTTCCACCCCAACCAAGCCCAAACACAAAGACACCTCCTCAGAAAGGAAAAATAAGTGTACAAGTAGCACACAGCACAGCCAATGCTATTTTTCTGCTCATACACGTGCACTTATTTGTACGTGTGAAAAAATAAAGCCTCAGAGAAAAGGCTGAGACCCTTTATTCACAAATCAAACAGCTGTGTCTGAAGTGTTAGGCATTCAACTTTGCACAGCAGCTCTACACAACCATGCAAGTCAGGAAGTGGAAAATATTATATTGTAAGTAAGTGGATACTGCAGGGGACTAAAGCCATGCAGAAATTAGTCATCAAAGCTGGAAGAGGGCCATGGCACAACGTCTACTGCTGCTGCTTTTACCCAGTTCCGTTAATAGCTTTTATAATTGATGGAAATGGAAGCTGTCTCTGTATTTCACACAGATGAGAAACACAAAGTTTGCTGGATTAAAATGCTGAATGTCTAGTTTCAGTTTAAAACCCCCACTGTACTGACCAGATCACTCAGTCAAGAAGGACTGATCTCTTTTTAAGAGAGCTCACCTAGATTTTAATGGCACTGTAAAGCTGAGGCACTGGAGATGGAGATGTCTTTGAAAACTACAATTTATTTTGTGGTTAAGTAACTCAGGAAATCAGAGTATCCACAGACAACCTTCTATGCTGAGGGGCACACGAAGGTGTCAATCCCTTCACTGCTGCCTGACAGCAGAACTGGGAAAGAGAACCTGCCCCAGCCCCTGGCTGCCACTGCTCAGAATACACCATTTGCACTTCATTCTATTTCCATTTATTCTCCGTAAAATCCAGGCCACGTCTTGGTTCACCCAACACCGTTACCAGGCAAAACAGTGATACAAAATTTGGGATTACCATCCCTCTTAATTTATGCCTGGAGCTGGCAACACCCCTGTGTGTGCTGACTGTGTCTATATGGTCTGAAACAGTTTTCAAGGATAGAGTTCAAGAGCACTGTTGACAGAAATTCTTGCAGTGAGAGATTAAGATTGAGGCTGAAAGATGGAGTAGATGTAGCTCCACTCACTGAACCAGCTTGATCCATTTTTTGTTACTTCAATATTTGTCTTTCTATTCTGATCCTGTTAATTAGAAGGCATACATATTTTCAGCTGAATTACAGGATAAAACCCATATGAAATGTGATTTGTTCTCTATCTGCACAGATATCCTAGAGCTGTCCAATACCTGCCTTTGCTTCACGTGTTCAGTTTTTGTTTGTTTTGTTTGAGGTTTTGTGGTCTGCTTTTTTTTGCCTTTTTTTTTTTAAGACAAAGACAAAGTAACTGTATTCTTTTAGAACAAAAATGAACAGCCATGCGGAATTTTTGCATAGTACTCTTCTTCGGCAAAAAGCCACAGAACTTTTTTTTTTAAATGGTTTCCAAGGATGAAAGTGACTTTGCCAAGAGAAGAAGCTTCAAAACAGGACTCAAAAAACACTAATAGAAAGACAGATGGTTCTACTAAGTGCTTTGCTGCCAAAAAAAATGTTAAAAAAAAGTGAAAAAAATGGAGTGATGTTATTGAAGCTGACTGCAAAGTTCTCTGATGACTGCAAATACTCTTGTCCCACTGCAAGTGTTAACTCTGCCTCCAGGGCTAATATAACTGAAGCACCACACACACACAAATTGTCATTGCCAAGCCCACAATGTAGCTTAAGTCTGCACTTGATTCCAAGTGACTGCCAAACACACGAGCAAAACACCACACTGAAAAATTCCCATTTAGGAAAACATTTACCAGGAAAATGCCCTTTCTTCCTAAATCTGACTGCTGCATTTCATTTTTTTTTTCCAAATTGCTGCTCCTCTTTAACTCTCCAAGGGGCCTTACAGCCCCTCATTTCAAATGACACAACCCTGTTTGCATTAGGGAGGTAAAAACTATGGAGTGGTGAGGATGGTTTGCATGGATATAGAAATAACCCAGTCAAAACAATGCGATTTCCATTCCAGGGTGGAATGTATGGAGCAGCACTCAGCTACACTTCATTTTCTCCTAAACACAAATAAATGCAAACATTCGTTTATTTTAATCTGATTACCTGACACAATATCTCACAAATTATGGACTCTTCATTTTTATGGCTCCTTTAACTACTACATTTTAACTCGTTATGTTTATTATTATTATTATTAACTGGAATTGCTAGGATACAACTGCTTCAAGTGGCATTGAATACAGGCCCTCCTTCTGAGTTTTACATCTAAGGTGTTTCCCTTTTTTTTTCTTTTCAAGGTATTACTACATCAGTTAAATCTCCCAAATGTTTTTTATAATCAGTTAAATCTCTCAAACATTTTTTATTTTTATTGGAAGCTTACATACCTTCCAATATTTTCTGGATTGTAACTTCTCAACACTGCATTTCTAATTTGAATATAATGGACTGCAAATCAGGGCTATTTTCCAGGCCCTTCAATTTGTTCCGCTAATGGACATATGTCCATAAAATGAAATACCTCTTCAACAATCTAATAATTCACACAGCTGTCAAGATTCTCCACTGGCCAGCCTCTCTATGTGTGACCTCTTAGCTGCAACATCCTAAAGGAGACAACTGCATTTTAAATCCTCACAAAATTCCCAATGGATTTAATGAGCTACAATTTCACCTTGTAACTCCTCACCTACTTTAAGATGTTGGTCTGGAGGATACAGACACGATCCTCCAAGATTTTCCTGGTTTTCCACACTGTTGCCACTGTGCCAGCTGAGCACGCTGTGAACCCTTCGTTAATTTTATTCTCTCCTCTGCCCAGCTGTGTTTGGCCAATGCCAAGCCACCACGCCAGGAAACCTTCCCAGCTGCCACTGAAAATCCAAAAAAGAGCCCGCCCCTGAAGAACTTATCAGTGCAAAAATCAGTGTGAGCACATGACAAGCAACCCATAGTAAATCTACTGTCCAAGGGGGAAACACCCACAGCTGCCTGCAGAGATTTCTGATCTTGGGAAGCGCCTCAATGTATCTTTATTTGTTTCAGTGCCTTTGAAAAGCGTGGCCCTAAATGGCTTACCATATCAAAGAGAATTTGTTGGCAAACCTGGAGCCAATTCAAGCTGTTGAAGCCTGGGCCAGCATCTTCACAAATCTGTGCGTGTCCTTTATGACTTGACCATAACAAATCCAAGCACACAAAGACACTGCATTCAACACAGTCACAGTTCATATTTCCAGGATTCTCAGCTTCGTTATAACTGTAGTATTTCCACCTAAATTCTGCTCCCCTGTCTCCTTTTAGGAACATACTATGGTTACCACAGCTACCTAAGCACCAAGCAGTATGTTTTTAACAGTTACCCCCACTGTTTGTTACTAGCTCCTGCTGTGACTTCCACAAATTTAGATTGCAAACACTTGACAACTACAGTTCTATTTTCTGTAAAAAGTCATGTGTGCTTTGGGTCACCATGTAAATAGCTACACACGGAAAGTAGTCTAAAGGAACATTAAGATGGCAAAGTTGGACATTTCTGGCTCAGAGAATGCCAGGATCAGGGAAACAGTTGGACATTTCTGGCTCAGAGAATGCCTGGATCAGGGCATGACCTTATTTTGGTTCTTCATTGCCCCTGCATCCAGACAGAATCCTCAAAGTTCAGGGTTTCCCCTCCACATGACTCTTAATCTAGAAGGCTTATCCCATTTCTCAAGTCACATAAATCCATACTTTCAGCAAACCTAAGCCCCTAAAATAGCAGCTGCTATTAGTTCTATCTATTTTCTCTTCATACACTTCCCCCAATTTCATTTCTGCAGCTGTTCATTACATATTTATTAGCACCAACTTTTACATCACTTTTCCTCTCTCCAAGGTAAGTATCTCAGTGCATTTCCCACCATCTATATATACATATATATTTAACACTTTCCACTGAGGGGCAAATACTGCTAAAGCACCCACCTCGAGCTCTTCAGAAGCAATTCTATTCCTTTTGGAGAGACTGGTGATGGATAATGAATTACTGAGTGTGGGTAAGAGCAGCTGCTAAAAGCAACATTCTCTTCTCTACAACCTGGCCAAACTGCACAGTAGTTCAGTCCTGAACTGCTCAGAAGATGCCCTCCAGGAGCTGCATGAGCATCTCTGCTGAAATGGACTCCTAGGTGGTGTTTCCATGTAGAAGTGTGGCTAATTTTTATTTTCATTGGAGTTAATTCTCAGCTGCCCCAAATAAGTTCAGATTTTCTCCTTCCTAGAACGGTGGATGCACATGAATGATTTGATTAACTTCAAAGTGTTGTAGGAATATCTTCTTGCTTGTGACTTGTCTGGAAGTTAAGCATCTCTTCTACTGTTCAGGGAAGAATGCAATGCACATTTCACATGCAGCAACACAAATCTGTCCCTCAGAACTGACATGTTTAATTGCATTTGTCCCCCTTCCTCCAGAAACACTTGGCTCCCAGTGCCACACACTCTGCTGAAGGACTGCATGCTTTAATTAGCACATGTGTTGGCCCTCCTTACCTCACCCCCCTCCCCGTGTCTATCTTAAGGGAAATAAAAATATATGTCCCCATATAACTACAATCTGCTATTTTCCCTTGCAGTGATGTTTAAAATAAGACAAGAAAATGTTTTTCTCTCCTGTGTATCAGTTCCCTAAGTTGCCACAAGCATGTCCTGAGCCCACAGAGCAGGAAGCCCTGCCTATCCAGCTATGGGATGATCCCTCCTCCTCCTCCTGAGTTTGAGGTGCATTTTATGGGGCGCTCACTGAGTGTCCAGGATGCAAAGCACAAGGTGGGTGCCATGAAGTAAAGGTGAATTTCTTCTTCCTAATCACCTCCATAGGATGATTTGGGCCCTAAATATTATTCCTCCCTTTGCTGTGTGTGAGGCTTAGACAATTCACACCAGAGCTTACCAAAATGTACCTGTGCACAGAGCTGAGCTCACTCAGCAGCTCCCACAGCTGCAAGCAGGGACAGTGCTGGCACCAAACTCTCACAGGGAGAATGAACCAGGGGTTCAGCTCATCACCCACACCTAACACAGGCTCCCCAGCACCACCCTGCTGGCACAGCACAGCTTTATTCTGAGGGGAAATAATGGTTAGTCTGATGGAATATGGACACAGTCCCTAAAGGTATGCAACTTGGCATGTGGAAAACACAAGGAGCAAACTTACAGAATGCATCTCAGGGAAATACATAAGCATTTTCCATTTTTAAAAAAGCAAGGCTTTCCAGGCTGGAAACTTTCCACCTTAGCTCAGTCCTGCAAGAGAGCCTGGGTGTCACTAGCAGCCTCCATCTCCATCTCAGCATAAGCCTGTAAATTAACACACACAGCCTTCTGAACTAAGTGCAGCAAAGTGCCTGACACTGCCAAGCAATACAGACAGGAGCTGTTTCCATGCTGATAACTTCCTTCCAAGGCTTCCCTCCTCCGGCTCATGCCACAGCACAAAATGCAATGCTGACAGACAGACAGACCTCCAGCAGCACTTGGCAGCACAGAGGCCAAAAGGACCTTTCACATTAGGGAACAACCCTTGGACACTTCCAAAGGAAAAAGGCAGTTCATCTGTTGCTCATTTGTTCATTTCTGTAACTAAAATAAAGAACTTCAAAACATTTTTTTTTTATATTTGCTTTAGTATGGAAATAAGAGAGGAGAGAAACGCAGTACGATGACTTTTTTTGCACAGGATGAGGTTTAACAAATATTCTTATTTGTGCAACTTGGCATGTAAGTTACATACAGGACAGCTCTGCCACAAAGGTACTGGACCAACCAGGCTAAATAAAAAGTACACAAACTAGAATTCATTCCAGCTGTTTTTAGACAAAAGCCTAAGAGTTCACACAGGGAGGGCTGCTCCAGACTGTAAAACACCTCAGTGAGTGGGGCTCTCTGGTCAAAGCAGCACCTTCAGAGCCAGTGACTGGAATTCAGGTAACAGCTACACTGCAAGGCTGAAGTGCACTCTCAAAAGAGCCCCTCCTAATCCCAGCTCAAGAGCAACATTAAATTAATTTGCCCTTTCATTTCTATAAGAGAAGAAGATTCATTGTTCGGTAGATTGAGCTACTTGTTTCAGGAAGAGGCTGAAGTTAGCAAATGGGCTTTTGAGGCACGATGACCACAGTTTTGGGCAAATTATCTTATTCCACCTTCCTTAATATTCACACAAACACCGAGTTTCTCATGGCACAGCTTCATGAAGAGGCTGAAGTCAGCAAATGGGCTTTTGAGGCACGATGACCACAGTTTTGAGCACATCATCTTATCTCACCTTCCTTAACATTCACACAAACACTGAGTTCTCATGGCACAGCTTCCAAGCACCAGAGCACCTTGTCTAAATGTTAGTGCCTTTCCTAGAAGAATAACCAGGACTGTAAGGGAAATCTGCCACAGACTTCTGGCTGTCAGAACTGCTGACTTAGATGCTGTATTGTTCTTTATTTGTGCTTTGGTTGGCTACCAGCAAGTTGCTCCTAAGTGCAGATGTCATGATCAAGAGTTAACCCACGAAGTCACTTCTCTGAGAGTGGAAAATCTCAGAACTTGCAGCAATGGCTGGTGCTGCCTGCAGCATATGACAGAGCACAGGTTCCATATGCCTGGCTAATGCTCCCCCCAGCGAGCCCTGGGCCAGGGCTGATGGCTGCAGCACAAAGCTCTCCAGTGAAACATTTGTCAGGGAAAAGAAAACAGGTGTGAGCTTTCCTGATGTGATTTGGAAGACAGCATGTAGGATAATTCCTTCAGCAGCACGTGCACTCTTTTCTGCAGCGAGCTCATCTATGATAGATGGGTTCAGTTATTCAAAATATAATGAACTCTGGGCTTATTTGTACATGCCAGAGAGAATCAGGGACACAAAGCAATGCACCTCCCTCGTCACTGCTGACAGCAGCCTTTCAGAAGTCATCTGGGTAGTTCTCCTCCTGATATGCTCCCCCCTGGTTAAAGGGACTGAGGTGGCTGAGTTTTGCCATGTGGGTGCTAACCCAGCCCTTTTTCCTTTCAGAGTCCCTGCTTTGGTGACTCAGTGCTCTCCTTTTACCAAGTCCAAAGTTTTAGTGCAAGAGCATCACAGCCTGCTGTCACAGCAGCTCTGGAAACAGCACTGGGGGAGCAGTGCTGCAGATGGAGCAGGGAGAGCACCATTTCTATTGGAGGATGTCTGAGGGCTCCAGAGAGGAGTGTGCAACCAAGAGGACTTTTCCTGCAGGAACACAGGGATTTTTCAAGCTTGAATCTGCAAATCTTAGCATTATAAATCGATGGCTAGACTATAAAACCAAGTAGGAATGGGTGGGAAGGCTCAGAACGGGCATGGGGTTAAAAGAGAGGGAGAAGAGGAAGAGGAATAATCCAAAAATGACTTTTCAAGAACTTCCATGAATGTTAGAAGTCAACAGATCCAGCTGAGGACAAGGAAATTATTAAGTAAATGAACAGGAAATAAACTGTAGTGTTACACACCACCACAGGCAGGAGCCTGGCTGTTTTCTGACAGTAAGTTCTGTCACCTGGGAGAAATGCCCCACCTTTTCAGTGCTCCCAAGGCACCTTTGGGCTCGTCCTGACACCAAAGTATTGTTGTGAACGTTTGTGTGCAAAGGGTGCAAACAGGACCATAAAATGCTCAGCTGCCCAAAATGGTTTTCAGGTTCAGAATACATCTTAGGCAATTCATTCTAAGTAATTTTCTAAAATAAAATCCAAATTGTTTCTAAATATTTTCTAAATTTATTCTAACCATGGTTTTTACTCCTGTGTAGACTGAAGTAATGCAGCTTTTGGGGAGGGAGCCTATTCACAAAGGATTTCTTTAGTGCATTTTCCTGAAAAAATCAAGAAATGGGTGGCAAGAGCACGGCTGATGCCATTACACTTTAAAAAGTGTATTTTTGTCATTTGAAGTTATTCAGAGGCATCTGTCTAAAGGCCAGCTGCTAAACCTCTCCCTTTACCCCCTGTTGATTTTTCCATAATATATTCAAACACCACTAACTAATAATTTTGATGTATCAATTGCAGCAGTACTTTTCCTGCTCCAAAACCCCAGGTTCTTACACTGAAACAGGGAGAACAGCTCCAATTAGGAAACCACTGCACTTCGGAGATGATGGCCAGTTCCATGACCTCATTTTTGACACAGTGCTAAGGATATCCTTTCAAACAAATCCCTAAGGTTTCAAGATGTATTTTTCACTCAGTATCTCTTTGACAAATGGAATATCATTAATTAAAAAAAAAAAACACAGCAATTTCAGTGTGTAGGCGATGGGGAAGAAACAGGGGTTATTTAATATCATGTAGTGGGCAGAAATTCAAAACCCATTCAGCTGCTGAATAGTGCAATGCTATAAACAAACAAGAAAGTCTTATCAAAGTCATCCACTTAAAATCATACCATCCAGAAAGAGAGAGAAAAAATAGACTTAAAGGACTAAAAAAAAAGTGTCTGCACTGAAAGTCATTACCTCCTCTTGCCTTCTTTAAACAGGGATATACCTAATAAAACTGTATACAAACTAATGAACTACAGGGGAAAAACCATCCTTCATGGTTTGATCATTAGGCTCCTGCAGAACTGGGTCTGCTCATAAAACCTCAGACTAAAATCCACTGACTAAACCCTGCGAATGACCCCTCTTCTTCCCCCATTATTATTATTATTATTATTATTATTAAAATCAGATACATGTGTCAGGGTAAGTGTGGTCTCCAGTGGCAGTATTTTCAGAGCACAGGTAGTTACAACAACTTGGTGTCATTCCTTTCTGCAGACAATGTATTGTCATTATCATCATCACTGCTACTGCTGTACACTGAGTTTCATTGCTTTCTGTCAGATCTCAGAAATCCCTGCTGGATGAACAAAAGGCCAGGACACCTCTGAGCACATGCTATCAGAAATCCTCGCAGCAAGCACAGCTTTAGCGCTGGACAGCCTCTAATGACTGCCCAGGGACAGGCACAATAAAGAGCCTTTTCAATCCCTCAGCTGCTCACACTTGTTTCTGACTGTCTCTGCTGCCACTGGAGCTGCTCCTCAGCACAGCTCAGGTTTGCCATCAAAACTTTGATTTCAAAAGCAAAACAGACTCAAGTTGCAGAACAAATACAATTTCAGCAGAAACGTCACCACTCTCCCATTCACATCCTGATGCTTTTTGTACCCCTGTTACCAAAATCCTCATAAAAAAATGCTATTCACAAGGATTTTGTTTGGGAACATTTCTTGAATAGGGTTGAAGACAGTCTCTAATTTAATGCCTACAATCCAGTGACAGCAATACAGTTAAAGCACAATTAGCTGTAGGTAGAGTGATAAAATTTAGACATCTCATCATCTGATTTCTGTGTACAGCCAGGTAAGCAGCTAGCCAAATCCTGCAGCTTTTTACTCCACTGAACTGCAGCTACAAATATTGTGATTGCCCAAAACATTGTATCTTTTTCTCCTTTGCTGTCACCTTCAGCTCTCCCTTGCCTTCCTCCGCCCCTTTTATTATTAAAAATATGAGGAAAACCACAAAAAGGAAGAAAAAAGGAAAAAGAAAAAGGAGAGTATATGCAACTGTTTTCTGGGCACTTGTAGATACAGACCATGCAATGGAGAAGGAAACTGCCCACCTCAAAGGGCACTTATTACCATGGGTCAGTTTTTAATTTTCCTGGTCACATAAACCCCTGAGCTCGGCTGGGCGTGGCCCAGGGTGTGGCCAGGGGGGGCAGCCCCACCTGGCACCCCGAGCACCCCCGGCAGGTGTGCAAAGGGGAAAGAGAGCAGCTTTCACAGGCACAGCACGGGCACCATGCATGAGAAGCAGCATCTCAGCAGAGGGGGAGAGCACAGCACAATGAGCATCAGTAATCCCTGGGTTTTTTCTTCCTAGTCTGAAGGAGTTCTTGAATGTACAATCTTTTTTTTTTTCTGGCTTGCCTGCCTTTAAATACGCACATACCATACTCCTAGATCAATTTTTAAGCCACTATAGGTATTAGAGGACAATTTACATGTGATTTGCATTTTTTTCCCTCCGACTGTGGTTTTGGTAAGTCTTCCAAACCTAATGACTGTTCTTTTGGCCAGCAACATAAATGCTGTAATCACACAATTATTGTGCTGGGAACAGTTTAATTCAGCATTTTGTTCTCAACCACAGAACAATTACTCAACAATTTTGGTTAACCATACCAGCTCGCTGCCTGGAGAGGAAGCAGAATATTCACAAAATCCATTGTCCTCCACAAAGGCAGGGAGCAGATTCCTATCTATTATCACTGTCCAGCATCTCTTTGCTCTTTGGGGTGCTCCCACACTCTCCCCACTAATGAAAATAAACTTTTAGCACATTCATCTTTAGCTGTGGAGTGCTTTAATTGTGCATTTTCACTCAGGGAAAGGTGGATGGGATGTGTCTGGGACACAAGGATGCCAGGGAGCACTGTAAAAATCTCAGGTTGCTACAGGGATATTATCCATCTCTTCTAGGCATAAACCTTGGGAACTCAGGCTTTAAGGTCTGCTCTAAGCCATCCACTTCTCTTTAGTAATACAAGGAATTTTCTGATCAATTGATTTATCCCCAGCACAGTTTCCATGGAAAGGCCAACACTTCCCAGGCTTTGTGTGCTGGACCTGACTCCAATAAAGTGAGCAGAAGTTCTGACACCTCAGCAGGAGAGGATTTAAGCTAGCAAGCCAAGCTATCAGGATCCTTACAAATTTTCTGTACCAAATTTCAATTCTGGAAGCATTTTACCCAAGCAAATAAAAATATTTTAGTAATTCCATTTCCACTCTTGTTTTTTGTTTTGTCTTGCCAGTCGCTGGGAATATTTTCATTCAGAGCTGTGAATCTAAAAAGTACAACTCTGGCAGTGCTGCTGAACAAGTAAAATTAAACTAATTAAACAAAACTGACTCAATAAACTTAATTTGACAGTTAGATCAGAAAGGAAACCATCAGTAAACACAATGAAAACATCAAGTAATAAATGATTTTTAAATGCCTTTAGCTTTTAAGAAGTATTCAGCTAAGAAAAGGGACTTTGTAATAATCATAATTTTTTTAAGGGCAAAATTTGACCTGTAGGAACTTTGTGTTGAGTCCTTGCTCTGCTGAAGTCAATACAAATTGATCCCGATGGCACTCAGCAGAAACAATAAAAAAAATCATTCATTTTAATATATATATATAACAATTTACTGTAATTTAATTTTTTTTAAAAAGGACAAGGCATCTATGGAGCAGAACACAGGTTCAAATGTTCTCACCAGCAGGTCACTGAGCTATTATTATCATTATCACCTATTTTTTTCCTGTATCTATGACATGAGCAGTACATCTCGCTTTGCTTAAAGCCCAGCCTTGTCTCTCACGAGGTGGGGGAGACATTGGGAATTGCCATAAGGACACAGAAGTCCCAATCCAGTTCCTTCAATTTCTTAAGATTTCACCAGGATACTTCATTTAAAAAAAAAAAAAAAAGAAAAAAAAATAAGAAGGAAAAAAGCACTCAGGTATTCAACCCAGGGCAGAACCTGGGCATGCACAAGAGGAGAAACACAAAGTTCTCAGCTCCCACAGCAGCGGCTGTGCATGCTCAGATCCCTCACAGCTTCAGATCCAGGCTCTTAGAGGGTCTGTCCAAAGGGTACGTGGACAAGACCTGCATGGGAGCTCCAGAAGGGCTTCTGGATGTTCCCAAAGGCTGAGTATTGGCACCAGAGAGAAGATTCTCTCTTCTGACGTTACCCCAAGCCATGCAGAAAAATACCTTTCCAAAAGCACTGCAGCTATGTTAGAGCTCCTAATGATGCCTCTTGTGCAGGCTGCCCTAGTGCAGAGGCTGGATGGAGTTACAGAATAAAGCAGGGATTGATTCAAAGGATCTCCTCCGTGGATCCACCTTGGGCAGCACAAGAGCCCAGCCAGGGCTGCACCCAAGATGAACCAAAATGGCCCCAAAATGCACGACCGGGCACGGGGTCTGTCACTGGGATCAGTTCTGCTCCATTTGCACCTTGCAGTTCATTGTCCCATTCCAGCTTTAGCCCCTGCAGTCCCACCCTGCTTGTTTTTCTCTCTCCAGCCCACGGTGTTTGTGCTCCTGGGCTGAGATTTGGATCATTTGTCCTTGGTGCCCAGCTGGAGCAGGAATTGTTTTGTCTCCCTGCTCTGTGCACAGAGCTCAGCATGCCCTGATGTGAAGCCCAGACCCACCCACTAAAGCAGCACAGAATGTGAAAAATATAAAAGCCAAACCTGAGGCATCACTAATACTGTTGCCACATCCTTTGCAGGAAAGGCAATAAAAAGACACTGATGCAATACAACACCACGTTTGTATCTGTGCATGGACACCATCCACAAAATACCAGCTGCCCCCCTGCAGCCAAATGCTTTTTAATAAAACAATCATGGAGCTCCCTGGCACCTAAAGGAATGGTTCAGGGCTTACACTGCTGGCTTACCCAGTGCCCTTGAAACCTGGAATGTTTATACAAGCACATTAGCAACACTTGAGTATCTCGTAAAAAATCAGTAAGTAAAGATATGTTTAAGCTGTGGTAAGGCAAATGAAAAACTATCCCAAGTGTTTGGGTTCAATACCTCTCTCCAAAAAGAAAAGGATTATTTTAGCAGTTCGAGCCTAAAATATTTAGGCAGCAGTGAGTTTGTTCATTAAAATGTGACCCATTCTGAACACACTGGGTCCCTTTAAGACTAAAAGTCAGAGCTGTGTGCTCTGAGCCCTTTCATCAGCATGACTCACTCATTCATGGGCAGCCCGGATTGTATGGCTGGCTTATGGCAGCACTCTAAATTAGTCCTCACACAATGGAGAGCTTATACAATTGCAGCAGTCCATATCCAGTAAAACTGCCTTGCTGCCCTGAATAATGGGCCCTGCTAAGTCTCTAACAGCTCTGTAAGAGCCTCCAAACAGCTGCACACAACACATGACCTGTGCCATCCTTACAATGCCTGCTAACCATGAAAGCAAGCTTTGGGAACTATTTCCTCCTCGCCCTCCCCATTGGACAGCATCAATCCCTTTGCTTTTTTGAGAACAAGGGGATTTTATTTTCCCCCTCCTCTTTTTTCTTACTTTGTTTTTTTTGTTTTCCTTTTCCTTTCCAATCAGCTCTCTGCTGATCATCCTTCACACTTTAGCCTCTGCCCCAGCATACTTTGGACAATGGTGCTGATTCCATCTGTGCTCCCCATTAAAGCCCTGGTAATCCTGCTTGGAACAGCTGGGCACTGTGGCTGTGAACACACACACCCCTTCTCTGGGACCCTCTGGCTGCAATTCTGCTCAGCCTGTGCTTGTTCCAAGGTCCTGCCTGCAGATGCCTGTCCTGGGGTCCCCCAGGGCTGCAGGGCACAATGTCCTGGTGCAGCAAACTGAGCAATGTGCCCAGACACAGGGTGAAAACATGCTGCCTGCTCACCTCTGTGCCCAGCAGCACCTACAGACAAATGGCAATATTGGTGACAAGCTTCAAACTCCCACCACACCACTGAGGACCCATGAAGAAGCATCTTCAGCTGATCAAATGGTTTCAATATTTATTTTACAGCTAGAAGTGCTGCAGTGCCTGAAGTTTAGCTTGGAAGCCTTTTCCCAAGAGTTGCAGTGATTTGGCTCTGTCCTGGACCAGCAGCTGGTCAAGAGAAGGATCTGACAATGTCTGTCCTGAAATGCCTGAATGCTGAGCACACCCCCAGGCTGGCCTGCCTGTGTACCTTGACTTTCCCAGGGATTTAACCTGCCTCAGCTTCAGCCACTGGATCAAGTCACCAAGACATTTCAATATGCAGTCAGAAAAATGTGAGAATAACTAAATGATCTTTACAAGAAGTCTCTGCTGGAATTCTAGCAGAAGTTCCCAGTGAGCCCTCCAGACTGGAGTGCACCTAATGCACTGCAGTGTGTGCATGCTTGCCTGTCTGTACCCACACATGCATCATCTGTGCCCACACAGACACATAAACACACGCGTTCCTGCAGGAGAAGTGTGTGCACACGTCTCACACATCACACAGGAGACGAGAGGAGCTCTCTCTGAGCCTCCTCGCTGCTGTTTATTCCCAAATGTAAATGTGTGTGTACGTGCACATGCACTGCTATTTACACACACGTTTACCCACACCGCTCCCACGGAGCAGATGCCCCGTGCACCGAGTCCACAGGCACATGCAGAGCAGGCAGAAGTGCATTTTCTCTGCAGCCCAGTGACACACACAGGCCTTTTCCTTCCCAGCTTCTCAGTAAAAATACCCACACCCAGTCCTAGGCCAGAGGCACTTTGGAGCTTTTCTGTTTTGCAACCCACAAGAGATGAGATGGAAGTGTTTCCACGAAGTACCCTACCAGAAAGATGGAGATGGCAGTGACAGGACAGGGGGAATGGCTTCACACTGACAGAGAGCAGGTTTAGATTGGATATCAGAAAGAAATTCTTCCCTGTGAGGCTGGTGAGCACTGGCACAGGTGCCCAGAGCAGCTGTGGCTGCCCCTGGATCCCTGGCAGTGCCCAAGGCCAGGCTGGATGGGGCTCTGAGCACCCTGGGACAGTGGAAGATGCCATGGCAGGAAACTGGAACCAAATGATCTTTAAGGTCACTTCCAACCCAGACTAGTCTATGATTCTATGATTATTAAAAGAAATAGACTTTCCAGAGCTTCCTGATGTGGCCCACAGCATGTGCATGCAGCTTTGAGGCAGCTCTACACATTACACTCCATCATTTACAAAAAAGCTGATCCCCGTAAGCTATGTAAGTTAATTTGACTATGGTACAAAAAAATTTAACAGTAGAAGGACTCAAAAATGTACCCCAATAACTCCCCTAAGACACTCCAGAACCTATTTAAACATTAAACAGAATTTAAACATTAAGCTCCTTTCATACAATATGCTACAATATAAGGCAGCATAAAGGTTTCACTGCTATCAGTTGGAGATATCAAGCAAAACACACCAGTAACAAATGTCCCCATAGCCAGTCCATGAGCCCTCCCCAGTGCACCAGTGCAGATTCCTGCTCTCCCCATGCAGAACACACACAGGCTGCCCACAGCTACAGGCAAGAGTGGCTCTGCGCTGTAAACCCAGCCTTTCAGAGGGCACGACTCAGAGCACAGATAAATGTCCACATTAAATATTTTTGCCTAGTTCCCTATCTCTGGAGAGCCCATTCACCCTCCCAAGCCTTTACAGGTGGTCAGCTGTCAGAGAACATACCTGCAGCTGAATTACAGGCAATTTGGCCGAGATCTTTTTGTGATGTGGGATGTGGAAAGAGGTGTTAATCATATTTTCAAAATTCTTCTAGGGCTCCTTCATGCCACGTTACTGTGTCCTAGAAACTTCAAATGAGGTTTATACAAAAGATCTTGGCAAGATCTAGCAGAAGGAAAGGCATGTTTGGGGAGGAACTCTCAGGTGCATTAAGAACACCAGAACAGTCCGTCAGGCTCCAGCAGATTTTAAGGAGTGCCAAGAATCTGAGGAGGAACTAAGTTTTTATTTAAAAAATATTAAAAAAAAAAAAAAAAAAAGAAAAACAAGAAAAATAAGGGGAAAAAAAGAAAAAAAAAGAAAAAAAAGTGTTTTCTCTCAGTTTTCCTGGAGGAAACAGCTTTTAAAACAAACAAGTTCTTAAGAGTTCTGTCACAGCATTTTTGCTGGATGTCTTTTCTTAATTGCTATCACTTACCATTGCTGAAATACCATGCCTAATCTGGCAAAACTAACTTGAAGAGCAGTCCAGCTGCCCACAGAGGCTATCCAGGCTCCTGTTCCCATTGTCCTTAGAACCAGGATTCCCAGTCACAGCCCTGTAATACCCCAGCAGCTTCCCAGTACAGGTTCTTCAGCCACGACCCGCCTCGGCTCCTTGGATAAAGCAGTAATATTTTGTTGCTACAAAGCAAAACAGAGCTATATTTTGTGGTGGCATAGCTACTTTCATAATGTTTTAGGTCTATCAAGAAAGCAGAAGGCCACCAAGGTGAAAATCCTCGGTGCAGTGATACCAGGCTCTTTTTAACACTCCTCTAAGGCACACAGCTCCAAGTCTCGGTCCAGATCTCCACAGTGAAATCAGACCTGGCATTTAGGCCTGGCCTCCCATAAAAGGTCAGCTCCTGAGAAAGTTGTATCAAAGCTTGAAGGGCTTGGTTCAAACCTTCTCTAAACATAATGAGTAGTTTCTTTCACGTCAATAGGGTCTGTGAAGTTCATCTATTATGGCTCAACTAAAAGTCTGCTTGCTTCAGCTTCATTAAGAATTGTATTCAGAGTCTTTATTGCTAATACTGGAATTGTGCTGAAGCAGAATCCAATCTAACCCTCATAAAATGGAATGTTGTAGGAAACAGTGGTTTTATTTCAGTTAAATCTTATCTTTCGGTTTTGGTTGTCCTGCTTTTTCTCTCCTATTTTATGGCCAAATTCTGCACTGAGGCACACAAAACCCGATCACACTGACAGTGCGGGGAAGCACACGTGTGTACAGAAGAGCAAAGACTTCACCTTTCCTGTTTATGAAATAATCTCAATTCCTCCATATTTTCTTTGATACTGCAACCAGCACAGAGAGAAACCCTAATGTGTGCAACGTGCACACCAGGAAGATAAGATGGCCAAATGGCAGCTTTCTGCACACTTTTTTCCTAATAAATTAGCTTAAAACAACCCTTTTAGTTCTAATGTCAGGGTAGCTCAACAGTTTACAGAATATAAAACCCTTAGCTCACAGGGAGGCAGATTTATGTAATTTTGTCTTCTATGGACTGAATTCTTAGATAGGGAAATTTCAGTCTCCTCTTTCTACTGATCTAAAATTAATGGGACGTCACATATGTTCCCCTTATCTTGGATAAAAACAGTTTCTTTTAGAACTTCACAAAATAACCAGTTCAGCAGACACTGGAAAAGCACTGGATGATGATGAGACACAGGACTCCCCAAGAGTCACAGCTGAAGCAGCCCTTTTTTAACATCCCATATTTTATATACAACATTAACCAGGATCAGCCATCAATTGTCTTTGATTCCCCTGTAGATGTTCAGTTGGTATTCATAAAATTCTTCATGCAAATCAAGGACAGCATTTTATCTTTAGAAGACACCACATTTCTCTGGGTTTTATGAAAATATGCTCTATTCTAGGGTGTGAAAAAGGATCATTGAGAACTCTGGAAAGATGGAACAGACCAAATCCCATGAAAATTGTCTGGTTTAGGCTGCAAATCGGAATGATCTGATTTGCTGTACTTAGGTTGATCCCAGGGCAAATCAGTGAATCCATCCATACAAAGCTCATTGATGTTTTAGGCCCTTGGACACCAAAAGCACAGAGAAACAAACCCAAAATCACCAGGCACTGAGAAGCCTTGGGACTTCCAGGGGAAAAATGCAATGAGTGATGCACCAGGCATGGAGACAGAACTGGTGAGGGAAGGAACAAATGAATGGCAAAGTAAATTTTGGTAAATGGCCTTGTAGTTCCAATTACAAATGAATTTACAATCCACTTAACTATTTCTCACTGCAAGCTCTGAGAAATAAAGAAAACCAGGAGCTCCTTATAAACTTGGAATTGTCTGTGAGTAACCAACTCTGAGCCTGAATTCCTGAATGGCTGAATCTTGTAAAGAGAACAAGATAGGCCCATATTAAAACTTTTAACGACTTTAGTTACAAGAAAAAAAAAGAAAGGGGAAAAAAAAAAAAAAAGGGAAAAAAAAAGGTGGAACTTTGCAGCCAGCTGGCTCCATACCGAAAGCCAGGCTGCACAGCTTGAACTTAAAGCTATCTTAACATAATGAATAAGTGCCAATAATTAGCATATGTAGTGTGAACAGGTTTGCTGGCACAAGCAAGTGAAAAACTCCAAGGTAAAGTTATTATTAGGGAGTAATTAGCTCTGTGAAGTAAATGAGTGAAACAATAGCTGCCAGCACTGACAATATGGCTAACATCTGACTATGTGGAAGATAACATTGTAAAGTATTGCTCCCTGAGCTAGAATCTGTTAATAACCATATGTTAGTGTAATTAATGCAGAGTCTTTCTGACCTGTTGTCACATAAGAACAATACTTTCTGGGAAATATTCAAACAGGCAGCTCTAAACTTGTGGATGGCAAAAAATAATTTGGGAAGTTGCTTACAAACACCTTTTCTTCTGCATTTCTTTAAAAAGAATTAAAAACCAGTAAATGGGGGAGGAGAGTAGAAAAAATAAAGCCCCCACACTTATGAACCAACACTTATGAACCAACTTCTTTTAAAGCTGATGACAAAGAGGTCAAATCCTGAATCAAGGCTTTCCAGACCATCTAAATAAAACACTAAAAATACTATTGCATTTAAGGGTGCTTGTAATCCATGCCCAGACTAAATTCTGCAATTTGATTAATCGTATGGACTGGCTTAAACACTTTATGTAAAAATAAAAATCCTTGAACTCAGGAGTGTTCAATTCTGAGACTGGGCTCTGAATTGTTTGGCCTGAGCCCATTTCTAAATTGAATAGATCCCTCCAGGTGTCTGACATCCATCAGACATTCTGCCAAGGTCTTAATATCCTGCTAGATAGGGAGGGTCTCTGCTTGTCCCCCACACAAGACATTCACACCTCCAAATGAGTGGATTCTGTGACTACAAAGGGCAAGGCTACAGATAATTTCTCTTGAGAAAGTACTAAAAATCATGCCCAGAACTTCTGAATTTTTGTAAAAAATGGCACTGATGCAATATTTTCCTCCCATCATATCAACAGCTCAAAATGTTTCAAGAGGTCTAGTAAGTACAGTTTGCTCACCAAGCCTTACATAATTACTGCATTTCCAAGTCATTGTGCAGATGCAGAGAACACATATCCCATGGAAAGCCATTGTCTCTGAAGCTCCCTGGTAGAGAGACCTTTGTAATTTAATTTGAATATATCTCTGTTCCAACTGAGCCTCTCATATGCACCTTGGCCCTTAGAGCATTCACAGACATTGGCTCACTGTCACAGTTTCCTAGAGAGGGCAAAGTGGGGTCACACATCCCAAAAGAACAGCCCTAATGTCTAAAAGAAGAAGTTAAACAGCTTAAAGGACCGGGCCATATTTAATTTCAATTTTAAAAAATTACAAAATTTAATGCAAGGTGGTTAGTAGGATCTCTTTTCCCTTTTTAGCAGGGCACCTAAAAAACAAACAAACAAAAAAACCAAACCCAAAAAACCCCCACATTTTTTAACGCCTCACAGCCTATTATGGCCTGGCAAAGGAGTCCTGCACATTTGAGATCTCACACATTCATCTTCTTGCTAAACATCTGTTTAAGGCTTGTGTGATCTACCTGTCAGCACCAGTGATCCATAAAGTGTTTGAAGCTCCTGTCACAAACCCCAGGGCTGGTTTGATCAGAGCCTTTGTGCACACTAATCACGCCCTTTATCTTTCCTAATGCTAGGAGAAGAAAACCACAGCAAGGCTGTCTTCCAAACCTGAATGTAATTAATCTTTCCAAGGGGGAACCTGCCTGGTTTGAAAAAGCAAGATCTGATGGGCTGCTGCTCTTTTTCTGCAAGGGCCCTATTTTTCCTACCAGGCGCCTTTCCACTTGAGTGGTACCCTTTAGAAAACACTTTAACTGTATCCCAGTGACACTGAAACAACCTTCAAGATCATCTCATGAATGAAGCTGCTGGTAACTTTGCTGAGAAAAAGGGGCCACTGAAAGGAGTCTGACAGAAGCATGTTGAAACGATTCTCTCTTTTTAACTGCATGGGAAAAAAGGGGATCAGAGTAAGAACTGGTCCCCTTTTCATGTTTCTCCTAAGCTGCTCTCTTCACTAATAATCCCACTGCTACCTTTCCTTGGCTCAGCTGCACACAAACGTTCTGAAGGCTGCAGGAGCTCCAGAAGGGAAACAGGTAACATCAGGTGGGTTTGGGGTTTTTTACAGCTTGCCTTTTGCCACTATTCGCTTTCTGTGGCATGAGGGGAATGAGTGCTGTGTGTGATAGAGACAGTGACAATTCAAAGTGCACTTGCACTGAATGGGAATGGGACAAGTGGGTTTAAATTTGGTTACATCCTCTCTGAACAGAAGAGCTCCTCAGCATTCCTGAGTCCAGGCATTAGCAGCAACAGAAGTTCTGGTGAGCAGATGGCGGGAAGCAGCGAGAAACTGATGCTGCAAGACCAAATCTGAGTCCAGATTTCACAGCAATCCCCAACCTAAATAATGTCACAAGCCTGGAACATACATGGATGGACTGATCCGTGCCTATGGAGATGGAGCTCGTCTGGATAATTAACCCATCAGAGGGAAAAGCTTCAGGAATTTCTGCAGTAGAGTAGCAAGTAATTGGTGGGATGTGACTCTCACCATCACATGGCCCTCCTGAATTACACACAGAAACACTCTCAGAATCCAGCTTGATTCAGGCAGGAAAGCAAAGGTAAATTAATCTTTCTATTACTGTCACCATTTATTACTTGGACTGTGAGGAAGTTCAAAGGACTGCAGAGGTCCAACCTGTGACTGTCCATGATCAAAGAGAATCCTGCATGTTTTATAGCTTTTTTTAAGACAAGATACCACAAGTGGAAAACATAATATAGTAGAGAGGAGTAGCTATTATATCTACTAAATCTATTATAATATTATTTAAGGTTCTGTCCTTGGATCTAGCTTAGATTTCATGCGCTTGATAAATGTCTGTAGGCAACAGCAGCAGTAAAACTTGATAAATAATTTGGGCAATATGGAAGGTTGGGCCCTCCTGGAAAGGTTATTCAACAGACTTGAGGTACTTTGGAATAAAGTGTAAGACAGCACAGGAAAAGTGAACAAACAAAACAATGAGGTGTGTGTCACCAACAGAGCAGATCAGAATTGGCATGAACCATGGAGAGGAGAAATGCAAATGAAAGACCTGTGAAGAACCTCGGGGAAACAACACCAAACTGTAATTTCATGCTATGGAAAACAGGGAGCAATGCCCAGGCTGAAGGGAAGAGCTGGGTCCAATAATATCAACAGCAGTGAAGAGATGATGGTGTTTGGGGAGTGTCCTGCCAAGAGAACAGGGAGATAATGGAATGTCAGAATGACACAGAATGACAACAGAATGCCAACAGAAGACTCAGTGATCAAGCTGTAAGATTGACAAAAAAGTGGCTGAAATTTTTAGGCAGCAAAAAAAGCTGGATTTTAGAGGAGATTATTTGGAATATGGATCGGCTTGAGAGGGAGGAAGATGATGGTGCTGCAAGTTAAAGAACAGAGAAGTCAGAGGAGCTTTGGGAAGAGATCTAATGAGTTCATTTGAGGTTAGTCACTCTGTCCAAGATTTATGTTCCCTCTAGCTAGAGATTAAGGCACTTGAATCACAACTAATTTATCACTTTTCTGATTTGCTGGCCATGAAAAAGCACCTGGTACTCCAGACTGGTGCCTAATATTGAACCTTGACAGCTAACTGTCTACAGAGTCCATCTGAGTTTGATAAAAGACACAGGTCAGCTTCCAGATAAACTCTGCACCACAGAAACTTGGATTACAGAGTGAGGACAGGACTAAACTGGTATCTTATCCACTGCACAATCCAACTGCTTTAAATCTGTATCTCATTGAATAATTAAGAGTTCAGAATGTCTGAGACTCTGTATACAGAGGCTATAATGTGCTGCAAGCACAGGATAGCATTATAATGTTATTAAAGAACATTCTGTGTATTTCAAGGAAGAAAGGGAAAATATATCAATTCTTTACAATGCTATTAAAAAGCAAAGATTTAACCAACAGAAAGATGTTTCTTACAAATTATGCCTTATGATTTCTAACCCCTATCCCATCTCACCATGGTATGAGCACGCTGCTTGACAAAAAGGAATGATGGTAGAAGAGCTCCTTCAGAGATCATTTGGATCAGTCCCACCTGAGGAACAACATGGTCTTGTGTTGCTTAGCTGTAAGAATCAGGTTTGGGTGTCTTTTCTTAAAATCATTAATCATTTACTCCTCCAAACTTCACCTTCCCTCGTGTATAATGCTCATGCTCAGCGGTGTCTGAGAAGTTAAAAATGGTTCTGCCTTTCCAGATTTCTGTGCAAACACACCTGAAGACAAAGGGGCTCTCTTGCTCGGGACCCTGTGAAATCCATTCTCCGGAGCTCTGCTGCCTTTGCAGATGTACTTGCAAACATTTACCCAAAACTCCCACCCAGGTTTGTAATTAATTAACTGAAAGATGGCATTTCTAAGGAGAACTGCTGCACCTGGTCAGCAAAGGTCCTGTGCTCAGCCAAATGGATCAGCAGTAACAGCAGTAGTGCAGTAAGAAGATGCTTTCCCTGCAGAATTCAGCAGACTAAGACGCTACAGCCACGTGAACAAAACCAACTAGAGTTTTACTGGGATACAATCTAAGGAAAAACTAAGTCAGCATCACTTGATACACTCTGGAAACTCTCGGAACCAAACCCATTTCTGTCCCAGTGCCTTGCTGAATTGTCAGCTGACTTACACATGCACACTCACACAATTTTCAGCAGAGAGATATTAGCCCAGCTGAAAAAAACTGCATTATTCTTCTGGTGACATGTAGTTTTTTGCAGAGGCAGCGATGAACAAAGCACTCACAAGCGAATTCCGAAGGGCTGGAAATTTCAGTAAACATCTAAGCCTCCTCCAAAATCAAACAGGCAGTCTAAGAAGATTCCAATTTCTTTCATATGTCTAGCTGCTTCTGACACTAACTGAACAAGAAATTAATTCTCGTTCTGTTTTCCCTCTGAAGTCCAAGAGCACCCCTCTCCCAGAGTATGTGAGGCTGCTAAATAAAATCATCAGATGTTGTAAAGCAATTCAGTGAATTCCAGAAATGCAGGAAAGTATGTTTGTATGTGAACACAAAAAGACAAAAAGAAGCTTAAGGAAAGTGATAGTTTTTAACAAACACACTGAGACTTCTGCCTTGACCACTTGTCCCAGAGAAATTTATTCTCCTGAAAAAACAGCTTCTAAAGACAAAATATTTTATTAATTCTTTTATAAGAGGTGCTGTAACAAGTCCCTGCTTTCTAAGACTTTATGCTTAAAACACTTATGGGTAAAAATCTTAATATTTCACTAAAAAAGTTAGAATTTTACCAAAGCAACAAGGTTTTATGACTTAGATTATCACTTCATTTTAAAACAAATGCTGAATCCCTCAATTACCTGCACAACCTCAGTGAATTGTGTTTTTACCCAAGAAAACCCAATCTTTCTACAAGCAGCAAGACAGGCACAGGTGTCTTGTGAAGAGAGCTGCCTACCCTGTGAGCACCCATTTCCCATGGCAGCAGAAGATCAGAATAACTACGGAAAATGGAAACAAATGAGGAATAAAAGCAGGGCCCACTGTATTCTTTCATTCCAAGGGATTACAGTTACAGTGAACTGTTTTGGCCAGATCTACAGCTGCCTTTTCTGACTGATATTTTCAGCTGCAGCTGGTAGAGATGAAATTGTGCTGCTCTTACAAGGAACACTGCAATATTTCAAACTTTGACTAGGACTACCATCATTATTTCTGCATCCATACTTTCTGAACCATCAGCCAGCACTACCTTTGCTAAAGGTAGTTTGTCTGTCAAATATTGTGTCCCTTCCTAAGGAAGCAGCATATGGAGCAAGTAGGGAGGCTGAAAAGCAGAAAGGAACAAAGCAGAAAACGTAGTGTCAACCTCAATAACCATTTCACAGGGCTAGAACGACCATTTTATTTTATTTGCCATTCAACAGCTTAACTTCAAATAGGTGTTTAATTAACTCAGAGTGGCAGTCTAAACGTTTAGCCTGAAGCTGCCTGGCAGAGGGAAAGTATCTACTGCACTTGCAGATTTAGAGCATCAGGCTCCAGAAGAAACTGTTAATTGCATAATGCAGAGAATTCATGTGACACACACAAAAGTGTAAAGATCAAACTCCCACAACAGTGAAGTTTCTTCTATGCAAAAACTTCATACAAGTCTGAAGAAAAAGGAGGGCACTTATGGCTAAAACCTGTTTTCACAAAATAAAATTTTACTGGTTGTGGGGTAACAGATTTATTTAAAAAAAAAAAACAACAGGAAAGACAAATCTAGGAAAGCATTTTTATAAAAAATACAAGCACAATATGTTCAGAGGAGGATGAAGAGGATTAAGTATTTTTCAAACTTAATCCAAAACACTATAATATTGGTTTAAGAAAGCACAAGGGCTCACAATCCCTAACAGAAGCTGGGCATCTTGCTATGGAGATGGGAGAAGCAAGGAAGGCACCAGGTACCTTGCCTCTACTACCTGACATCTATTCAGTGGCAGAGGCACAGCTTTGAGCAGTCCTCCCTCTGGTTTCTTGGGGTCTTTACTAGGGACCAAGCCAAATCAGAAGGAAATGAATGCCCTGGCAGCTGACTGATCATTTTGAATATTTGACTTCTTGCCCAGCACCCTGCCAAACAGGTATATTCCCAGCCTGCAGTGATGTATGGTGTCCCTTAAAATGAGATGGCCCTCAAGTATTTTCTGTTCAAGTACCCCCGGATGCCTTGGGGATGCAATAATCCTCCTCCCTCTTTAGTTTATTAGACCAAAAGATGTCACACTGGGACTGTTTTAATCAGCAAATAAACCAAGTGCCCAGCACCTGCCTTGGCTTTTATTATCATAATAATCCTGTTTTGTTTTTTAATTCTAAAACATCAGCAGCTCAGCCGCAGGTGAGCTGTGTTTATGCCGCCCCTACTGTCGCCTTTGTGGCTCCATTATTAGCAAGCCATTAAATGGGAAAAACAGGGGAGGAAGGGGGAGAGATGGGAAAGGCACAGCCATTTGTGCCTGTTGAACACACCAAGCTGGCCTCAGGTAGGCAGAGCATGGCATGGAAGAACCAGAAATGGAGAGAGAAGAACCAGAAATGGAGAGAGAAGAAAGCAAGGCAGGGAACAAACCACCGGGAGCTGGAGCAGAGCAATGCAGGAGAAAAATGACACAGGGGCAGGCATGCCAGTGGCATTTAGCACAGCCAGGATGGAGCACAAACCCTGCAGTGCTCCAGGGCAGTGCACAGTCACTGCTAAGGGCCCTACACTCTGATTTGTTTGGGCAGTTCTCATGGAATCAAGGGGTGCTTCAAAAGGGAAGGTATGGCAGAGCCTTGGCTCTGCTACAGTGAATGGATCTGGAAAAACTGAAACATAGCAAATGCTGAAAATGCAAGGAAAATTGTTTTCTTACCTTGAAGAGGACAGAAACAGACCCTCATAAACTTTTTACCGCTTATTCACTTACATTTTACTGATGGAGCAGATCAGTTTTTCTCCATTAAACTCCATTGATGTGATTCAGAGGAATGGCACCAACATAAATCTGACTCTGGGAATGAGAGAGTCTTTTCTGCCTGCTTCCCTGCCTCATTCTCCCAAACACTGCAGTCTGCATTCAATTTCTTCCAGCGAAATGGGAAATTCTATAGAAAACCAGCAGAAGTGGAGCCAGAAGATAAAAACCTAGACGGCCTGAATCTTTGATAACTGCACTCCAGTTCCCATTCTGTGCTGTGGCCCAATGGGAGACGCCTGACAATCTGGGTTCTGTTCCTGGTTCTGGCAATGAGCTGCAGCCTAACAATGTGCAAGCTGCTTCCCCTCTGTCCTCAATTCCCCTGGTCTGAAAAACAGGATGCTAAAAAAAAAAAAAAAAAAAAAAAAAAAAAAAAAAAAAAAAAAAAAAAAAGAAGGAAAAATATTCCAAGATCCAGTGATGACAGCGCTACATAAGATCTGGATCGTGCACAAATATCCGTGCAAATAGACTCTGAAATGCAAGTAAAAATTAGTGATTTAATGCTATTTTGTAGAGCTATAAGTAACTACAAGGGATGAAAAGGCAGAGAAGAATCATACCTAGCAGTTATGAAACAAGGGATGATGCTTCCAGAGCAATGTTTCCATGCACAGGGAGGAACATTTGAATTTCAAGCCACTGGAATATTTTGACATCTCTTTCTGCTATTTAATAGGAACTAACAACTATTTATCACGGTTCCTCTAGGAGGTGTAAAACAAAAATAGCCAAGCATTGTGGGAAATCTACATTGCCAAAGCTTATGAAATAATCTGAGCGAAGACAAATCACAAGTTCAAGAAAGTGTCCTTCATGTAAGTATTTCAGTTTCCTTCTGAAGCAGTAAGAACCTTAGAGATAAGGACCAAACTTCCTACCCTAATCTTTATTTCTAAAAAAAGGGATTGGGCAAATAGGCTCAACATCTTAAGGCCCACTTTTCCCAGGGACTGGATAGAATTAGATCTGAGTAGGTTTATCTCAATCGAACTAGGATAGTTTCTATTAAAAAAAAATAAAAATCCATATTTTAACAGCAAAGTTTAATCCCTTCTTTCCCTGTGAAAACTCAGATAAGTTTGATTTTGCGCCTCTCGCTGTCTCCATACTCCAGGTATTATGTCATTGCACATTAGACTGTGTCAACACACCGTGACTTGGCTGCTGCTAATGCAAAACCCCAGCAAACATGGAGCCAGGAGATAATTCCAGAGCGCCTTCCTCCCCCTGGTTAATGGAACTCGCTATTTATCCTCCCTCTTTCTGACACTTCCACTGAGTGATGGTCCCAAAACGGGGAAAATCAGCCTTTGGCATGCAAAGCCGTCTTAAGGCGGGCTGGTGAGCAGCAATCTTCCTGGGCAGGTGAGCTCCACACGTGGCTCAGGAAGCATCCCTGCCCTGTGAAACGCAGGAACAGCGGTGTCAGGCTGCCAAGGAAGCCTCCCCAAGGCCCCCTTGGGTGCAAAGAAGGCTTAACCTCCCACAGAAGGGCAGGGCGTGGAACTTGGGGTTTATTGCAAAGGGCCAAGTGCAGGGCCCTGCTGGGAGCTGCCAGCCACAGCTGGAGCAGGCCCCAGAGAAGTAAAGAGAGAGGTAAAGAGAGAGAAGGCAAGAGCGTGGCAAAGAGGATGAGAGAGCAAAGAAAACTAAAGAGGGTAAGAGAGTAAAAGAGCACAAAGTTCCCATTACAATACCATAAATCTTCTGTGCTGAATATTCTAATTCTCACTAACCAATCTAGTACAAGATACAAATCCTATAGCATTTACATACAGCCTATAAGAATCATTACATCACCATCCTGTGTTACATTTTAAACCCTAAAAACTCCTCTTTGGGCCCCTTCTGCCAAGCTGTAGGGTCTGCTCTGACCCTTGGAGCTGTCTGCAAGCAGAGGGTGTTGTTCCATCAAAAGGGGATTGCCTTCAGCCGGCCACGCCATTGTTTGCCAGTTATTCAGTAACTAAGGGATCTCAAAGCTTACTTTCATTTCAATCTCACTTATAGTTTCCATATTCTCAAAATCTTTTGCCAGGCAATCATATTTGTAAGGCTTTCCTGTTTCATCTTCCCCAACAATCTCTGCCCTGTGAAATGCAGGAACAGCGGTGACAGGCTTCCAAGGAAGCCTCCCCAAGTCCCCCTTGGGTGGAAAGAAGGTTTAACCTCCCACAGAAGGGCACCTCCTGATGGAGAGGGAGATGACGTCTCACAGGAACCCACGGGTGTGAGGCTCTCAGAACATGTGCCCACACTCAAACTGGGAGCGAAGTCTGAACTTGAGAAAGGGCTGCTTTCAGAACAGCCTGCTTTTTAAAAACAATCCATCTTCTCTTGTAGTTAAAAATCAGAACAGTGGCTCAGGTTCCTTACACATTAAAAAAAATAACATAGAGAAGAAGCCAGGTGGAAGTTGATAAAGTTGTAGCATCATGTCAGGCTTGTCCTCATCTTGGTCATTTATTTCAGCACCAAGTGTCTCTAAGTGCTCATGTTTGAATTTTGTGCTGTTTTGTACAAGAGGAGGGAATTCCAGGCTCCTTCAATCAACATGTAAACATTTTACCATAGTAAAATCAAGTTAAACTTCAAGGGTTTCGAGCCAATCAATAATGAAGCACCAAAAGCAGACAACATATTTCAGAAGAAAGAAGCCTTTTAGGAGATAGTACTATATAGCATTATTAAAGTCCCATCTTCCTCTGTTAACTACTCCATGCAAAAACAAATGTCAGCCTGGGGGGGCTCAATGTTTCTAAATTAAACACCCTTCAAACACGCTTTCTGACAGTTATCTTCAGATTTTCCACAGATGCTGCCACTGCCAGTGCCACGGAGTGAAGCACTAAAATAGATCCAAAGCTAGTGTCACATCCAGGCTGTGCTGACACCCCTGCCACTGTAACTGCAGGAGGAGAGGCACACTTTGTGCAGAGGGCAGCTCTTGGCACGGTGGGTGACATTCTGGAAGCCCGAACCACTGATCAAAGCCACAGAAAGTCACCAGCAGAAGGTTCTGTCCCAGACTGAAAGCAAGAGTCCATCTCTGCTCATTCCCTGGGTATGTACTGCCTTTTGAACCCTGAAATGGTGACAGTTATTCCAATTCTGCAGCTTCCCAGGGCAGCCTGTACAGATGCAACACTCTCTGGAGGTTTTGCTTACCCTGTAAATCATCATGCCTATATTCTTAATTGTTTGGCACAGCTCCCAGGACATCCATTACATCTCCTGTGACTAACACAGCTTTGTATCTGCTCACCCCTGGGGCTTCCAACCAATAAATGTCTGGGCACGGAGAGAAGGGCATGGAAATAATGCATTACAGGTCAGCAACATTCTGTCAGGACACCTGAACAATGTGAGCCAATGAACCAGCCAAAAACACAGTAGCAGGCTCTTGCCCCTCTTCGGTTTTCCCTTCTCTGCCTTTCCTGTCACTAGAGAGTCAGCCACTAGGATTGCACTGGAGTGTGCAAGTCCTCCTCTAAACAAAAAGCTGAAAGAATACTGAATGCACACTAGAGAAGGTGGCATCAGTTCTGATTTATGTGGGCATTCTGCCTGCTACAGCCCCCAGCTCCTGCCACAACCCCAGATGAACAGCCAACAGAGCCACCAACAGATGAACAGCAGTGGCTCCTGCTCAGCTCCAGGTGAGGTTGTGAGAAAGAAAAGAGCAAGGCAGGCAGAAAAGTGTCTGTGGTACCTGTAACCCACCAGAGCAAGGCACAGAAAGGGCTCAGCCTCTACCCATGGCTCCTCTGAGGACGATGGCATTTGTGGGGGCAGTGACAAGGACACTGGGAGGAAAGCAAGCTCGCTCTGCAGGAACAGTTTCTTCTTTCTAAACCTTTCCCAGGCTCTGAGGGGAGCACAGCACTGGGAAGGTAAAAAGGAATCAGTTCTTTGACCGACAGGAGAAAAGGCAAGCCCACCCAGAGCAAAAGAGAGCCAGAGAAGCAGGGAGGACGGAGGGACAGAGAAATTGTGCAAAGACACATTTCACGTGCAATTCATGTAAAGGCACTGGCATTTTTATCACAAAGAAGAGTTGCATCAAAGTCTCCAGAGATCTGCCATAAAGGAAGCCCTTGCCTTGCTGCCTGGGCTGCCTGAAAGAAACACCTGTTATGCACAACAAAAAAAGACAAAACAAACAATAGGTATAGAGGGGAGGCCGTGCTCCAAACAATGGGAATTGCAGAAGCACAGTTTGCTCTAAATGCAGGACCAGAATCCTATCAAATGAACAGCTGGGGAAAGCACAATTCTCTACATTTGCAGGGAAGTTGCACAGATTATATGATGGCAACAAATACAATATATGTATCTGAGCTCTGCTTCCTAGGCACCAGAAAGGACAGGAACCTCCTAAGATATCTCTGAGTGGAAGAATAAACTTGCCTGAGCCCAGCTCCAGGAATAAAGATAGCCAGATTTCAGAGGAACACAATGGACAATTTTCCTCCCACGGGATCTCTGCAAGAGTTTCTGCTAAGAGGACCCTGAGCTCAACCAACCTTCTCAAAAGGTGCAGAAAGCAAACCTGAGATTTACACAAATCCACCCAAGTACACAAAGGGGACGTGAACAATTCCCAAAATGGATGTTCTGTTTTAAATAAGCAGCGCAAATATTCTTAACAAAGAATTCTATGTCAGTGTATTGATTACAATTCAAGATTTTTTTATTCTAGTTGTACCAAAAAGACAGGAATTCTGAACTGTGCACTAAGAAATAATGCAAGGGAAGTAGAGTTAAAAAACACCCTGAAACTCATGACGCAGAAAGATAAAATTCTTGGAAAATATAATTTCAAGCCTGCCTTTAATTTCAAATAAAGAATAAATGCAAGAAATAGAGGTTTACTTCTGATTCTGGTCACTAGAATATATCAGCTCTCCAAAACCTTGTTTACCAGTACAATGACAAAGAAATTCCTGGATCTATCATATATCTGGTGAGCAGAAACAGGTTCTATGGAAAAACAGAAGCAACATCTATGGGCTCTCTCCAGCCATGGAGACATTCAGAGAATCACAAAAGGGGAAAAGAAGAAGTCTGAAAGTTTTATTTCTGGATTTTTTTCTAATTTGAAGCAATTGGAGTCCATTTCTGCTTATATTGCATCTTGTTTTACATGCATGAGTGTGTTTGCATATCCCTGGGAAATTCTGTGATCACCAATGCCCTGCCCTAAATTCAGGGCTCTCTTTCTTTGCCATGATCTCAGATCAGAACTGCCAGCATGGCTGGAGAGTTCATAAAGCCCTGATAAACTCACAGCTACCATCAGCTGCAATTCAGTAACTATTCACAACCTTGGAAAAACATCCTTCCTTGCTCCTAAATTCCCTCAGAGCCATTGAAAATCAATGCTCAGGAAAGCAAAGCAGTCCTGTTTGTAACTGATATCTAAAATGGGGCATTTCCAATGCATGCACTAAAAAGGTGTCTGAAGCAGCTCACACCTGTGTGTAAGGTGAGAATGGAACCAAGAGCTGCCTCACAGATGCTGACTGATTCCTGGACTACAAATCTGAACTCCAGGCTTAAAGGAATTGGAAATTATGCTCAATTTAGATGTGTGTGATTCTTAGGGATATTACTAACTTAAAACTTACTACATAGAGCACATGCAAAAGCGCCTCTTGCTTATTCACAGCAGCTCAGAAATGTTTGAATGGCAGACAAGATTCCACACACAGTTTACAAGACAAGGAAATATATTCTCACCACACAGAGCTTTAAAGGGACAAATGCTGCAACAGCTCCCATCAAACACTCTACCATCAGCCTCAGAGTTTTGGGGTTTTTTTTGCTAAAGCACAAAGAATGTGGTAAATTAGGAGAAAATAATTGATTAGTGGCACCAAATGATCCAGTCCCAACCCCACTGAGGGAGAATGGGAGGAACAAATGGAGGGTGCTGAAAAAAAGGGTCAAACGCCATTTTCAACACCAGCAGCCCAAATTCAACAAAGGCACTCCATCCCTCATCTGCCCTTCTGAAGAGGACAGCCAAAAGTCTTCTATATTTTGATGGAGACCAAAATTGAAAAAAAAACCAAACTCAAAACTGGAAGAAGGAAATGGGACACAGAAAAAGAGGGACTTCAGAGGACAGGCTCTTGTCCACCACAGGCAGGGAATTGTCTGTGGAATTCTGCCTGGCCCAGGAGAAGCCAGCATTTCTCCTGTAACTGCACTGCCAGCTGGCACCTCTCCCAGGCTGACACTCCAAACTGACCTGGAGATACACTGGGATATACTGGTGTACCAGCACTCTGAGCTTCTACAGCCATCAAACCACACAGAAAACCAGCTAAAATAATGCCACACTGCCTCAAAAGTCAAGCAATCAAACATTAGGGAATGTGAGAATTAAGGCTGTCAACATAATTCTCATTTTCCCACTTGTGATTTCAGTTTACAGTTATATTATCGTGTAACTCTGGAATACAATTTTTTTGTTCAACATGTATGACCAAGACACATGAGAATGAAATAAAGGTATCTATTTCACTTCACTCTGGCACTCGTAACTTCCAAATGCCTTATTTTGTTACCTAAATAATGTATTTCTTTGCACACAGTGTTCACAGCACACAGGAGTATAGAAATATTTCAGTCATTTCTGTCAAATCCATTTTAAATTGGTATTTTGTTGAAACTATCCAAGTTCCAACTTCAGAATAATTTGCTGAACAGTATCACTCTCATCCTTTAAATAAGCCAATTTTGATAAAAACCATTATAACACACACATTGTAAAATATTTTTTTGTAAAATTGTACCAAATATTTATGAGCTCCAAGCACTGTAAATTAAATTTGCCTCATTTCATTATTATTACTGTCCATCTAAGTCTTCATTTTATTTTTTATAACTTTATTATGCTTATATTGCAACATAAATTCTTTTATTTATTCTAAATACAAGAAACTCTGACATATACCTCTAAATCTCTCCAAAGTGTACTTTAAATCCATTTGAATAAAAATCTGAAATGGCTCCTTAAAATTATTTAACCGTTATAAATTTTATTCAACTTTCACGTGAAAAGTGAACTTAATGGAGACTCCACAAACGATGTAAAACAAAGACAGCTGACACGAGATCCATGACCCTGCAGGTAATCTTTGTTCAACTGAGACTTTCACAAGACAACTGCACCTTTCCCTCTCTTTCTCCAGAATTTTAAGCAGGGGGTCACTCACATCAGCCCTCCAATCACAGCCCCTCAAGGAACCATGAAATATTTCATTTCCTCTTCTTTAAGAGCTGCCTGCCACTGCAATTCAGCAGCAGGAAAGTGACAGAAAGTGGACAACTAAATCAAAACTGCTCCCCTTGGCCTCTTGTCATGTCTCCTTGCCTCCTAAGCCTTGCAGGGTAAGGCACCATCAGCTTTTGGACACCCAGGAAAACCCAGGGTGGTGAGGACAGTGGCATGGATTCAGTAGGTGGAACCAGCTTCTCCCTCTGAATCACTTGAACCATTTTATCCCAGGGGAGAGTTTGAGGGGCTCAGTTTTGAATGAGCCACCAAAACAGAGCTGAGACCACTCAATGTGGCAAGCGTGACTCAGAAAAGCAAGACACTGGCAACAAGGACTAAATAATCCTCAGATCTCTTCCTCTTGACACAGGTGCGGGTGCTGGTGGCAACTCTGGAATGCCAAACAAAAATCCTATCTCAAATACAGCCATTTTGGCTAGAGAAGCAACATTTCAGATGGAATCAGCTGGGCAGAATGAGATGCCCAGTGCTTAGAATCACAAGAAAAGATAATGATCCTTATACACCAACACCCCCAGTGCTGTTAGAGTAAGAGTTGTGAACCTGGCAGCAGGTTTTTTTGTTTGAGTGGTGCTAATGGATGCAGATCAACACTGTGTTCTGTCCAAATTCCAGTGTGGGACATGACACACTACTTGCCTGTGTCTCCCTGTCCTCCCATTGGAAATTCCCATCACACCTCCTGTGCTTGCAATCCACCAGGTGAAACATCATCACACCCAGTGCACCAGCCCAAAGCCTGCACTGGGGACAGCACTGCTATTGCAGCCAGGACAAGGAAATGACCCTCATACCCCTGCAGGTCTGGGGACAGCACTGCTATTGCAGCCAGGACAAGGAAATGCACCCTCATACCCCTGCAGGTCAGAATTCCCCGCTATACACATCACTAAAAAGTAACATTAACAAACATTGACCCAAAACACTACATCCTCTGTTCATGCTGTGCACCACTACAAAACACAGAAAACTCCTGCAGAAACCTTAAGAACCATTTCCTGAGTAAGAGCCATGCAATCCCAAGCATATTCCATGATACTGAAGAGGAAACAAATGAGATCTGAATTTAGCTCAGAGTGTCATCCTCTTTGGGATCCTTCAGCATGTCCTGTGCCACATGAACTAAATATTACTTGGCCAACAGAGCCAAAACCCCCCAATTTAGAGAAATCACCAGAATAAGATGCAGTTGTGAATTTTCAAAATTTGTTTTGTTCTGGGGGGTGAGATCCTACAACAAATGCTCTCCAACCGTGCAGCCATCTGAGTCATTGTGCACTGGTGACCCTCATAAGGATGCTCTTGTTTCCAGAGCCAGTGTGATGCCACGCAGCGATCTGTCTGTTCAATTGAATTCTTGCCTCTAGATAGATAGATAGATATAAAGTTTATTTTGAAATGTCTCCTAGTGCTTCTGAGCCTGACTGATGTGAGATGTTATTTTGAACATGCCAAAGCATCTGAACGGCTCCAGTCCTTTCTTTTCAGCGTGCATTCCTTGATAAGTGGCAAAGCTTCCCACTTATCAGTCACTCAAAGTGACTGTGGCTGTCAGCTGTGTACAAAGCGCAATCAGCTTGCAAGAAGAGACACCAGCATTTTTCTTCTCAGTTTGAAGCAAACACGTTTTGACTGCTAGTCATTCAATTTTAAAGCATCTTCAATTAGGGGCGGATGAAGATATAAAGAAAACACATCCTAAACACCTCTGCCAGCCAGCAGTAAAAAATTTATTGTTATCTCCTGCTTCACCTCACTGCAGAGGCAGCAGTGGCAGCCTTTTTTTGGCTGTACAGCAGGAGTGCTCAGGATTACACAGACAAGACCACGGCCACGGAGAGCTTGTGCTTCTCCAGGCACTTCCAGGTGGCACCTTGTGCCCCTGCTGTGCCCACACCTGCACAGGTGAAGCTCACACGGCACCCCACGCCACCCACTCTGAGCACAAACACTCACAGAATGCTCTGCAGGCAGCAAAATGCCAGACAAACCCACCAATAAGGCCGTGGAAACACAGACAAGGAGGGCTGGCAGAGAGCAGAAGCTGCTGCAGGAAAGGGTGGGCAGCTGCACAGGAAAGGTTACTCAGCACCAGGGAGCTGAAAGTGAAAGGAAATGGTCAGAGCTGATGATGAGAGATGCAGAAATTGGAGAGGGGAACTGAAAACAAACAAACAAAAAAAGACAGGGCCCTGAAATGCCTGCTGAGGAGAGAGAGACCAAGATGAGGCCCTGGAGCACGATGCTGCCAGCTGTGAGGACTGGATTTGACCACTGGCCTTTCCTTACAGTCTAAGATGCTGGATTATTTTGGGTGTTTCAGTGCTCTGGTTTTTAACAAAAAAAAACTTTCTGGCCTCTTCTTGTGATTGTGTGAGAGAACTGGAAAATGGGAACACTGAAAGCTCAGTAACAGAAAGTAAATTAAGAAAAGATGCTAAAATGGCAAGAAAAGAAGTCATGAAGTTCAAAACAGTGTTAGAATTTGAGAACATTTGAACCAGTAACACTGGAGAAAACAAGTGCTATTGCCATCAAGTAGCTCAGCATAGGCAAAAAAAAGCTGCTTTACCTCAATCAAACATGCCCTTGCATTTCCAATAAATTCAAGTTCACAGAACCACAGAACATTCTGAGTTTGAAGGGACCCACAAGGGTTCAATTCTTCAGGGAATGGCCTTTATGGGGATCAAACCCCCAACCCATGCTCTGACCAACTGAGCTCATGCAAGTTTTAAGCAGATACTCCTGGTTTGCACTGGCACACCACCACCAGAACACAAATGTAGATGGCAGAAGGGTACAGAAAAGGCCTGAGACCAAACTACCTGCAGGAACTTGCTAAGGGTTACCTGTGGAGCTAAAACCATGGTGCAAACTGATCCTCTGCACTGAATGAAGTGCCCATAAGGACCCTTACATAACTTAACTTGCCTGCTAAGGGAAGGAAATGAAGGCCCACAGGTTACTCAAAAGTCCAGTCTGCCACAAACGTTATTAGCTGAAGCTGAGAGCACAGAAAGCAATTAGTTCATTCTGACTGATTTTTCTTCTTTCTTCCCCTTCTTTTCCCTATTTCCGCCCCCAGCCCCAAGGTTTTGTTTGTTTGGGGTTTTTTGGGGTTGTTGTTCTCTTTGGGTTTGTTTGTTTTTGGTTCTGTGCATGCATGTGTGTGGTTTTGGATAGCTTCTTTCCCAGGGGATTTTGGCAGCCCAAGGGACAGGCGAGTCCCTCTGATAACTGATAGGAGATCAGCTGCAGGGCTCTGGGAGGAACAATTGTTCTGCCTCTCTGCTGGCAGCTCAGGGCTTCGGGAAGGGGCTGCAGAGTCATGGGAAAGGCTGCAGTGTGACTCCTCCTGGGCTCTCCCCGAGCGCAGCCTGCCCTGCTTGTGAGCTGCAGCAGAACAGCTGCTCCTGACACGTGATGGATGTGCACAAAGTGTCCCCACATCCACCAGCACTGCAGCATGCTCAGCCTGCCTGGGCACTCACAGCTTCTCACATCCACACTGGCAAAAAACCCCAAAAAACAAAACCAAACCCCTGCAGCGGACAGAGCCTGCTCTAAAAATATCCTGGAGAGAGAGGAGGAAGATACTTTCTCACAGTTTCCTACCAAGGAAAGGTCCCATTAAACTCCTGCTAATATGAACAAGAGCCTTTTCCCCATGTTCAGTGGGAGCTGGATCAGGCACTCCTTCAGCAGTTTTATTGTCTTACCGAGGAAACCTTCTGTCCTCACCTCTCTCTAACATGCAAAGAGGACTCTGGTTGTGGAAAAACTAATTCTGCTCTGCCTTGCAAGGGCTTGCAAAGGGATTGCAGCAGCACAAAGCCCTGCTCTGCTGCCACTGACTTCTCAGAAGAGCAGAATTCCCAGGGAACACAGGAATCCAGAAGCAAGAGGCATTTCTGAATCTGTAACCAGGCCCTTGTGCAGCCCCTGCTCATTTTTGTGTCTCCAGTGAAGCACTCACCACCCCAGCCCTTTAAAACCCATGGAGAGCTCTGGTTGGGAACCAGGAGAAATGCCCCAAGACCTTGTGACTGCCCTGAGGAGACACTGACAGGGCAAAGATTAGGAGTAAGGATCTCTGCCCTCCTTATTAAAACCCAAAGTTCTCCACGTATTTAGCTCATATAGTGGCCTATTGGGAGTTTTTTTTTTTTTTTGGAAGAAGCATGTAGAAAATAAATGCCTTAGCCATGTTAGAAATATAATTTAAGACTGCAAACTTGTTGGGGCAGGGAAAAAAAATCTTCACTTTTTTTTTCTACAGTCAATTAATCTGTGTCTTCTCCCAACAAGAGAAACTGGTGCCTTCTCAAAAAACCAAAAAGAACACAAATGGGTCTGGATATCAAGCAGCCAGCTCTGGGTAACAGAGGATTGCTCACCTGAGGAGTGCAGAGCAAACAACAAATCTATCTAAACAACAAAAATTATTGCCATAACTGGTGGGTAAATGATGGTACTGAAGCACCCTGGAAGCAGGTCTCTACCACTGTTTTGGAAGACTGGAAGCAGCCCAGAACCTCTTGCTGTTTGGAAAGTCTTGACAATAACAACTGTGTCATTTCAAAACTTTGCATGTTAAGCTTAAGAAATATTTTGCTGAACTTCTGTGTAACTCAGAAACCAAATCCCTCTTTCCTCCCCAAAAACACAGCTCCGTTTTGAAAAACAGATCTGGCTGGGAAATGGCCTAGCCATCCTGCAGGAAATTCTCACTTCAAGACTTTTATTACATTCCAGATTGGAACATCTCGAACCTCAGAAGGCAGTGAGAATGGGAATATTCTGGTTTGAGAACTGAGCATCTCTTCATCCACCCAGGAGCTGGCAAAGCCACATCCCCCCCGGCAGGGCTGACACTGAAAGGGTTAATTCCATTCTGCTGTGCCTGTGAGACTTTCAGCACAGGAGCAAGGCCTGCAAAAGCTGCTTTCAGCAAGGAGAGCTGGGAGGTGAGAAGAAGACATGTGGTCCAAGAATGCAGTGACAGACAAAAGAACAGGGAATTGGGAACCTGGAGTGGGGTTTATGGTGATGGGGCAAAAACTGTTCTGTGCATGGAGAGGCTGTACATGAGTGACCCCCTTGCAGAGTCTCCTGTGTGCACCTTCAGCCCTGAATAAAATTATTCCCTCTGTAACACAGCTTTAGTGCTGGAGAGATGAATTCCCACATTTCAGGCATTTAACAGGTACCAGGTGGAACAGGCCAGCTTTGGTTCCAGTGTTGCATCAGAATTTAGCTGGGATCCCCTCACTCTCAGGGGTCCAAACCTTCTCACAAAGAAAGGGTTCTATTAAAACATCTGCTCTAGCTGTGGAGGAAAATGAAAAGCCTCTCCTAAAACACAGATTGCTGTCTGGCAGGAACTGCCCTCAATTTCAGAAAGCACTTGGTTCTTGGGCTGAGTATGTCACTCAGAAGAGAACACAAATTAGTAACCAATTACTGACAGTATCAAACCAAAAAAGTCAAACAAAACTGTGGCCTAAATGTTAGAAACATTGTAAAGCAGCGTTTTTGCTGCCTGCTGCTTTGAGATCTTAGTTTTACATTATTGGCAACCTGCAGTGTTCCAAGATCTTGAGCTGGGCTCTCCAAAAAAAATTTTGACTAAAAATCAGAACAGATTAGAAAACAGCATTTGGCCTCTGTTTTGTTTGCCTTCTAATTTTGGAACTTGTAGTGCTCATGGTTTCAGATTTTGCCTGGAAATCTGAGAGTTGGAAGTTTACATTTGGGAGAAATGAAAGCTGGCATTTTTGTCATCACATGACTCCAAGAGCTGGGGCTTGAGGGAAAAACATAAAACATTGTCAGGTTTTCCACAAAATTGTGAGATTAGCAGTATCAGTTTTATCACAATTTAGGCTGCAAGGTTGACCTATTTTATCAACAGTGCCCTACTGAATATGAATTGCTTTATGAATTTTAACAACCATATTTCATTTTAAATACAGTTCAATTAAAGTGACACTTGTCAGTGAGCTCCCAGCAAAGCCTTCCATCAGCATCCTGGGCCAGGCTTTGTCTCTGGGCTGCAGGGGCCCTCCCAGCCCCGTGGCTCAGGGACACCCTGGAACGAGGGGTGACACCATGGGCACCTCCCAAGCTTCTGCCCCTCTGTGCCCGGCTGGGATGGGAGCTGCAGAGCCCCACAATGCCCCAGGCTCCTGGGGAAGGGCACCAGGGAGAGACTGGGGCCCCACAGAAGAGGAGCGGGTTACCAGGAGAGCTCCCTTGAGGACAAAACTGAGCTGAAGCCAAGAACTTGCTGAGCTGTACCAGTGTTGGAACCCAGGAAATTCCCCTGGCTGCCCTGGAGGGCTCGAGCCCCTGCCCAGGACCCCTGTGCCTTTGATTCAGCCCTTGGAAAAAACAACTACCAACCTTATCTGAAAGATTACAAGCCACGAAAGTTTAAGTAGAATGATAGTGAATTTATCACAGGGTGAAAACCAGATTTTTTGTGTTTGTTGGAATGGGGGTTCAGGGGGCAAGATGAAGGAATCTGGGCGTGTCCAGCCTTTCTCCTCCTTCTTCTTCTTGGCCTCCATCTTCTGCAGTGATGTTGGCACTTTGGGATTGGTTTAGAGTAGAAGCTCACTGTCTAACATAGGTGATGGGTATTGGGAAGTCACTGTAAACATGTTATATGTCGTTTTTAGTATAAAGGGGGCGGCCAGAGAGCCTCTGTCTGTCCTGCTAAACAGACCTAAGTTGGGCCGGAGAAATAATTTTATAGATAAGATACAATAAGCAACCTTGAGACCGAGAAATGAAGAGCCCTGACTCCTCCTTCAACTGCTGGGCTGGGAAAAGAGACTTTCTAACCTATCTTGGGGTCACTCTGAGCAGCTAAAGCCCTGAGATTCCAGGTATCAGCCTGTCCTACAATTTCTGCCTCAAATACAGCCTGAAACCTTTGGGGGTGCTGATGCCCAAGGGCTGTGCAAACCCACATTCCAGCTGCATCCATGGCAGAACAGCAGGGCCAGGGGTGCAGGGAGAACAGCACCAACACTCAGAGGCAGAAACCTCACACACAAAGATTGGGCAGAGCAGAAAGCAGTGCGCGTGGGGGGCTGCATCCCAAAGTGCCATAAAAAACAGGGAAGGGCTAGTTAATTATTCAGAGAAACTCAAATTAGGTCTAGAACATCTTGAAAAGTAGAAAAAAAATTATAAACATCTGCCAAAACACAAAATCCCGTCTAGATCCTATTTTAGTATTTTGAGGTCGTACAGATTCTCAAATTTAATCTAATCTGCAGCTTTCCTCCAGCTTACTTAACTCTCTTTACAAAGTCCTTGTTTTCTGTTTTAGTGACACCACCTTCCAATGAACTCAGCAGAGATGGGCTTGGAAAAGATGTGTCACTTAGACTCGCATGCCAGGCATGTTTTTCTGAGCCCAAGGAACTAAAGCATCTTTCTCCAGCATCCCAGAGGTGCTGGTTTAACTGAGCTGCAGTTCCACGGAGCATCTGCAGCCCTCTGAGGAGGAGAGGGACTCTCAGCCTCTCCCTGGTTAAGGATTGTGTGATGGGCTAAGGAGAAAGGGAGCTGTTTCCAAGTTAGCACACGGAGAGAAAGGACTCATAAATCATGGGGTCAGCCAGGTTATGCTTTTTTCTAACCTTAGGGTATTATGCTTTCAATACAATTTTTCAGTGGCTTTTTTCTGTGTAATAATTTATATGGAATTATGGCAACTCTTACAAGCTTGGAAAAAAATTGGCTCAAGTAAAACGATTCCTTTGTCATAAATAAGTTGAGTTCATAGCTACAGCACAATCACTCAGCTGCACCTAAGTCAAACAGTTATCCACTCTTTGTAGGAATATTTCCCTGTCAATAAATCTCATGCTATTTCAAGACTTCAGGGCAGTGTGACAGAAGCCTGTTAGATTAATTAGGGCAAGGTCAGGAAAGCTGAACTCACAGCTACATTCTTGTCACAGTTTTCTTCCACCTCCCATAACCCATAGGCTGACTGTAAACTCACTGACCATTTTAAACACAGGCACCTTAGGGGGACTTCATTGCCTTAATTCATATCCAAAGGACGATTTCTTTGAGAATTGTTTCTTCTCTGACAGTCACTAGCTGAGAAGAAATGTTTTGCTTTTTGTTCCCTGTCAATAAGGATGTTTTTTGTTTTTAAATGGTTTTCCCTTCAGAGTTATGGGCTTCAGGCAGGGTTCATGAGACTTCAGGATCATACATGGAACTGCCCAGACTGCCTGTGCAGTATCAGCCAAATTTCACTACAAACAGATCATCTCTGTGGGAATGAGAGAGCAGCACTGTCTCCCTGCCTGCTCCATTCCTGACCTTTCCAGCCTGACCATCCAAAAGGAGGGTGCCACAAATCCAATGGGGTCTGTGTGAAGCGGACCCTGGAGGTGAAATCCTGACCTCAGCAGGGTCAATATTTCATCTGCAATCCCTTGAGCCAGAGCCCCAAATCATTCCTGAGGATTGCAGCTTCCATCAGATGGGACTTGGCTGACTTTCATTTACTACTGACTTAGGTCAAACTTGGACCAGGGATCAGGAGATGAAAGGCTCTATATCTCATTATCAATAACCAGGGTTTTCTTCACTACCCCTAAAAACAACATACTTCATTCTTATCTACAGGGCATTAAAACTTAAAAGGGTTGGGGTCAAATTACATTACTTCAATTTATTTATATTCACTGCTTATAAAACAACTTCCTCTCTCGCTGCCATAGCTAAATGCTAAAAATACAAATATTTTCCTTGCTGTTGTACAGGTTTTGCTATTGTTTTTCTTTTAAAGTCTTATTAAAAATGCAGCAATAAAGAAAATCCCTCCCACACACAAATTAGGAAGCAGAAAAGAGTACAGAGGTCGAGGCCAAATCAAGCCTTACCAATCTCAAAATTATTTTCAGCAAAGCACATTTTGTATAGAAGTTGCCTTATAACAGAGGGATGGACCTTCCCAGGAGTTTTTCTATAAATGCCCAAGTCCAGATATGGACAGAATGTCCCTGGAATGACAGAGCCAAGTTTTCTTCCAGTAGGGAGCTCCTCTGATCTGCCTGGAATTAGGTTTTGTTAAAAGGCTTACAACTGTGATTGACAATTTTAGGCAACTCCCTCTGAAATGCTGATGAAAAGCTTTGGAAGGAGAATCCTGCTGCTACTGAACAAACAGAACCCAGTCTACAGCAGCCTGCAATGCTCTGTACAAAACTGCATGATTAAACAGCCAGAGATCCCACCCTGGTCCCAGGTATCTGTAAAGTCAAACCCGTCCTTTGTTATTCCATGGATTATGTTTATTAACCATTCCTGTTATTCCACAGGCAAGCAGATTTGCACTGTTCCCAAAACAGGGGCATACACATGGAAGAAAAATAATGAAATACAGTCAATGGCATGAAAAGAAACTTCTGAATACAGTATGAAGTTTACTGGGTATGCTGGTTTAACAACTTCTTCTACTCCTGGGAATAAACCTGCAGGTACCTGAAACTTACACAGCTGCTCTCCTGAATCTAACCAGCCCTTTGGCCAGCTTCTCACTCACACAATACTTCTGCATAAATAAAAAATTCCAGTTTCACAACACCTCAGGCAGGGGGAAGAAGGTGCACTTGATTATCAATCACTGAAGATTATCAATCACCTCAGCAAAGCCTCAAACACAGAGCTGTAGGACACTGGTTCCAAACAAACTCTTTCTGGCAATGCTTTTGTCACTCCTGAGGAAAGAGGATTGGTCCTGCAAATGCCTGAATTATTTTATATTATATCCTGCTTGCATGACCAGCTCCTCTAACAACTTCTTCCCGACCCTACAAAAACCGTGCTAATCATATAAAGCCTTCCAAAACCTGACCTTTTTTTTTGCTAAATGACAGGTAAAATCCTCTTGTGTTTCCATGAACAAGATGCCAGCCAACTGCAGAGATTCTTAAAGAAACTGTGGCAACAATGGCTGAGGGAAAGCGTGGGGAAGGGAAAGGAAGAGTAACAGGGGTGTGGGAGGAGACGTGTCTCTGACCTGGATCTGCTGCTGAAGAAGGTTAATTTTGTGCTGCTGCTGCAGAAGCTGCTGCTGTTGTCTTGCAATCTGTGAAGAAATTGCACAGAAGAAACATGAGATAGGGATCACCATTCCCAGAGTCCATCCACAGGAAGCTCTGACCCTGCTTAGTTCTTCAAACCTCTCCTGTGAGCTAAGGAACCTCCGAGGGCAGAGGCTGCTGCTGAAGCAAGGGACGCGTGTTCAATTCATTGCTAACACCAGTGGGAAAGGGACTCTTGTGGAAAATGCTGTGCTGTGCATAAGACAAGGACCTATGCAGAAATCTTACTGAAATGGCACTGCCAAAATTCCCCAGGAGAGAGAACAACACCAGCAGAGAAACCAAAAAGTGCTGGAGAAGGGTAGAAAAAGCAAAAAAGTAGGATGGCCAGAAATACTTTTCTGCTTGGCACCACCTGCTCAGAAAGTTTTTAAAAACCAGCAATCTGACACCATGGAGCAAGGTTCTTAGTGTACTTTTATTAATGTAGCAACAGGCACAAAGAGACTGGAAGTGAGCTTGGAAAAATCCCTGGCTCTCCAATGTGTGTATCAGCTGCAAGGAGCTGAGGGGCAGGCAAGGCCACAAGGCTCAACATGAGCCTGCTTTGTGAAGCCCTTCTAAGGCTCCTCTCAAAGCCAAGTGCCTTTTCCAGAAGGACTTCCACCCTCCCTCTCCCTAAATCCCTGCAAATGCTGCTGGGGACACATTTTACACCCATGAAGGGAAAAACCAGACACTAGCAGAACGGAGTTAAGAGCTCTAAAGGCTGGAGGGAGATAAACCATCCTTGAACTTAAAAAGCAAGAATGGAGCCTTTCTTTTAGAAAGAAAAATAATTTTTATCACTACATTTTTTCAGAGTTTGGGTATTTTAATTTCTGCATAATAAAGAAATAACAGAATTTCTTCAATTAAAAGAAATCCTAGTTATCCTAATTTCTCTTTGCCTTTTTCTACTGTCTTCATTTTCTTTTTCACTTTCAAATCCCTGTGGCACTGGTGACTTTAGGAGGCAGGGTGAAGGGAATAGCTGGTACAGGATGTCTCCCGGTGAAAGAATTGCCAATTCCACCTTCACTCCTTCCCCTACCTTTGCTGTCCTAACAACAGCAGGATGCAAATTCTGCAGCTCAAGGTAAGTCACTTCTGTTCTCCCCATGTGGGAGTTCAGGCCAAAATAAGATAAGGTTTTTAAATAATTAAATTAATAATTTTAAATCATTAAAACCAGGGGAAAACAAGGCTTAAATGTCTGAAGGTAGCAGCAGTGCCTTAGAAATCTTAAGACTTGCTTAAGTACAATACCGACACTGAATATGACAACTATGACAGATTTCAAAGAATTTTGTGAGTTTAAAACTCACAGAGCTGCAATTGTGTGATAAAATTTTAAACTAGATATCTAAATATTCTCTGCTTGCGTTCAAGTACAAAAGCAGACATTAATTTCTGTTAAAATCTGCCCAGTGAAATCTGTGAGAAAAGTTAAGTTTTTGCCTAAAATGTTGTGTGTCCATGTGTGCCCATTGGAAATGATCACATGTGAAAAGCATGTTTGCATTTCCAGTGAAGGGCACATTTGCAAAAACTGAAAATCAAGCCTCTCAAGTGTAGGAAAAAAAAAGTCACACTTGTTCACTGACTTTATATTATTCTCTGCTTTTTTCCATGGTTGGCAAAACCCAACCTCTTCATGTCTCACCTTACAATGCAAGTGCTGCATTTTGTTCTTTTTATACCTGCTCAGTACTTCTGAATTAAAGCGGCTTTGGGGGATTATTCAGGAGGGCTGGATGTGCCTGTTTATTTACAGACAGTTCAAAAACCCTAACAGTAGTGAAGGTAACACAGAACTGCAGAATATTGTGAGTTGCAAGGGACTCACAGGGAGCATCTAGCCCAACTCTTGGATGAAGAGACTGACCCCACAGCCTTGGTGTCCCAGACATCTTTTATGAAAAATCCTTTCCTTAGGATTTTTCCTCCTGAGAAGCTGAGAGGCCTCAGGAACAAAATGCAAACAATGGTTATCTGCTGCTGTGGAATGCAACAGGTGCATCTGTGATTGGTCTCATGTGGTCGTTTGGAATTAATGGCCAATCACAGCCCAGCTGGCTCAGACACAGTGTCCGAGCCACAAACCTTTGCTATCATTCTTTCCTTTCTATTTTTAGCTTAGCTAGCCTTCTGAGGAGAACCTTTTCTTCTATTCTTTTAGTATAGTTTTAATGTAATATATATCATAAAATAATACATCAAGCCTTCTGAAACATGGAGTCTGATCCTCGTCTCTTCCCTCACCCTAAGACCCCTGTGACCACCATCACACCTTGGCATTGCTGGCAGCAGGCTCTGCACAGCTCCAAGATGGATCTATTGCAAATTAAATTTGCAAGCATTAACACCCCTCTATAACCTGTTAAATCATCTATGATTAGGATTAAACTGTAGAGCATTCTCCTGACGTGTTCTTGTTCAAACCTTTCCCCCTTGGAGAACAAACGGAAAAGACCCTGCGTGCACTTTTCGGGTATGGAGGCTAAAGCCAAGCTGCTGGGCAGCCCTTGCAGGGAGTGGCTGGAGCTGCAGGCAGTGCAATGACCACTCACCTGCTCCTGCTGCTGCTTGGCCAGCTCCATTTGCTGCCGCTGCTTCTCGATCTGAGACGCCGCCAGCTTCTTCTGCTCGTCGTGGGCTGCCAGCAGCTGCTCCCTCAGGCTGGTCAGCTGGTTGATCATGCCCATGAGCTGCCTCTCCTTCTCAGCCAGGCTCTCTGGAGTCCCTGGGCATCACATGGTGGGGGAGAAAGAGAAGAGAGAACGTTTAGAGCCATGCAGCTCTTTTATTTTCTCTTGATTTTGCAGCTCTACTGCAAGCAGAGTTTCAGGAGAGGCAAAGAGCAGCAGCAGACTGCAATATGGTGCACACAAAGACCTGCTCCTCTACAGGAAAATGAGCCATGGAGGGTAAATCTGCACACAGGCTCTGATCTGGGGTCCCCCTTCAATGGTTCTTTGCACTGCCTTTCTGTCAGATTAACAGAGGGAAATAATACTGCCTGTTTTGAGGAAGTTTCAAGTTTTAAACACTGGGGATCAAAAGCCCAACCCTTCCAAGTTTGTAAGACAACAACATTTATGGCAGAAACTTAGGAAAAAGATGCAGTTTCTGTAGTGTCAAAGCATTGATGTAATGTAATTAACATCCCTCTATAACCTGTTAGATCATGCACATCCCTGATTAGGATTAAATTATACAGTATTTAAACTGTCAGTAACTCCTACTGCTGTTGCTGCCACCAAGGTACAATTTCAAGGGACAAATTCTTTTATAAACATATCCAAAATGTGAGTTAAACCCAACTCATCACCACTCTCATTTGCACTGTTGTTAGACGTTTTTTATGGTGGAGTTCAGCCGACACACACAGAGGAAATCACTACCTCACTTTTCATAATCATGCTGAAGAAGTGATTTTTCTACCCAGAAGGACAGTGGTTATAAGGGAACATTCTTCTGCCAATGTCACCAGTGCTCTCCAAGTGGAAATAAAAAAAAAAAAAGGAAAAAGAAAAAAAGTTGGCGACTCCAGCAAGCATGCTCCTAGCCAACTATCCAACTATCAGTCAGACATGGAGAGAGCTACTGGTAATAGCTCATTTAGCCTTCCCCCCTGCCAGTGCAGGAATGTTCCCTGCAATATTTCATACAGCCTGCTAGACTGGATTGAAATGGCTGTGATGGTGAATCCTCTGCTCTTGCTCTGAAAGCCCTTGAGGTGCCACTGGGAGGGCTCTTTGCTTGATATTTAGCTTAATTTCCTTTTTTTTGTTACTTTTACCTAATTTCAATGATATGATCCCGAGCAACATCCCATTTGCTACATCAGCCAAGTGCAAGCATTTAAATCCATTTGTAGACAGCCATATGCAGGTGGAAAACCACACAGAATCACCAGAAAAAACGTGACAGGAGAAATGCAACTGCATTGTTTTTCATTAGGGTTCTAGAAATTTCTGTGAAAATATTCTCACCACACAACAAAGAGCTACAGCAGAATATTCTCAGATAAAGCCTCCAGAAAAACTGTGGTACAAGCTGGAAACTTGAGAAACACACTGCAACAGAAAGCATAGGCCTTTAAACCTGTTCTGCTAAAAGCTGTGAGAAGGAATGGAAGCCAGTGCTAAAACACTCCCAGGGCTGAAGAAAACACTTCTAACTCTGAGCTTTCCTTCCAGCACTGGAGACAGAGAGCTGCTACAAGCCATGCATTTGCCACCTGGCCATGGAATTAATCAGAGGTTTCCACTGCCACTCTTGCATCCTTTATTTGTTGTTCCCCAGGAGAAAGGTGCAGGGTTTCCAAGGGGTGCAGAATTGTTCTAGGAGGCAGCCCCTGCCTGGCCTGCCCACGTGGGTTTACCATAAAGCTCCTCCAATGGAGACTGCCATGCACAGCTACTGCCACTGAAACACCTGAGAACAAAATATTCTGCATTTATTTATCTATTCAGCAGATATTTTATTCCTAACTTTCACTGAGGGTGGATGCAAGCACGAGAGAGAGGGGAAGAACGTCCTACAGACAGAAGGAACACACAGCATTGCCTCAGCCCCTGAGTGAGGGCAAGCAGAAAGAAATCACTGTCAAACACACCAACACTCAGCACTGCTGCTTCACCCCTGGATTTGCAGCTCCTACAGCAGCTTTCAGCTGGGAATCAAAAACCCCTTTGTAAAGTTAAATTAATCCCCATCTTTAAGTTAATCTGAAAGGTGGAAAACTGTTTCCACATGTGTGAAGTGACAGGCAGAGAGCTCACAGTTCCCAGGAGAGGCAGAAAAGCCGTGCTGCTCTCCAGGCTGGGGCTGGGCTCCCTGGGAGGGAGCAGGGCACAGGCAGGGACAGGGACATCCCACCAGCCTGCCTGGCTGGCACAGGGCAGCAAAACCCTGCAGCAGCTCCAGCTGAGTGCCAGGAGCAAAGTGCAGCCTGCAGCTCTTGGTGCTGAGCACAGCAAGGTCAGGGATGTGCTGGAAGGGGCACAGGGGAGGCCACGGGCATCACCAGAGGGCTGGAGCTCTATTCTCAAAGAATTTCTATTCTATTCTGTATCTATTCTATTCTCTATTCTATATCTGTTCTGTTCTCTATTCTATATCTATTCTATTCTCTATTCTATATCTATTCTATTCTCTATTCTATACCTATTCTATTCTCTATTCTACATCTATTCTATTCTCTATTCTATATATATTCTATTCTATATCGATATCTATTCTATTCTCTATTCTATATCTATTTTATTCTCTATTCTATATCTATTGGCTATTCTATATCTATTCTATTGGCTATTCTATATCTATTCTCTATTCTATATCTATTCTATTCGCTGTTCTCAGAAAGGCTGAGAGACTTGGGGCTGCTCAGCCTGGAGAAAATAAAGGCTCCAGAGGCACCTTCCAGTACCTACAAGAAGCTCTTAAAGATGGGGACAAACCTTTTAAGCAGGGCCTGCTGTGACAGGACGGGAGGCAATGGTTTAAGCTAAAAGAAAGTCAATTTAGGTTAGAAATAAGGAAGCAGTTGTTTACAGTGAAGGTGGTAAAACACTAAAATAAGTTGCCCAGAGAAGTGGTGGATGCCCCATCCTTGGAAATGTTCAGTTTTCAGGGCTTTGAACAGAGGAAGTGTCCCTGGGCACTGCAGGAAGACTTGCTGACCTTCCGACCCAAGCCATGACTGTGAGCTCAGAGCAAGCAGTGACTGCCAGAGCAGACACCAACAGCACACTGCAGCCAGCCACACATCCACTCACTCTCTTCATTATTATTATTCCGTTCTTAAAGACAATCTGAAATGCCCACAAGGGGTGTTTTATATCCTACTTACCAAGTACAATGCATTATTCCTGGGGTTTATACAGCTGGAGTGAAAGTAGCCTGACAAAAGGCAGACTTCTTGCATTATATTTCTGGAGCTATTTCAGTTTGCTAATAAACCAAAAGGGAAAATTTATCAGCATCAGCTTTATAAAAAAAAAATCTTCTCTTGGAGAATACTTCCTGGAAAACATGGCTCAGTAGGTGCTTTTTTTTCCCAGGACTAAGCCATCCTTCCAGTAACTGGAATAGTACTTAATGATAATTTCAATCCTTTGAGGTAATAATTCCTTGCAAAGTAAGTACTTGGATAGCCATACTCTCAAGTGACCTGCACAAAACCAGAGGCAAAAAAAAAAAAAGGATCAGCTGTGTGGCTCTAATGAGAGATGGGGAATTCTGTGCCATTTCCCCTTGTCTTATTCACACATCCATGGAAGCTCCACTGATGATGAATCATAGTTTTGACATATCTTGCAGGTAACTGCTGGCTTGTAAATGTGTGAAAATTAAAAAAAAAAAAGGGAAGCACTTGAATCAGACAGTCTTGATAATAATGTTAAATGTTTGCATTTACTTTAAGTTTGGTTGTTTCTTATGTTAGCCTTATTACCTAGCACATCTTTTCTATAATTATTTTTCTTACATGGTCAACAAAAGTGCCATTTCACATTGCCATGGCCAATCATGTATTCCTTTGCAGAACATACAAAGGCCAAAGCATGGACAGTGTTATTTATTTATTGGTGAGGTGAGGCCAACAGTGGGGTCACTACATAAGTACAATCAGTGCCAGGAATTTTTCCTGGTGCAGCAAAAACCACTACAGAGTTATGAGCTCCAGTTGGTTCTGCACCCTTTTCTAGATGCCGTAGGCAAACAAGGATGGTGGACTTTTATCCTACCCTCACTATTTTCTCTGTGTGAACCTGCACGAGATCCAAACCTGTATCATGGTCTGAAGTGTCTTGGCAGCCAAGGGATTTCCACTTAAAGAATCCTGCAGCTCACAGGGCAAAACACGTCAGTATTTTAAGCAACTAAGCCAACAACAAATAAAATAAAGACAGCTGCTCAAACGATGCCACTCAGGAATTAATGAACTATCCACAGGGCTGCTGACCCTGCTGGAACTTGGGAGGGGTGCAAACCCCTGTCCCCAGCAGCCACCTCCAGCTGACAGAAACCCCAAGTGTTCATCACTGCAGGGCACACCTTGACAGCAAGCTGGACCACTCCACAGAGGTTCTGAGTGAGAGCCCCAAACAATGCCTCAAGAACTGCTCTGAATTACCCTGAGAGCCCAGACAAACAGATACTGCACATTTCATGTCTAACAAAGCCTTTAACCACCTGCCCTTCAGGAGGTTGCTGTGGGTGCTCTCTGTGCTCCATCACTGCAATGGCAGAACATGGATTTTCCACAACTGATGGGAACAGCTCGGGCAAAGGGCCATCAAAGCACACACTGCAGGTTGGTAGCTGCATAAAGAACCGAGAAAAGATGCTCTCCAGATGTGTCAGCTTATCCTCTATCACCGTGAACAGAAACTCAGGAAAAACCCCATGTTTGTGGATGCAGCACCCACAGCAGATGGCAATAAAAGAAGACTCAAATTAGCGGCATTCTAGGCAAACCTAAACTCCATCTCAGATCAACACTACCCATAATAGTGTTTAAAGTAGTAGAAGAAATTTACTCAAATGTGAAATAAACTATTACACATTCTTAGTTCTGATTCACAGGCTCAGACTGGCAGTGACAGTAACATTTTAATAAACATTAGAATGAAGACACCAATATGACCAAATGACACACTTAAAGTGAGAAAAGGAACAGGAGAAACCTTGGCATACCCACCCAAAACAGAACCAGAGCAAAAAAAAGGCAGAGGAACTGCTTCTGCGATCAAAACAGTAAATACTTTGTTATAATTTATTAGACAGAATGAGAATGTAAATGAGAAATTGGGAAAGCCAGTATTTTCTGTAACAGGCATTTTCAGCTTTTGCAGCAAATGCTGAGGCAGTGGGAGTGTTTGCTGCCAGCCAGCCGAGGGATGTGTGTGCCCCAGGGGCAGGGCTGTCCCCAAACCCTCTGTCCCCTCCCCAGGAACTGCTGGGGATGCTGCTCTGAGCACACTCACCCACCCAGGCACTGAAATCCACCTGCCAAGCCAGTTTATGCTGTCACAGGGACTGCCTCAACAGCTTTTGAACTGTCAGGATCTGTCTTTCAAAGGGAAATCAAAGAAAACAATGTGCGAGTACAAAGGCTGGAAGACATAATAATATTGTATTATGTTCGTATCGTTAGCTGTGGTTACAAAAGGGAAAAAAAGCCTCCTGTATCTACAAAGTTTTCTATGGGGGAAAAACTCATTAAATGGAAATAAGAATATTTTGAAGTGCTCTGTATTCGAATGATGCTAAGATCTATAATAATAAAGCATTTTTTAATTTCAAAGCACCACCTAATTGATCTTCTTAAAGACTGTTTGCAGGTATTAAGGTGATGGCATGCATTATGTTTTTCAAGAGCAAACTGAAGCACAAAGTTTTTAGCAACTCTCTGAAAGTCATTCTGCACTTTATGTGGTGTAGGAGGTTTTATTGCTGGCCCTGATGAAGTCACCAGCAGAACTATTGCAGCAAGGCCAAGAATTTCCCCACTGACTTTTAACAGTAATACACGTTAAATAGATAATTAAGTCTGTGTTTGACCCAGTTGGAGACTAGGTAGGGTTTCAGCCAAGGGGACCCTTATGAATGAAGCAATTATTGATGTCATCCAGCCCATGGAGCAAGAGCCCTGCCACAGCACAGCCTCTGTGACTTTGATGTAAGAGCCCTGAGACACGGGCTGAGCTGCAGCCCATGCATGAGCTAAACACTGAGTCACCTCCAAGCAGTTCCTGCAACGCTCTCCTTTTTCAGCAGGCTTTTTTAGCCAGCAAAGGTTACAGTTTTGATACACAAATGAAGGTTTTTCAAACCGAATAATCTATTAATCAAGCTGTCCTCAGAAAGAATAAAATCCTACTAGTCCTAACTGTATCAAATCCAAAGAATAAATAAAATTATCAGCAGTTCATGAAATAACTATATTTTCTAGAGGGTTTTCCTACAGCATCTTTCCTCCACAGTATCATTCTCATCCCAGTCTCAACTATTTTTTCCTCACTCCTTGTACTACTTTTAACCTTGACATTATTAGACATCTAAACCCAACAATACTTTGCTTAGTAAGGAAACCAGAAAAGTAAAACAGACAGGTTACCGAGTGTTCTTCTACTTTAAAGCAAGCTAATCTGTGTCATGCTCTCCCTAAATAAAAATTTTAAAATCTATTTATGACATAAATGTAAAGAGGAGTATTCCCATTCGTGCTGCTGACATCACCTGCAGTCACACACGAGGCAGTGAGGAGCTGGTGTTTCCTCCAGGAAAAGCAGGCTGAGAAACACATCTAAGTGGCTGAGGTAAATTCACAATTTAACATCTTTCCCCTGTTTTAAAGAGCAATGTGAAATGTTTATGGCCAAGCAGTGGGACTGCACTTTAAATTCTGTACCTGCTGGGATGGGGGGGTCTGTGCTTGGGAACTTGTGCTGATGCTGCTCTGATCAATACTGCAGAGCTTCACTATGGACTAGAACAGAGCTTCTCAGGCCTCTGAACCCTGCAGCTGTCAGGACAAAACTGGCATTTTTCATTGAGAATTTAAGCCAACTTTGCTACACAATGACTGCATCTTACAACTACCCACCTTGCTAAATTCAACTATTTCATCTTATTGCTGGGGCGAGTCAGTGTAACGAAAGAAAACTTTCTGACTGCTTTTTTACTTGGCAAGCCACAGGCTCCGGAAACAGAAACAAGGAAAGAAAAAGTGCACAATTCACACTGATTTGCCTGTACCCACAGATTTATGTAATGAATCTTTTGTTTGACAAGTAAAAATCCGCTGTAGGACAGCGAGATACAAGGAAGGTTTTTATTTCAGCAGACAGACAATCTTTTATGATTTTAGAGCAAGGTGAAGAATGAGTAAAACCAAATTATGAGCAATTACCCTCTTTTGCCATTACCAGCCTCAAGAACTCATATTCTGTGGGGAAAAAGAAGCTCAGCTGCCTGCTGTGCACCGAACCAGCACTTTGGTGTCTCAAGGCTGGAAAGAGGCTGTCACTGAGCACTCCTCATTTGCTGTCAGGAAGAAGTTTTGGTACAGCAGACCACAAACAAGGCTTGGTATTCAACCAGGTTAGCAACTCATTGTCAAGGTTACAAAAGGAACAGACAACTCTGTTTGTGCTGAGACTCTTTCTCAGAGGTTACTCATTGTTTCACTGTCTAGACAAGTTAGAACTAGGCTAGGAAAATAGGAGTCGCTGCTGGAATTTTATGCAGCAGCAGGAAAAAGAGTAAAAAGTGTGTGTGTGTATATTTGTTTTGTTGTGACAAGCTGGCAGCTGTAGCTCAGTGACATTCAGCCCTATCAGGTAATTTTAGAACCATGAAGCACAGCTTTAGGACCCTTTTGTCAACCAGCTCTCTGAACAATTTTTAAATACAGTGGGTTTGGCCCCCATATGTTCAAACATAGTCATTGGCATTTACTACCTCAATTAGTTCAATTTCATTCCGTTATCTCTATCAATAATCACATCTTAAAAATAAAATTAGAACCTGACTTTTTGAGACCAAGTTAAATACCTTTATGTACAAAAATCCAGAACAACCTGAATTAGCTGCTTTGCCATAAAATAACATTTTTAGATGCTTTAAAAAAGATTCCTCCAACCCTCCCTTCCCCATGCACAGCCCTCAGCCAACCTCCCATTCTAGGTCAAATAGGAGCAGCTCCATGCAGCCACCACCTCTCCCCCAGGCTTCCTTCTGGCCTGGAGAAGTTCTGTGTTGGCTCAGCCAGCCCTGGCTGCCTCTCTGCAGCCTGAGGGCACCACACTGCCCTGTGACCAACCTGCCAGATTTCCTCCTGAAACTCAGGATCCCCTGGCTGCACCTGGGCAGGATCCCGTGCACCCCAGCACTTCTGGGATGTTAACAAAGCACTAAAGCTCCATTGGCAATTTGCTGCTATCAAACCCCTCCAAAAAGTAAACACAAAGAAGACGACACCAAGTAGGTTGCAACAAATACTGAATTTATAGTGAAATATTGAATTTATAGTGAAATGCTGAATTTATCGTGGTTAAAAGCTGACAATCCAACATACCTCATTCACTTATGACTCTCATCCTCCTTCTCTTGCCACTCCACTTACAATACTACTCACAGAAAAAAAAAATAATGCAGAACACCCAGAGCTGACACAAGTTTGCAAACATTTTTGAACCCTTAATTTGCAAATGGAAAATTGACACATCTCCTGGGGATCTGCGCTGCATTAGTCAAAGGTTTAAACCCAGTGTATTCCCCATGAATAATCTCTCTCCCTTTCCCCCTCCTTCTTCCTGTCCACATGTAAATGCAGAATTTCTTGTCTTTAGTTTACAGATTATGTGATCCAAAGTGTCACTCACTGGATTACTGCACATAACCTGAGCACTACCCAGAGCTTACTTGCCTTCAACTTGTGCAGCATTACTTAACTGGAATTATCCCTCACAATCCATACAGGAATCTGCACAGCTCACTTATCTCAAGATTCTGTGTGTCACCTACCAGATTATCCCTGTTAATCCATACATTGAATCTACATAACATATGTCTTTAATTCAGGGGCTCTGATGAGCTATAGTATCGCTGAATGGATTATTTCTCTTTAGCCATCATTGGCAGCCCTAAAACCCCTCACTGCCGACTCTCTGGTGCCCCATCCCCTGAGCACAGGGGCACAAGCAGAGTCTGCAGCAAGCACAGCTCCATCTCTCATCACACCAGCCTGGCAGCACCTGCACTGACACTCCCTGGGGCTGGAACCCAGCTCCTCACACAAACCAAACCTCTGTGAGATGTGAGCTGCAGAGCAGGGCTGGGAGGCTAATCTCACTTTCCATAAATCTGTGCTCACTCCAGAGTCACCCTGAGACCTGGAACCCAGCTCCCCATACAAACCAAACCTCTGTGCTCTGGTGAGCTGCAGAGCAGGGCTGGGAGGCTAATCTCACTTTCCATAAACCTGTGCTCACTCCAGCACAGCCTCCAGAGTCACCCAGATTTCCATGGACACAATGAAGAGCTGACTTTAACCCAATCCCTTTCACAGGGAGTACGGAGAACTTCACCTGAGCTGTTTACAAACTCACCCACACAATACAAAAGGTCTTTCAAACTACAACAAAAATACATCACATTCAGACCTGCCCCCTCTTTCTTGAGGCACAATCTCTGTTAACAATGCCTTCAAGAGAAAACCAGCTCAGAAAGATTGGAAACAGAAGTCTGTTCAACCTTTTGTACCACACACCTATTCAAAATTAGCTAAGTGGGGAACATAAAAAATATGCCTTGCTGTGTCTTGCCAAGTTTCAGTAGAGAGATGGACAAGATTAGCAGCAAGGCTTTGTGCACATCAAGGGAGTTTTAAGAGGAGTTCTCATCATGGTTAAAGCTGCCTCACTCACCCCAGTGTGAGCAAGGCTGGACAAGCCACCTGAGGCCCAGCACCAGTGAAAGAGAAGCTTCATTCTACAATTTAATCAATAAGTTATTTTTTTAATAGAAATTATCACTGATAATTAAGACATAAATGTATTTTGATACCTTCCCTAGAGACACTGGAGGACAGCAGCTCCTTTCCTGTTGCAGTGCACAGCTAACAAGGCAGTTACACTGACAGCAGAAAAGGGGCTGATTCTCCTTCCTCTACACCACCACTTTGAGACCTGAAGATCTCTCTGCTCCACTGAATCCAATAAAATGCATTATCCAAGGATAATCCAGAGGCCTTTTGAGCTCTGGTTTTGAATAGGATGGATATAAGTTTGAACAGGCTTTAACCAAGTCAATATACAGTTTTACAGCTTCACTATAAATACTTCAGTTAAACAGCACTTTTGTAGGTTTTGCTATACAGCAACTTGTTTTAAGCACAGTAAAAATTCCATAGATATCAAAACACAGAATTTCTTAAGAAACCTCTAGTGTTAAAATTGTAATTTAGCCCCAGACTCTCTGAACAAGCACAGGTATTTGAGTTACAGTTTCTACAGACATGAAAGGTTCTAGGCTTTGCCCCATTTTAAGAGCATTCCCTGGCAGTACCTTTGGGTCCAGCTGTGGAATAAAACAACCCATTTCCCTTTCAATTAGTAACTGCATGGATATAGACCCTTCTAAGTGTGATCTTCAATCTGCAGCTGCCTCTGCAGACACTCAGTGATGGCTCTTCTGTTTTATGGGTGTGCAGATGAAGAAAGGGGGGTTTAAACAGCAGCCAAAGGTGACAGAGCAACCAAGAGAAACAACTGAGTACAGAACATGGGAGCCTGGCCACTTCCAACCCCTCACCAATTTCCCTGTCTTTAATAAAATATTACTGCTCTCTAGCTTAAAGGAAATCACGTTAATAGAAAATAAAGTCTTCCTCTTCATCTCCCTTTCTTTAATCTCTCCCAGATAATAAAACTCAATGGTAATAACACAGACTTGGGCATTAACAATATGTAGCCTGGTGCTGAGCCTTTTTGCACATGATGTACTAAAACTCCCCCAGACCTAATGAAAAACACAATGAAATTTTGAACAGTTAAATGGAAAAAACTGTTCAGTGTGTAAGACAGTTGGGCAGCACAGCTCCTAGCGCTGCCCACATTCCAGGGTGTATTAAACATAAGACAGTGCTTAAATGGGGGTTTCCAAATACCACTAATAGAGAAATGAGGGGCGGAAAAAACGCAGCTGCTGGGCCAAGCACAGAGAAAGAAGTTAATTAAAAAATCACAACTGGAAAACTTGGAAACTATAGAATGACAAAAGCATTTTGCAGCATGATATACGTGTGTTTGTACACGTGTGTATGTGGGTACAGAGCGGCTCAACTTGCACACCTTTCCTGCTGCCTCACTAAATATAGCTGCAGTACAGCTGAGCCATTGTTTGTGGGCTGCTCGGGGCTGATGGTGCCATGAAAACCACATTCCTGGGCACTAAATAATCAGCCTGCCTGACCCCCCAAGAATCTGTAAGTCAAATTCATTTACCCCCAGAGGGCAATGCTCTATTGTATCCTCCCTCCTTTCCAGCCACCTAGGAACAATGGACAATAATTGCAACTGTCACGGCAGTCAGTAGGAAAAATAAACCAGTGCCTGTTTTCACAGCTTACTGCCAAACTTGATCCAAACACCTAATAACCATGCCCCCAACCACAGAACCACAGTCACACTAAAAAGCCTCAGATGTGAGCCCTTTGAACAGAGCTGCAGAACAATAACTCGACTTGTGTTCAAAATATAAAGCTAAAAACCAAAAATTAAAGCAAAGAAAAGTCTTCTTTGAGGCTGTGCTGTTGCTCCCCATCCTCTCCCCCAGGCACGACTGAAAGGACTGTTGAATTTCTCTGGTGGTAGCATATAGCTGGCTGCTGCTGCTTTCAAGTTTAGCTTGTGAAAGGGAAAAAGGGGAAGGGAGAAAAAAGATTGCCCTCCAAAAGAAAAAGATCACAGGCAGTGGGAACAGACCACCTTCTCAGTGCACAGCACTCTTCAGAGCAGCTCCACAGAGTGCAGAGGCACTGGAGAATCACTGGGAGTCCTTCTAAAGGTTCCAGTGCGTCAGGAATTAAAGAGGCTCCACACACCGTGCAAGATCTGCTGAAATGCATGCCCAAAAGTGGATATCAAAGATGTCTCCCCATACTCTCTCCCTGAAACATCCCAAAGATGCATCAGATCATGCAAAGGGTGATGTAATTTTGAAACAAAGTGCTTTTAAAACCCAGAACTGCCACGTAAGCCCAGGGGCTGCCCTTCCTTTTTGAGACCTGTTGCTTTACACACATGGAGCAGAAATGAAGAACCCAGAGTTTGGGCCTCTGGAGCCATAATAATCACCATCATCATCATCATCATCATCACAACAACCTCTCAGCCTGTTGGGGGCTGGAGCTCTGCATTCTGTTATAAAGTTATCCCACATGTGTAATGAATGTATACCTTTGAATTACAGCCTCCTGGGGAGAAGCCTGGGGAAACCAGGGGAGTATTTTCCTGTTTGGGTAAGGCAGTGGAACAGCACAGGCTAACGCTGGTGGCTTATCAGTGACAGGCTGGAAGGCCCATAGAATTAAAATAACACTTTCTCTGCATGTGCACCAACCCACAAACCTGTGAGAGCATCTTGTACTGTGTGCTTTACTGAATATTGCACACCTCTCGTGCACAGGGCCCCTAAAGCTGCCAGCACAAGGTCTGGGAGCCTGCCTGAGCGAGCATCTCCAGAGCAGGGACAACATCAGGAGATAAACATCCCAAAGTAATGGACGGAAACTAAGCCCTGTTTATAAACACAGGAGGAGAAGGGCTTAATTTTAATTTCGTTCTACTTTCACATTTCCAAAACAACGTTGGCTTGGGTTTTGCTACTCCAGATGCACGCTGCTATAAACGGGAGAAGAATCAGAGCCACTGCTTCTTTTCAGAGTGATAATGGCTGCTCTGAAAACTTGCAATTTCTGACTCGTGTGTTTTGAGTGAGTTCCTCATCATAAGCACTGCAGAGGAATTATAAAAATATTAAATTACATGAAAACAAACAACCACAGGTTCCCTAAAACGACCTAGATATATAAAATGGGGAAATATCTTGGCAAAGCAGAAACTACTGCTGCTGGAGAGTGGTCAAATTTTGTCATTTTCCTTCTGGAGTACGGCTTTAAAAGAACATGCTCTAGTGCACAGATGTTGTACGCTGTCTTTTAAAATCTGCACTGGCTAATTTCAGTACCTAGAGGTACCATTACACAAACTTTGCTCTTTTTATTCTTCCCTACGTGCTAAAAAAGAAAAAAAAAATCTACATCATCGAAATCTGCCCAAAAATAAACAAGGAAATCAGATCACCCTCAAATTCCAGAAACTGAGCTCTGCTATACTCTGGTACCACATATGTCTGGTACTGACTTTTTTTCCCCCCATCCAGCAATAGGATGTGCTCGTTTATAACAGAGAACAATATACGCAACAAAAGCTTAATGTAAATTCATTCACTTAGGGCAATACAGCATTCCATTGATTTATATGATCACAGATGGGAGTGCACACATTTCATTTAAACCCCGAATTACCGTGTTTGAAGGGGAGGGGAAGAGGAGCAGACAAAGTTCCACAAAGCCAGCGGTATCTGTATATTCATTCTCAATTTCCTTTAGCAGAGAAACAGCGTTACCTTTTATTTCTCCAAAGTTCCCTGATCCCATGGCAAGAAGCTTGTCTTTCCAGTCCTTTGATAGTAGCTTTTCAATACTGGGAGTTTCTGAGTGAAGGGGGGGAAAAAAAACGTAAGCAAATCAACATGACTGTCTCCACAATAGAACTCATTAAAAGTCTATCTGCTAAAAATAAGGCCAACCCTATTCTGGGCCCCCAGTTCGTAATGACTTCATCAACAAACTGATAACAGGGGAGGGAAGAGAAAAAAAAAAAAAAGGGAACAAAAAAGAAAAAAACTGAATGTGTTTTGTCACCTGCTGTTTCAAAACCATTAGCTTTTTCCTCTAGTGGAACAAAGCTCCGGTAATTCTGTATTACAATGGGCACACATAAACCTGCAGTTCATTGTTTTTCAATTTGGTGAACAAGTTGCTGCCTATAATGGATGCCTGTCAGTTTTTGGGTGTTAGTCTGCAGTCAAAAAATAATTATGTTGATAAAATGCGGAGTAAAGAGAGAGAGAGAAGCAAAGAATTAGCTCCTAAATCTGCTACATGTAATTATATCCCTCTGAGTCTTTACAATTACATCCACTTTATAATGTGTGTTTAAACATCGTGTGGTGGTAAGCACACTGTGGAAAGGTTTTCCAGCAACACACGCATTATAAATAATAATAAAAAGTTGGGTATGGAAAAAAGCTTCAAAAGACTGCAAAATCCAGAGGGAGAAAAGGCATCGCTTAGAATGGAAACCCATTATTTGCTCATTTCAGATTCTATCACTTCCTTTAAAAATAAAATAAAATATATTTTTTCAGTATTTTCAGGAAAAATGCAGCGAGGGTGTGGATGGGTCTGATATTTATGTCTGCAACTCTTGTGTTCTGACCTCTTTTTGTGTAGAATTTTAATGCATAAGTAAATATAAATGCTAATAAAATTCAGAGAACATTAAACTCAATTCCAAACAATATAATTGTATATTCTTGTCAGCATTTAGATGGGTACACAATTACAATAGCTTTCAATCCCACGATTAGCACTGCATTCAGTTAGAAAATGGAGTGTACTAAAAGATAAGTGTCCCAGTATGTGCCATCTAAATAACAATACCCACACTTATTATCTGGATCTAAGACATATACCGCCATTCTCCGCGCTGGTGTTTATGTGTATTTGTATTTGTTCAGGCATTTGTTTACCCCCTACCAGGAGCATAAAGGGAGCGCACGTTAACTTATCAAAGGGACCGTCTGGCCTAGAGACCGTACCATTATTAGCGACTGGTTAACTTTCCCCACAGTAAAAACCATTACGAGCAACCTTCATTATCTCGTTTGGCTAATTGCACCTCGCGTCCCCAGCCGCAGCTCGGGGCTCGGAGCCGGGCGAGCCCCGATGCCCAGGGCAACACCGTGCCAGGGATGCTCTCCTGCATCCCTCATCCACCAGCCCGTACGCTCGCAGGCAGAGGGACGGACGGAC